>NC_140932.1:85988354-86588354 GCF_014529385.1 Adiantum capillus-veneris | reverse complement strand
GAGAGACCAATGGCGTTAAAAAGTTGATTGAAAATAATTGAAAATAAGTCGCTGCATATATGCATGTGGCCGGTGAGTGTGTGTGTGTGTGTGTGTGTGAGAGAGAGAGAGAGAGAGAGAGAGAGAGAGAGAGAGAGAGAGAGAGAGAGAGCTGAAGCCCCTTCCGCCATTGCCATTGGATACGGCGTCTCAGCAGGGACAAGAAGCTCTAGGCTGTTTTCAGCAGATGCAAAGTGATGGCCTTTGTCCATATGAAATCACCTACACGTGCATCTTGAAGGCGTGCAGAGCCGGGTAGCTCTAGGCTATTTAGGGGCTGTTGACAAAATCTTCGTGCTTCCCATTGCTCTGCCTGTGTGTGGTCGATATGTATGCCGAATGTGGTGCAGTTCAAAAAGCATAGAAAGTGGTTTACCCTGATTATGTAACATCGATTTTGAGAAAGGAGCAAGGTTAGCTATGCCATGTGGCCACAAATGATTGGCTTCTTCAAATAAAGGCGAGAGGATCAGAGAGAGCAATGGCATTAAAGTAAATTGATTGAAAATAAGCGGCTGCATTAATGCATGTAGCCGGTTGAGAGAGAAATGAAATGAAATGAAATAATATATTAACTTCTTTAAAAAGGTCAAAATGACCTATGAGACCATCAGATACAAGTGGTGAATCTAATACAATGTCTGTAGTACAAGTACAAAAAGTACTGAATGTAAAATGTGAAAAATGAAAAATGAAGTGTGAAATGTGAAATGTAGAATAGGCCTTCAATGACACTCTGGGTGTCGTGCTAGAATGCCTCTAATCCTCTGCTGGAGTCTCCGTCGATGGAGTGTGCTCCTGTGTCTCGGTCGTGGTCGTCTCAATCTCCCGAGCTCAGTCGCTTTGTCAATGAGGGTGCCTCTGGTATGAATGTGGGTACAACCCTGTGCTGGTGGTTGGTCTCCTGGCTCCCTCGATCCAAAGAAATCTACGATCTGTCTCTGTGACTGTCATACTCCATGTCTCCTCAGCAGATTATCTCTATGTCGATGTAGCTCAAGTAGATATAAGCCAAGGTATCTTTGATCCTGATACCTCATGGCTCTATCTAGGGGTCCAAAACCCTCCCTGAATAAGCAATGGAAGCGCCCTCGTATCTCATAATACACAGTGCAGTGGCATATGTAATGTAGCTCTGTCTCTGGCTCTCTATTGCATAGTTGGCATATCCTAGACTCCGGTGGTATCCCTCTAAATCTACCCGTCTCAATCTCCAGCTGGTGTGAGGATGTAATCTAACCAATAGCACATCGCAGACCATGAGACAAATGAGTGTCCATGTAGCTCGGACGAATCACAAACCCATCTCCCGAAAGTTGGAGAAGATGCTCTTTGTAGAAAGCCATCTTCGTGCCCAACTCCTGCATCGGCTCTACCCATGTCCTCCTGGTGTCCAACTGTATAAGATCCTGACGAATGAGTCTAGTGATCTTCGTCCGTGTGACTGACAGTGAGGGTGCATCCAGGAATACTGAAAAGGAGGCAGTCTATCCATGCTGAAACCATGCCTCTGAAACCATGAGGTCATCTGAGCATACCAACATGATTGCGTCTCCCTGCATCGCTAACTGTCTAGAGGACTCAAGAGCCAATCTAGTATATCTGCCTCTATGTGTATCCCATAGACTGTGCATAAAGGACACTGATCTGGTAAGAGCCTCAATCTCTATAGGAGGGGCGGCTACCTCCGCTCGAATAATCGCATGTGGTACGGAGGCCTTGGCTCTAATCATCCGGGATATCATAAATACCAAGGGTCTCTCCATGCTCCTCCAAGTGTCATGATTCACAGATGGTCCCCAAACCTAGACCCCATAAAGCATAGCTGAAGCAACCAAAGTATCAAAGAGCCATAGCTTTGTTCGTGGTTCTTGAAACTGAACCTGCGAACACATCCTCTCTAGCCCTCCCAGTGTCAAGTCTCTGCTGCTCTCTTGAGAGAGAGAGAGAGAGAGAGAGTTTGGTGTGTGTCAGAAAAACTCTTGCGCGTGAAACTTTCTGCTCTGTCACGAAGTACTCCTGCGCACTACTGCGCTCTCTGAGTGTGTGTGTGTGTGTATGTGCGCTCTGCCACTGTCGCGAAGGCCTCCATGTTCCGGCTGTGGTGTTCTGTGCCAGCGTTAGTGACTCACCTGTGCCCGCAAGGTCTCCCACTTGCCCTGCGTAACTGCTCCGAGCCTTGCCTCTGCTGCCCTCAGCCTGCTCGTCAATTGTCAGCATGTGCAACTTGCTACAGTAGTTGCGCCACATACTCTGCAGCCAGTGATAGTGACCGTTTGTAATTTTCCAGGCAGAGACAGTACACTGTTTCCAATCAGTTTTTTAGCTTTGATCCTAAATCCTAACAGATCATATCAGTATTCAGTTTTCTAGGGTTTTTTGCGAATGTATGTCCTTTGTGGGAGATGCACATATTTCTGAGGGCTTTGTAAATAGATATTGCAAAAAAAAAAAACTCTTTTGCTTTGGTCATTGCTCGTGGTTAGCTTATTGTATGTCAGAAATTCAGTGTGTTTTCAAGCGTCGTAAAGCCATGGACAATGTCTCAGAGAGTGCTTCTGAAATCAAAAGCTGCCTGTACGAAGACTTCGAAGAGGCCAGGAAAGCGTGGAATGGACAGGCACCTGCCCTTGAGGTGCGAATTCCTGTACAGGACTTGATGGATCCGGTCGCGCAATATGCCATGAATGCGGTCATTTTGTTTTTCGCGGGCAAAATGCCTATTGGGTAGGATGTCGGACAATGAGTTGATTTTCTTCTCAAATGCCAGGCTCTTCGAGGTGTTTATTTTGGTGCCGTTTACTAGCAGACATTGAAGCTAGAAACCTTTTGTTGGAGATGTCTCTGCTCTTTTTTGGCACGCAGATGACTCATGTTCTTCCGTGGGCACTTACGAAGGACTATCAAAGCCTTATTTGTCACAAATGTCTTGTGTGGGTGGAAATTGTTGATTTCCCTCGCACGTGGCGGTATTTCCTTCTGTTGCTGGCTGCTCAGCTTGGCAAGGTAATTTGCCCTCCGAAATTGGATGCGAATACCAATAGGTTTTGCTTTCTTTGGGACACGGATAAGCATACCCCGTATGGAATTATGGTGGATTCAGGGGATCCATGGGTTGGCAAGCATCCCTTTAAACTCAAATGGGGCAAATTTGCAAACTCCTGCTTCCGTTGTGGTAGATTTGGTCACATGCAATCTGAATGTCCTGAACAGTTCTCCAACCCCCTCTCTCGGCTGTTCCTGCTTCTACCTCTACCCCTATAGGCAAATCTGTTGGTGAAGCTAAATTGAGTGGTGTTTCTACTGTGAAGGTGATTCCCAATGTAGACAAAGGGAAAAACAAAAATCCGCAGTCTGTCGATGTAGGGAATGTAAAATGCAGGGAAAGGCAAAAATGTTGGGTCAAGTGATGTTGGCTCATGGGTGGTGCCTAAAAAGGCAGTGAACTTTCGTACTCCACCTTTCTCCCGTAATTATGTTGCTCTGGTTAATGCCAACAAGAATGTATTGTTTAAACAGCTTCCCTGCAATGACAATCGCACATTGATTGATTCCTGAGAAAAAGCGATGCATTCTTATAAGGATGTGCTTTTGGGTGAGGCTTCTACCTCTCAGGCAGTTCCTATGGACAAGTCTCCTGTTTTCACTCAGCGGACGGCTTCTAGCATAGATGTGGTGGATGGAGATGTCCATATGGGCATCTCGACTTGATCCATGTGTTTTCTTTCCGTTGTACATATGGTTTCTAATGCACAGTTGCATTAAATGCATTACATACAATGTGCGTGGGTTATGTAACCTTGACAAATGGCGATTGACTTGGCACTATGTACATACATGTAGGGCAGACATAGTGGTTTTGCAGGAACACAACCAGCATGACTTGGTTGGCCAGTGTTCCTATTTTGTTGGCTGTTGGATCGTATATGCTGGTTTGCAAGATTATTCAGGTTTATTGATGCTGGTTCGACATGAGCTTCAACCAGCTCTCTTGTACAATGATCCGCACGGCCGCTGGATGGTGGTTCAATGTCTGTTGAACGGTCAGGTTTATGAATTTGGAGGTGTTTATGCACATAGAGCATCTGGGCAACGGGCTACTTTATGGCGAGATTTCTCTTCTCGTTTGTGGACTTTAAATGCATTTCTTTGTGGTGATTTTAATGATACCCTTGCGATGCATGATAGTACCACAGGTAATTCGCACATGTTGTTTGCGGAAAGGTGAGAATGGGATAATCTGTTTGCTACTGCTTCGATGATTGATTTATGGCGGCATTTGCACCCAGATGTCTCTGGATTTACTTTTCAGGTTGTTCCTTTGTTTCGAGTCTGTTTTGAGTGAGATTGTCACGCACATTGCACTAAGGAGCACCCACTATAGAGAGCACGACACACTATCCGCGCTACAAGTGCTCTCATTTTGGCGATCACGGTGGGACCTCAACTGAAGTCTTACTCACTCTCTGTTGAGGTACAAATCTTGAAGCTAGTTGATTTCTATCCAGCTTCACCTACTTTGCCTTGCGCTGTGTAGCCTGTTGGTCTGGTCCTCTCTCGCCTGGTCCAACTGGTGTAGTCCCTCCTCGTGCCTGGTCCAATCAGCTCTCGTCCAGGTCTAGTTCTTCCTCGTCCCTCTGGTTTGGTCCTCTCTAGCCCTGGTCCAATCAGCTCTCATCCAGGTCTAGTTCTTCCTAGTCCCTGGTCTAGTCCCTCCTCATCCTTGGTCCAGCCTGGATCTAGTAGAGTCTAGACCTGTCTTCAGCCAGTTAAAGGTCTTCTTGCCCAAGCTTTGGTTGGATTGGTGGTCGCTGCATGACACATACAAGGCAGTCATTCGAGCATCAAAGCGCACTACTGAGTCCTCTGAAGTACTACAATAGAAGACGACCCTTGGTACCTGGTAGAAGTCCATCAACATCATCACCCATACCTCCACATAGGGCATCATCCATTCCTCCATCCGGTTCCACGTCTTCCAGGTCACCTTCTTCAGTAAAGCTCTCTCCTATTTTGTTACAGCAGGCTATTGAGCAACGGACTCTGAGCAAGAGGCCATGGAGGCGTTGGCCAGTGTTTTGGCCAAGGTAAACATCAAGTTTTCTACCTTCAAGGAACTCTCTTCAGAAGATACAGACGACCATGCAAGAAGGTTTGTATCTCTCTGTAGGGGTCATGGTCTTAATAGAGAAGATGCTTATTTGGTACTCTTTTCATCTACCTTGGATGGCTTAGCAGACAAATGGCACAGTCAGTTTGCAGAGAACCATTTTGCAACTTGGGCAGCTTTAAGACAACAGTTCTGTGCAGCATTCAGGCCAGGTGACTACCAAGAGAAGGTTTTGGATGAGTTGGCCAACATGGTGCTCCAGCCAGAGGAGACTTTTGCAGAACTTATGACTAAAACCAAGTCTCTGGTTGCCAAGCTTCCCTAGCAACTCGGTGAATTTATGGTTAAGAAGTGGGTGCAGAAGACTCTTTCCAAAACTTCTCAGCAAAAACTCCGAGAGAGTCTCCGACCCGACGCCACTCTGGAGGAGTTTGTCGCAATTGCTACTAGGATAGAGGGGGCTAGGAAGCTGTTCACCAACTCTCCTCACATAGAGACTCCCTCTGTGTTTTCGGAAAGTCCTGCTGATCCATTGACTTCTTTGGGTAAAGAACTTGAAGTCCTAAAACTACAACGCGCTCTCTAAGAAGAAAAATCAATCTCTCTTAGACAAGAGAAACCACCACATCTTGAGGCTTTGGATTAAATCAAGAGAGAGCTAGAAGAGCTTCGGTCTCAGCAGGAGACTAAAGCTATGGTATGGTGCAACTCGTGTCGCTCTCCAGGACATCCTCCACAGGACTGCCACCTTCGGGCTTATTGCCACTTTTGCGAAAAGTCTGGGCATGAAGACAAGGATATCTACTATATCAAGGGATTGCGGCAAATACAACAAAGTCTAGGTCCTTCTCTCCAACAAGGTCTAGCACCTGCATCCAACATGGTCTCACCCTATGGCCATCAAAACCCGTTGTCACCTCTGCTGACAACACCTCCTAGCAAGATATGTACAACAACTTTGCATCCCCCAGCTTTTATCATGCTAGTACTCCTTCAGTTCCGCAAAGCTTCTACACGTCAGCATCCGGTCCCATGCAGCAAGGGTAGAGACCATCTCGCCCCTCCAATAGGCCAATTTTGTGCTACAGGTGCGAGGAGTATGGACATTATCAGAGCAAATGTCCGTTGCCAGAAGGATCCCCTCCTTGCCGACACTGTCCTAAAGCTAAGGATCACTATAGTAAGGAGTGCCCAAAACAATGTGCATCCACATCTGCAAGCACAAGCCAAAACCAACAGAAGTTTACATTCCTAAAGGTTAACCTCATCACAGTAAGCACCATTCCACAGGCCTCGCCTTCCACTCTTGTAGTTGCCTCTCGAGATGGGTTGAAGCAGGTGGAAGAGCCGGATGGTGTGCTCACACGGGCACAGAGAGCCGCTCTTGGTCTCAGCCTCCCTGTTGGTCCAATTTTTTTGTCTCTTGTCCCACAAATAAGTCAAACTTCCTTAGTAGCTGACAAACCAACAAGTAGTGCCAAGTGCCAACCTACCTCTCTTCTATCAGATATTGATGGTGCTTTCATAGAAGCAGTAGAGGACTTGCAGAAGCTTAAGATACCGGAGCAAGATCTGATCAAAAGAGAGAAGCCTACAACAGAGTCTATCTTGAAAAACACCTTTCAACAAGTGTCACTGTACGACATGCTTCGACTTGATGCAAATTTTTGAAGTGACACCCTTTCCATCATCCAGTCTTTGTATCTTGGTGCAGGGCCTAGTGGCGGGCACCTACCTGTGCAGCCCTTGGAGTCCTACATGATTTCTTATCCAGCTGCTCCCCTCACCGACTACAAAAGTCCTTGTCTCAATGTGTCTATTCTTGGGCATCATTTCTCAGGCGTCATAGTGGATGGTGGATCTGGGATCAATCTGATACCAAAATTCACTGTGTTGGCCTTAGGTTTTCAGCCTACCTACCCTGCTCCATTCGCTGCTACATTGGCAGACCAGAGGAAAGTCTACCCTGTGGGCATAGTAGAGAGGGTGCCTCTGACGGTACAATACTTCACATTTAACTTGGATTTTGTGGTGGTCAGTCTTCCTCAGGTGGAAGGAGGATTTCCTTTGCTTATTGGTAACCATGGTTGCGGCATACTAAGACACTTCATGATTGGGGAAACAACGCCATGTGGATACATACTCCTGGCTCCCCCATGCAACCAATTCGGCTCGAAGGAGGTATGGATCCAGTGGTTCATCACAACTTATTGTCAGTACAGTCCAACCCCGACCCTGAGCAGCCTATCCCACCTGATGAGTCTGACGAAGACCTGCTGCAGTGGTTGGAAGCTACCACCTCGATGCCATGCTATGTGGTCTCTATTCAAACCTCACCTGTGTTGGTAACACTCTCTCTCCCAGCTCCTCAGGCGGACACCAGTGTCCCAAGCCCTACAGCAGAAAGTGTGCCAATCGAAGAAGTAAGTGTGTTAGTCCTTGATTTCCATGATTCAAGTGTTCCTCTGATGGAAGCCGTCGGCCTTGGTGAACCAATAACACATCACCGAAGGGGGAAGAAATCTCCTTTGCATGAACTCGCCAATGATTCCCCCCTTCCTCTAACATCTCCCAGGTCGGACGTACCGACCCCATAGTTACCGGGGAACGCCCCCTAGCCCCCGTTCCGGCGTTCCGGCGTTCCGGGGGGCAGTTCCCTTTCCGAACGTTCCGAAACGTCCCGGAATGTCTGACATTCCGGGTGGCCAATGCAAACCGGAACGGCCGTTCCGGAACGTTCCGAAACGCCCCCGGACCGTTCCGGAATGCCCTTGGAACGGCCAATGGCTACAAACAAATTTGGCAAAAATTGAAAAAATTGAAGTAAATGTTTGGGCTTCTTTTGAAAGTGTGCAAGGCCTCAAGGACTCATAAAATGCACCCCCCTTCCCCTTTCTCTTCACAAGCTAATCCTCAAGGCTCAAGCTCTCTCTCTCTCACTCTCAAGATCTCTCCCTCTCAAGACTCACTCTCTCAAGGCTCAAGGCTTCAAGCCTTCAAGCTCTCTTCCTTTCCCTCCCACTCTCTCAAATCTCTCCCTCTCTCTCTCTCTCTCTCTCTCTCTCTCTTCATCTAGTCATAGCAAGGTTGAATGGTCTTCAAAACGAGTTTTTTGTGAGTATTAGAGTCAAAGCACTCTAATACTCCTTGTATTTAAACACAAGGAGCTAAAAATTGCACTATTTGGTTGTTTTTTATACCTCCCGTTCCGCAACGTTCCTGTTCCGGACCCCTAACCGTTCCCCCGTTCCGCGGGGATCCCGTTGCCGTTCCCGTTCCGCGTTCCGGGTAACTATGACCGACCCCTCAAAAGCACTCTACTATGTCGGTGTCTGAAGATTTATCCTTCGAGGAGCTTCCACCAGGATGGTTACAAGAAGAGTATGCAGAGTTTCCAATCGATCAAACACCAGCCCATGATGTCTCGAAGCTCCAAGAGGCAGCTCACTTATCAACTTCCGAAGTACCCTCCACAGTTACATCTCCTGACCCGGTCAAAAAAGTCAACCTGGGCGACCTTCACAACCCTCAGCACGTCCTCTTAGCAGCTTGGTTATGGAAGCATTCCGCATTACTTGATCAGGTAGTTTCTTTTATACACTCATTTAAAAATGTTTTTGCTTGGTCCTACAAGGATTTGGAAGGGATCCCACCAGAATTGGGTGTCCACACTATTCCTCTGGTTGAAGGGGCTAAGCTTGTCAGGGCCGAGCTTACAAGCTCAACCCAAAGTATGCAGAGGCTGTTAAGTCAGAGCTCAAAAAAAATGCAAGAGGCAGGGATCATTGTACCTGTGGAGCACTCTGAGTGGTTATCACCCATGGTGATAGCGCCTAAGAAGCAGTCCAATCAAATCCGTGTGTGCGTAGATTACCGCGCTCTGAACAAGGTAACTATCCCATATGGTTTTCCCACACCTTTCACTGAGCGTGTGCTCGAAGATGTAGCAGGGGTATTGTACAGTTTCATGGATGGGTTCAGTGGATACAATCAGTTGGGCATCCATCCAGGTGATCAGCTTAAAACGGCCTTTGTGACTCCCTGGGGTATTTTTATCTACACTAGGATGTCGTTTGGGTTGAAAAACGCTCCACCTTCCTTCAATCGAGCAATATATCTTATATTGTGTCTTTTACTTATGGATCATCTTTGCATCTTCATGGACAATTTTTCGACCTTCTCAGGTGCCCAATGTTCAACCTCAGTGGAAAATCTAGAGGAGCACCTTGCTCAGCTCTTTGCTGTCTTCCTCAGGTGTAGAGAGGCACGTCTAAAGCTCAATAGAAACAAATGTCATTTTTTGGTCACTGAGGGCATATTTCTAGGCCATGAGGTGTCTGCCAAAGGTTTAGCGCATGACCCGGAGAAGATCGTGGCCATCTTGAGGTTACCACCTCCCATCAATCCGAAAGGTGTTCAGAGTTTTGTAGGCCACACAGGCTATCATCCGAGGTTTATACGAATGTATGCGCAGGTGGCTCAACCATTGACCCGACTCACTAGTGCTACTGTACCCTTCAAATGGTCAAAATCTGAGGCTGAAGCATTTGCATACCTCAAAAAACGCCTCACTGAAGCACCTATTTTAGTAGCCCTAGATTGGTCTCTCCCTTTTCGTGTGTATAATGATGCCAGTCAACTGGCTATGGGTGCTGTGTTGACTCAGCCTAGTAAGGAGTACAACCTGGATCGCCCTGTTCACTATGCAAGTCGCCTGCTCACCAAAGCAGAGCGCAACTACAGCACCACAGAAAGGGAAGGTTTGGCTATGGTGTATTCTTTTCAAAAGTTTCGTCATTACTTGTTAGGGGTTCACTTCACTATCATCACGGATCATTATGCGCTACGCTATCTTCTGAATAAACCCCAAGTTGCAGGAAGAGTCTGGAGGTGGCTACTGATATTCCAGGAATTCGACTTCGAAGTAGTTCTTAGTTCAGGCAAGCGGCACGTCATGGCCGACCATCTCTCTCGCATACATACAAGTAAGCCCGATACTGGGGTTGATGATGACTTCCCAGACAGTCATCTCTTTAAGGTCGACACTACCCTAGAATGGTATAGAGATGTGTTACATCTATTCTCTACTGGCCTATATCCTGAGAATGCTTCTCCCTTGCAAAAAAGAAGACTCTTGCTGAAGTCTAGACCCTTCTCTTTGATTGGGGGACAGCTCTACAAATCTGGCCAGATGATATGCTACGCAGATGTGTCTCTCCTCATGAAGTAGACCACATTCTGGAAGATGCACACAGTGGTCCTACATGTGGCCATTACCCTGGTCACATCACGGTGCAAAAAATCTTACAAACAGGCTTATGGTGGCCCTGTATATTCAGAGATGCTATTGCTCATGTCAAAAGTTGTGATGTCTGTCAGTGATGTGCGCCCAAGCCTAGCAAGCAATCCAATCGCCCTCTGCAAGCATCTATGGCGTGGTTGCCCTTTGAGCGATGAGGCTTGGACTTTGTTGGTCCAATCACTCCACCTGCTCAACCCGGCAATCGTAAGTATCTCCTAGTAGCAACGGATTATGCAACAAAGTGGGCCGAGGCGGTGGCTACCATGGACTGTACAGCCGCCACTGTCGCAAAATTTTTGTATAAAAATATTTTTTGCAGGTTTGGGTGCCCTCTGGAAATCACTAGTGATCGAGGTAGTTGTTTCGTCAACGACCTAATCTCCACACTCCCGAACTACAAGATTTTTCATCGCAAATCTTGCTCTTACTATCCTAAAGCAAATGGGTAAGCTGAGAGCACTAACAAAGTGCTAATCGCGCTTCTCAAGAAAGCTTTTCACCTGCATCCAGCTCTTGGGCTCAGGCTATCGTTGGCACAGTTTGGGCTTATCGCACCTCCCTCAAGGTAACCACTAACTACTCCCCATTCCAGCTAGCTTTTGATCTTGAAGCAATTGCACCATATGAGTTCAACTCAGGTTCAGCAAGAGTGGGAAGTGTTCGCGTCACAACGGGGATTGCTTCCGCAAACCTCTCTCGTCTCTCACAGTTAGAAGAAAGCAGGATGTTAGCTGCACATGCTCTCCAAGCTGAGCAACTTCGTCGCAAAGCGTGGCATGATCGCCATCTTAGGAAGCCGAAAATAATACAGGGAACACTGGTGCTACTCTATCAAGCTAAATATCTGAAAAAAACTAAAAAGCTAGTCCCAGCTTGGCAAGGGCCATTCATGGTACAAGAAATTTTGCCACAAGGGGCAATCCAGTTAGTAACTTTGGACGGGGTTCCATTACCGTTGGTAAATGGCTCCAGAATCAAGTGCTATTATTCCTCCGAGTAAACAGTCTGAAACTGTTTCGAAATCTGTAACTGTTATGTTTAATAAGTTCTAATCTCCCATCTCTCTCCTCCCCACTACCTTCCCACCAGAACGGGTGTTCTGTTACTGTCTCTGTCTCTACAATACTCTCAGTCTCTGCTATGCCTGTATAAGTTTCCACCTTTCCTCCTTAGCTATCCTTTCTCCACTCAATAAACTCAGTAATTGGGATATTGTCTCGAACTTCTTAAAATCCAATCACTCTTTCTCTAAGTGTTTCTATCATCAATGTTATTTGACGTTCTTACTAAGGTCTTTCAAGTTGAACTCCTCACCTAGTGTGTTTTGTGATAGTTTCTTTAAGTTCACACGCTTCTCTCTGTAGCACGGAGTTGTCTGTCTCTATTGTATGCCCTTGCCATCTCTACTCTCTACTGCCCCAATCGGGTGCCTTGGCCTTGGTGTTTTCAAAGCACATCCTCTGCTGTCTTTAAGACAAACTTCACCTCTACTTACTTCTACTTACTTCAAGGCGCTATAGTTGCAGTCTCATCCCAACCGACTAACAGGCTACGGTCTTCCAGAAGAACAACCACAATTGCAAGTGTATCACCCGGTCTACCTCTACTCTCATATGTACAAGGATATAGCGATATATCCACTGTCATGCCCATCAACATGTTGCTTTAAGCTCTCACAATTATGGCCATCGCAAATTCGTGGTTACAGCTAGTATTTGGAGCAAGAAGATGCATACCTTGCACTAGGGTTCAACTTGAGGACTATCGCGATGATGATGTGATGTTATTTACTTTGTCAAAGGTCATTGGTCATGCAAGAAGCCGACTCTGGTGGGCTATTGTGGAGGACTACTCTGTTTATTCAAGGTTGCTTATGCAGGTTACATCGTTGGTCATTATAACATCACACGAGACCCAATTGAGAGCAACACAGCTGTGAAGAACTATCAACAAGGCCTATTCTAATCAGCTTAGTGCCAAAGAGAAAGTTCCATTGGGTCTTCCTCTACTTGTTATGCCCGCAAAGCTGTTGGAGCGAGTTACTGCAACTTTTTCACAGAAGTGACAAGTTCTTCACAAGGTATCTGATCCGCCTCTGCACTCTGTATATAAGTTTTACTCCCAATACCTCTCTATCTCCCAATTCGCCTCTCCCCCCCAAAATCCAGATTCGGCTTTTTACCCCTTTTCCCCAATTCGCCCTTCCTCCCAATTCGTCCCCCTCTTCCCTCTCCAAATTCGCCCTACCCCCCCTCCGAATTCGGCCCTCTCACAAATTCGGCCCCCAATCCCAATTCGCCCTGCTCACCCTCACCATATTCGTCCCCCTCCTTGTCCCAAATCGTCCCTTCCCCCCTTCCTCTGCCCAATTCGTCCCCTCCCAATTCCCAACTCGTTTTTTTTACTCTGCCCAATTCGTCCCCCCCCCCCCCATTCTCCAATTCGTCCACTTCCCTTTCTCCCAATTCGCCTCTCTCCCTTCTTCCAATTCATCGCCCTCCCCCTCTTCCCTAATTCGTTCCACCCTCTCTCCCAATTCTCCCTATCCAAATTGGTTCACCTCCCAATCCCGCTCGCCCTTTTCGCCCTACCCAACTGTCCCCTCACCAGTTCGCTCTACCCTTTCCTTGATAAAAAAGCATCCGGGTTGTCAAACGCATCTCGACCTCTATTTTTTAAGCGGATTTATTCGTGAGCCTTCCCTTCTAAGTAACCCTCTAGCCGCTCTTCCCAATTCGGTAGCTTGCCTATTCGACTTCTTTCAGCAGTTCGGCTTCTTCGCTTCCGCTCCTTCTAAAAGCAGTATACGGTAATTGAAGAGTTATCACATGTATGCAAGTGTGGATATGTATGCAATCGTGGATCAGTTTTTGAGTCTGACGTTCTTCTGGCTCTGCATTGGAACAACTTCGGTCTCTCGACAGGGTGTGCACATCAGTTAGTATCAGATTTGCAATTATCATGGCAGGTAGTAGCAAACCCTCGAGAAAAACAGTCAAGAAGCCACCACCTCAGCAGATGAGTTCTGCTGAAGAGGAGGAGGACTTGGAAACTAGCGGCCAAGATCTGGATGACTTCACTTCTAGTGATGCAGCGATGAAAGCTACAAAGCATCCCCAACTTCGGAGTCGGATTCAGAAGCTGTCTCTGAATCGGATGCATCAAAAGAAACAAACGTGAAAACAGCAAGTAAAAAGAAACGCAATCAAGAAATCATCCATGAGGAGATCAGTAGGCCGGCTACATCTAAAGGTCGCACACCATTCTCCTTGGTTGTTTATCTACAGCCGCCTCAACCGTCTCTCAGCCAAATCCTCTCCAAGGACCAGCTACAGACTATGCGTCTCACAGCACTGGCCGAAGATCTCCCAACCACTGTTCCTATAGAGATGATTCATGATCTTCCGAAGAAATTTCCCAAGGTCAGGGAAGGTTAGGCCATGCTATGGGTATGGCAACCTTTCCATCTGTGAAGCCTGCTACTCGAGCCTTCTCTCAGCTTTCTAAGGAGGCCACAATTCAGTCATGTGAGGAAATGCTCAGTACGGATCACCCGAATTATGAAAGAAACAAACAGCTCTTGGCAATCTTTAGATACTACTTTCTAGCTAGAGATGCCAAAGAAGATTAAGGGAAATGTGAACTGCCCACTACATTATCTCATTGGGACGGCCTTTACTGTTTGCTCCATGCCCAACCCTGTGGATTTCACCAGATCCTTTTTTCATCTTTACAGTCTCGAGCCAAAAGGTTACTTACCCAAGTGAGATCTGTGCAGCTCAGCTTCGAATGTTTCGCAGCCCCTCTCTTGATGTGGGTCGTAAGTATACATGTTACACCAGACGAAGTAGATGATGATACACGAAGTGTGCAAGGGAAAAGGAAATCCTTAAACATTCATGCTGATCCTAAAATCAACAAGAAAAAGAAGATCAAAGCAAAGGTGGCGAAAGACACAGTAGAGTCTCTACTCTCTTTGCCAATATCCGAGAGTCAACAGACTAAAGTAACACATCTTCCGCGGCGCTCTCTGTCTTTTACCCCTCTCTGTACTGGGCCAGCCTCGACTCACGAATTTCATGGCAAATCGGCGGATTCTCCCTTGGAGATTCCTCTACCCTTCTTCCCTAATATTCACCCATACAGAGCTGACTCCACCTGCAACTACCGTCTCAGCTCCTACTCTACCAGTAGTACCTACTCCTAGTGAGCCACCTATGCCACTTGGAAGTCCTCCAGTATCATCTTCAGGGGTGGCCGACTCTACTTCTCTATTACACCTTTCGGAGAAAGTATTACAAGTCTCCAGGAATGCTATCGCCACCATAGAGCTTGGAGCGGAACAGTTAGCTGCCACGCACCAGCGCCACTCTGCCATATACGCAGCTATGGACGCATCTCTGAAGGTGGCCGAAAGTGCCATCTCTGATTAGGATGCTACGATTTTTGCGCTACAACAAGCTTTGAAAATAAAGTCAGACATCATTGAAGACCTTAAAGCACAAGTACAAATGTTTCGGGAAATGTTTCTACATGGAGATAGGTCAGGCTCAGGCTCAGGTTGGCGTGGGGTTTGGATGGACTGGATCCAGGCCACCATTGCATACTGCAGGTCCTTCTCAGCACTTTATGGGACTCTACACACAGCCTCAGTCTCCAGTTCAGTACTACAGTCCACAGTACCTGCAGGGGTTTCAGTCATCGCCATCGTCTCACATGCATAGCGTTCCTTGCTGCGACGGTGTTGCTGGTGCACACCGCCATGGCTGTGTCACTCGTCGTCCTCAGTTCACTACCGGACAGGTGTTACCCTCTGCCCTGCAGCAGCTGGCGGCTCCTTTCACAGGCGGCCTGGTTATGGACAACAGAGCCCAGCAGCCTCTAGTCTAGTAGCGAAGTTCCACCATTGATTTGATGGCTCCACCTCCAGAGACTGATCCTTCGAGTGCACTTATAGCGACTACTCTTCCCTAGGTGTTTGGACTTCTTCGAAGCAAGAACTTGCTGATGCCATGGTTTTGCATTATCGACAGGTATTTGCTGCTCATTCTCAGGCATTCTCGGTTGTTTGCCATGCGCGTCAATTGATGCTTTCCTTTGTTCGTCCGATCATATCCCCACAGGATGCATGTCGCTTTGAGGACCATTTTACTGCCTCGGAATTGCATAGTGCTTTGCTTGATTTGGGCCGTTGGCGGTCTCCTGGTTGGGATGGGCTTACTGTGGAATTCTTCCTCTCCTTTTGGGAAGCTCTTGATTCTTTTGTTGCTTTTCATGATAAATGCAGCATGGCAGAAACAAGATTTGCCACTATCTTGGAAAGAAGGTTTACTTAAATTGCTGCATAAGCAAGCACTTTGCGAGCAATTCTCTCATTGGCGTCCGATTACATTGATGCCGGTGATTTAAAAGATATTGGCTAAGATGCTGGTGCACCGCATTAAGGACCATCTTTTTGCAGGACTTCATCAGGCTCAATATGGTTTCATTCCGCGTCGCCAGATTATGGACAATTTGGCTAATGTTATGATTGAGATGGAGTATGCTAAGTACACTCATCAGGATGTGCTGGTTATGCAAGTTGACATTGAAAAGGCCTTTGACACTGTACAGTGGGATTTTATTTGCTGCCACAATGAGGTGCTTAGGGTTTGGTCCTAAATTCGCAAATGTAGTTTATTTCTTGTATATATATAGTACGTCTTCGGGGATCTTGGAAGGCGAATTAACAGAGTCGTGGCCTCTTGGTTGTTCGGTCAGGTAGGGTTGCCCCCTTAGTGCTCTGTTGTATGCTATAGCTACTCACCCGTTGTTGATTTATCTTGATTACTTGACTTCTGTTGAGCGTCTTCATGGTTTGCGGTTACCTTCGGGCCGTACCTTTGTTGGCCAAACATACGCAGATGATTCGTTGTTTATGCGTCGTAATCAGAAGGCTGATGTCGAAGTGATTATGGAAGCTTTGGAACTTTTTGGCATTGCGGCTGGGCTTAAAGTCAACTTTTGTAAATCGAAGCTTTTGCCTCTTGTTTTTGTGATGGCACAGTCTGCTGTGGCCAGGTGAGATTGTTTCTCCAAGTATGATTACTAGGCACTTGGGTTATCCAATTGGATGAAATGTCACCCATTCTCAGAAAGTAGATTGGGTTATCCAATGTTTGAATGTCAAGCTACACTACTGGAAGTTATCCACGTGGCCATTACATATTCGTCTGTGAATTGTTCAGAGCATTCTTACGTTCAGTTATTTTTGCCGTTGATGCATTGGCCTCGTCGTTGTCTTGATTCTCTTATGTCGGACATCATGTCCCATCTGTGGCGGACTCATGCTCAGAAGAAAGGCTTGCGTTTGATGTCTATGGAGAAGTTTTGCACTCCTAAACGCATGGGTGGCCTTAACATTTTGGATTTGCGTAGGCTTACTGCCGACACTTGTGCAAAAAATTCAGCCTTGGACTCTTATGTTTGCACACCTTGGTCATCATGTTGTTACTTCCTCTTTTGGCCATTGGCAACCATCTATCTGGAGGTGGTTTTCGGCAAGATGGAAGGGTACATTCCTGGATGTCCTCTTGCTTCCACTTTAGTGTCTGCCTGGAAAGAGGTTACGATTCATCTTTCATGGAATCCTCGGCAGGAAGAGGATTCAATTTGTTTGGAGAGCCTCCATTGGAGCTGTGCATTTTCTCTTACTTTGGTCGATCGCTCCCCTCATCAGGCTTACTTTCTCTCTGGCCGTGGTGTTCGTGTGGTTGAGGATGTAGTCGATGAGGTTGGATATACTTTTGCGTTTTCCTTCGCCGCTCGCCGTTTTGGATTGGGTACGCATTACCGTCAGTTTTGGAGAGAACTTCAATGTATGTTGCTTGACTTTTTGCCAGTTTCGCCACTACCTGATGGTGATCGCATGTCTGATTGGGATCTTCGGGAAATGCCTTTTCGAGATATTTCTGCGGGTCACAATTATGCTCTTCTTCTACCACAATCATGGCTTACTGATCATTGCAATGCTCTTTGGCACATGCACGAATCTGATCTTTGGTGGAGGAAGCTTCTCTCCGCATTGTGGAAAAGCCATTTGCCGTTGAAAGAGCGGCTGTTTCTTTGGCACTGTTTGCTTGGAGTGCTTCCTGTTGGCACTTTTCTTAGGGCGCGTCATATTTGCCCTTCCTCTTGTGTCTGTTGCTCCAATGCAGAAGAGGATATTTGCCACTTGTTGCGGGATTGCTGCACTACTAGAGACTTCCTTCGCCTAGTATCGGCCTGTATGCGGCTCTGTTTTCCTGGGGTTGTTTTTCACAAACGGTTTTGGGTATTTGGCATTTTCTCATCGACACTACAATGGTTCACGCTCTTCTTTATGTGGGTTAGATACTGGGCTTACTGGACCCTGTGGAGTCAGCGTAATGCCTGCATGTTTCGTCATACTCATGCAGACCCGTTCCCACTCTTCAAGTTTTCCCTGAGGCAATCGTACGATTTGCTTTGGAAGTTGGTGATATCACCGCAGAGATACATCGGCTTTCCTATGACTGTTTCTAGCTACTCTGTACAGCTTAGTATTTTTGTGTTCTTCACATTGTATATTATCCTTTTGGTGGGTTTTCCTTGCTTTGAGGTTTCCCATTGGTAAATTAATCAAATAGATTTACAAAAAATGTGTGTGTGTGTGTGTGTGTGTGTGTGTGTGAGAGAGAGAGAGAGAGAGAGAGAGAGAGAGAGAGAGAGAGAGAGAGAGAGAGCTGCAGCCCCTTCCGCCATCGCCATTGGAAACAGCGTCTCTTGGAATGCACTGATTGTGGGATACCCACAATAGGAGTAGGGACAAAAAGCTCTAGGCTGTTTTCAGCAGATGCAAAGTGATGGCCTTTGTCCATATGAAATCACCTACACGTGCATCTTGAAGGCGTGCAGAGCCAGGTAGCTCTGGGCTATTTTCAGCAGATGCAATTGTTATTTAGGGGCTGTTGACAGAAAACTTCGTGCTTCCTATTGCCCTGCCTGTATGTGGTCGATATGTATGCCAAATGTGGTGCAGTTCAAAGAACACAGAAAGTGCTTGAGGAGCTTCTTGTCCGGAACGTTGTCACTTGGAATGCATTGATTGCGGGATATGCACAACAACGGGAGCAGGGCCATAAATCTTACCAAGGCAGCAGGATACATTTGTGATAGTGCGTTACTTGAAAATAACACTTACTTAGCCAACACGTTAGTCAGTATGTATGTCAAGCGTGGTCTACTTGTCCGAGTGCAACAAGTCCTTGACGAGCTGTTGTGCTTGGCATTGCTCGATGTGTATGCCAAATGTGGTGCACTTCAAAAGCACCTTGAGGAGCTTACTGTTTGAAACGGCGTCTCTTGGAATGCACTGATTGCGGGATACCCACAACAGGAGCAGGGACAAAAAGCTCTAGGCTGTTTTCAGCAGATGCAAAGTGATGGCCTTTGTCCAGATGAAATCACCTACGCGTGCATCTTGAAGGCACGCAGAGCCAGGTAGCTCTGGGCTGTTTCAGCAGATGCAGAGAGAGCAAATGCAATCACCTACACGTGCAGCTTGAAGGCATCTGACATCATGCAAAATGGGCAAAAGAGTTCACGATGATATTGTTATTCAGGGGATGTTGACAGAAAACTTCGTGCTTGGCTCTGCCTTGGTTGACATGTATGCCAAATGTGGTGTACTTTATAAAGCACAAAAAGTGCTTGCTGTCTGGAATGTAGTCTATTGGAATGCACAGATATGCTCAACAGAGGTAGGGCCAATAAGCTCTGGGCTGTTTTCAGCAGATGCAAAGAGAAGGCATCTATCCAAATGCAATCGCGTACTCTTGTATCTTAAAGGCATGTGGCATTAGGCAAGATGCTGATATGGGCAAAGGAATTCATGATGATATTGTTAGCCAGGGGTTGTAGAAAAGAAACGTTGTACTTGGCACTGCCTTGGTTGACATGTATGCGAGATGTGCTATACTTCATAAAGCACTCTTTGTATGCACACAGACACTCCATACGCCCAACAAACCCCCCCCCCCCGCCCCCCACACACACACACACTCGATTCTCTCTATACAGCACTCGCTTCATTTTCACAGGGCAGAGCAATATCCTCTACACAAGCAAACATCGAGAGGAAGAGATGACTCTTTCTTTTGTGATCTCACTTAAAGACTGTGCTAAGAACAAGGATTTGTACCAAAGCAGCAGGATACATGCTGATATTTGTGATAGTGGGTTACTTGAAAATAACACATACTTAGCCAACACGTTAATTTGTATGTATGTCAAGCGTGGTGGACTTGTTTGAGCGCACCAAGTCCTTGACGAGCTTTGGACTGTTTTCAGCAGATGGGGAGCTAGCAAATGCTATCACCCATCACCCACACGTGCATCTTGAAGGCATGTGGCTCTATGCAAGATGCTCTTGAAAAGAGAAATCGTGCTTGGCACTGCCTTCGTCGTTAGGAATGTCAAATGTAGTGCACTTCAGAAAGTAAAAAGGCTAGAGGAGGTTACTTTTCTGAATGGTGTGCACTAATTGCGGGATACGCACAAGAGGAGCAGGGCCAGAAAGCTCTAGGCTAATTTCAGCAAATGCAAGGTGAGGGCCTCTGTCCTGATGCAATAACCTACACATGCATCTTGAAGGCATGTGACTCTATGCAAGATGCTTTTATGGGCTTAAAAATTCATTTTGATATTGTTAGTCAGGGGCTGTTGTCAAGCAATGCCTCGATCGATATGTATGCCAAATGTGGTGCACTTCAAAAAGCACAAAAAGTGCTTGAGGAGCTTCCTATCCGGATGTCGTCTCTTGGAGTGCATTGATAGTGGGATACGCACAACAAGAGCCGGGCCAGAAAGCTCCAGGCAGTTTTCAGCAGATGCGAAGCGAGGGCTTGTCTCCACATGCAATCACAAACACATGCATCTTGAAGGCATGTGGCTCTATGCAAGATATTGATATGGGCATAAAAATTCATGTTGATAGTGTTAGTCAGGGGTTGTTGCAAAATATTGGTGTGGTTAGCAATGCCTTTGTCGATAATTATGCCAAATGTGGTGCTCTTGTGAGGGATGTTGTCTCTTGGAACGCACTGATTGCAGGATATGCCCAAAAGGGGCAAGGTCAGGAAGCTTGGGACCGTTTTCAATAGATGCGAAGCGAGAGACGCTATCACCTACGCATGCATCTTGAAGATATGTGGCTCTATGCAAGATGCTCTTGAAAAGAGATGTCGTGCTTGGGCTTAGCGGGCTCCTGAGGGCACTTGGGAATGACCCCGAGGCACCTGTGGCCAACAGGAGCAGGGCTAGAAAGCTAGTGCTTGAGAAGCTTCATGCCCAGTACGTCGTCTCTTCGAGTGCATTGATTGCAGGATACACACAACAGGAGCAAGGCCAGAAAGCTCTAGGCTGTTTTCAGCAAATGCAAAGCAATCCCTCTCCTGATGCAATCGCACGCACAACAGCAGCAGGGCCAGAATGCTCTAGGCTGTTTTTATTGGATGCAAAGCAAGGACCTCTCCTGATGCAATCACACAAGCGTGCATCTTGAAGGCACGTGGCTCTATGCAAGATTCTCTTGAAAAGAAATGTCGTACTTGGCATTGCGTTGGTCGATATGTGTGCCAAATGTGGTGGACTTCAGGAAGCACAAAAAGTGCTCGAGGAGCTTACTGTTTGGAATGGTGTGCACTAATTGTGGGGTATGCACAACAGGAGCAGGGTAAAAAGCTAGTGCTTGATGAGCTTCTTGTCCGGAACGTCGTCTCTTGGAGTGCTCTACGCAAGATGCTGATATGGGCATAAAAATTCACTCTGATATTCTTAGTCAGGGGTCGTTGAAAAAGATGTCATGCTTGACGATGCCTTGGTTGACATGTTTGGTAAATGTGGTGCACTTCAAAGAGCACCAGAACTTCTCAAAAATCTTCCTGTCTGGAGTGTGCACTCTTAGAACACACTGATTGTAGGATTTGCCCCACAAGGATAGGTCTAGAAAGCTCTAGTTTGTGTGCAACAGATGCAAAGCGATGGCCTCTCTCTTAATTGCAGGATTTGCTCAAAAAGGGCAGCGCTAGAAAGCTCTAGGTCGTTTTCAGCAAATGCAAAGCGAGGGCTCCGGGAGAAAGATGTCATGCTTGGTCGTGTTTTGATCGATATGTATGCCAGATGGGGTGTCCCAAAGACTGCGACTTTGTGTATATGTGTGCGTGTGAGCCTACGGACGGACAATAAGGCAGATTCAACATACCCTGAAACCAAGCACATCAGAAGTAGGCATGATAGCAAAAGTGAATGCATCAGTCAACATGTTTGCAGAAATCGCCATATGGATGCCGAAGGCAGAACATATATCATTGAGAAGGTGGCGGAACAATGTAAGGAAGGTCTAGAAGCGGATCCATCCAAGATTGTGTGTTGATCCACACGACCAATACCAAAGGTACACTTATATTTCGTAGTTTGATTTCCTTTATGTGATCCCAAAGGTACTTAGATTGCATCATGTACATATTAAAGCATTGAATTTACCTCATTTTCATTCAAAAGATTGTAGATGAAGGTGACAAGGGTTGAAGAATTTTTGTGATGCCCAACAAAGGGACACATGGACAATACACGACGACATGGCAACGTGGAATGATACATGTCTTCATAGAACATCGGTAATGAGTGCTTTCTTGTAAAGCTGTAGTATTTTTACAGTAAAAAAGTCTCTCCAACATTGGAGGAGAAGCATAAGTCTCCCTTCAACATTGAAGGGGATAAAAGTGGCGGGGGAAGGACACGTTCCCTACGGTATTATTATAAATGTGGAGAATGGTGACAACTCCATAGCATACATACGTATGATTTTTTCTTTTTTTTAAGGGCACAAGCGTCGCAAATGCATCTCTCTTTGTTCTAATTATAATGTGCAAATTTTCATGTCGACACATCTTTTACTGCAAAATCTCATTTGTGATGCGAGGTCATAGAGTTTTTGGCGAAAGCTTCGAGGAGAGATGCTATGGAGATTTTTGAATGAGAGACGATAGGAGGTGAAAGGTACAACATTGCTCCTCTTGGTTAATTCACACCATTTTCACAGCAAATCAATCAAGGCATACTAGTTCTTTTGTTGGGGGCTCTTCTTCTTTCTACTTTCATTGTTAGAAGTCTGTTCGGTTCTCTGCGTCATGATCTCATCTGTGGGGTAAGTCAGACTGCCTGAATGTATGGCAAAACCCCGTTTCGCATGACTCATCAGTTCTTGAATAGAATCTGACTTTTGTTCTAAGCAGTGATCGCGGATCTCTATAGGAAGTCCGCAGGAAAACCGCTCAATGTGTTCGTTGAACGAGATCTTCTTAAATGAAGAAGCTGGTAGAAAGGAGCTCCAAAATCTCTCGCAATATGCGTCCAAAGTATCTTTCTTGGTCATCCGAAGATGATTCCAAGCAGTTCGTATATCTCGTTCGTACTCTTGAGTCAACCAAGAAGAAATAAAAAGCCTTTTAAATTTCAGCCATTTAAGTGGCGCTTTCTTGTTCAATAGAAGGGAGGACCACCATGTTCGAGCATTTCCCTTGAAGTAAGAGAGAGCCCTTCGAATCTTGGAGTGCTCTGAGTAATGCCCTCCAGAGAAAGCTATATCAAACTGCTGTATGAAGGCCAAAGCCTTCGAAGAATCTCGAAATCCAGAAAACGTGTCAAACTTAATTGACTGTCCACCTTCTTTAAATTCTCGGGACTTCTTGCTTTTATTCTCGAGAAAGTCATACTGGTTGGCTTTATAGAAGTGCTTCTTCTTTGCGTAAAATCTATGATCGTCGGAGTCCGAACTATTTGAAGACGAGTCCTCTATAGAACTGTCAGAAACTGGGCGAAACTTAGGTTTCTTTGCCTTTTTCTTGCCCTTTCCGAAGCGTTGCTTTTTGCTTTGCTTTTTCCCTCTCCTGTTTTCTTTGCTCGAGTTAGAGGAGCTAGAAGAACTGTCAGAAGAAGAAGAAGAAGGACTGGGTACTCCTTCCACTCGCACATGCTTCTTCTGCTTTCTTGCTGAGGCAAAAGTAGATGATGACCCAAATAACCTGGGAAGTCAGTTCCTTTCTTCTGCTTTTTGTCGTGCTTTTTGGCTTTGTTCTTTATGTCAAAAAGCTGGCTAATCCGTGTATCAACCACCTCTTCCAATTCCTGCTCTGTAAACATCCTCGGAGTAGGAGGTTGCTTGAGTGCCAGTTTGAGGGGTGGCTCCGTGGTTTTCTGCCACTGTGAGTGCACCTCGTTGAAGGATGTCTGAGTCAAACATTTTGCAAATTTTGGACCTTTCGCAAAGTTGATCATCATCTTTGTCGCGTCATCGACTAATTGCCGATGGTCCACCTCTTCAATCTCTGTCTGAGTAGGCCGAGGCGGGCCGTACTCTCTGTGAGAATCTTCTTCGTGATCTCTTCCCGCTCTTTGTTGGAATCCATAAGTGTCGCGTGAAAAGGATCGGATCTCCCAGCAAAGAGATATCGGCCGCACTCTGATACCACTGTAACAAACTTGGACACTCCAAGTCAAGATTCTACCGCGACACAGCAGAGATTCACTTAAAGACAGCTCACAATTCACATTCGATTCGACACGGCCCGGTGGAGTTCCGTGTCAAGAGGTATTGGCCCCAAAGACTGACGCCCCTTTCGATATTTCTTTTTGTATTAATTTGTGCTCAATGTACAAGGGAGTGGGAGGGTTCTCACTCTATGACTGTGCGTCCAGATGCTCTGAGTTGTGAGGCCCTGCCCACCTAACTATTGATTACAAGGGATGCCCAAAAGTAGAGCCCCACAAGATTTCAGTAAAAAGCCTTGAAAAATAAAACAATTTGACCCCAAAAGCTGCCAATTTCAGCCTACGCAAATCAGCCAGCACTAAATTTGACCCCAAAAGCCGCCAATTTCAGCCTACACAAATCAGCCAGCGCTAAAGTTTCTTTTTCTGTATAGCTTTTTCCATGTCAGCCTGCTGGCGCTTTTCCCGCCGTAAATCACGGAAGTCCGTACGGCATGCCACGTCAGCAATGCGAAAATTGCGCTGTGAAACCCTGAACTGCCAGCCGGGGTGTGTGTGTGTATTTGCTGCCCCACTTCACATTGTGTCCAGGGGCCAGGCACATCACCAGTTTGTGACACTTTGTGTGACATGGAGCGTGAGACAGAGCTGCACTACACATGCCGCTGCCTCGTCTACTACGAGATACGAGGCCGCTTCTATTATACGAGGCCGCTTCTATTGCCTGTTCAAGGAGGGTTTTGGACCACTCTCCAGAAGCATGGGGTACGAGGATTAGAGATGCTTGGGTTTGTTCTTGCTCGAGCTGCGCAGACACAAAGAGAGCCTGATGAGAGGAGAGGCTAGCCAGTCTCAGAGACGGATCACAGATTTCTTTAGAGCAGACACTGGATAACCGGAGGAGCTACTACCACAATAGAGCTCACATTCGTCTCGCACCAGAGGCACACTGATCGACCGAGTGATTGAGCTGGGAAGATCCAAACGCCCACGACTGCGGAGTACTACATAGCATCGACAAAGGCTGCATGAGAGGATTCGAATCACTTTGGCCAGGCATGCACGACGCCCCGGTGAGACTACTGACCATGGAGGGGATTGATAAGATCCGCCAGTGACCGTTGCTGGATCTCCTATGATTTAGCTATTTAGCTATCCCAGCCAGCTGCTTACTTTGCTTAGTTCACATCGAGCAGCTTAGGATTCCATAGTATTATTATTTTGTTATTCTGACTTTGTATCAGATCCACCACATTGTAACTTTCTGGTCTCATAGGTCACTTTGGCCTTTTGAAGACGTTAATATAACATTTGATTTGATATCATGTCTCTCTAGCCAAAAGGATTAGCCCAATAATGCATATAATTATATTACCAGAGCAGAAAGGCTTCATCAGGGGCAGATTTATTTTTGATGCAATAATTTCCTCGTGGGAAGCTATGGATTATGCACAGGAAAGTGAGCAAGAATTTGTCTTCTTCAAAATAGATTTCGATAAAGCATATGATAGAATAGAATGGTGTCACAAACTGGTGACGTGGTTGACCCCCGGACATACACTCACACACCCTGCTGCATGAAATGTGCCGACACGCTGACGTGGCCAATGAAAAATCCGCCGCAAAACGCATTGACATGCTAACGTGGCAGGCTGTACGACAATAGTATGGACGCTCTGCTTTGTGCCCTGATAGGCTGTACGGAACTCCGAAAATTACGTTAGCGAGCTTTTGGGCACTATGGTTTAATTTTTGCGAAGCTTTTGGATTACATTTTCTTTTAAGTTTAAGAGCTTTTGAGTTTGAGATTTTGGGGATTTGCTTTTGGGCATCCCTTGTAACAATAAATATGTCTGTTGGGCTTTCATTACTCAGAGCATCTGGACGCAGAGTTGGAGTGTGAGCCCAGCAGACTTCCTTGTACTTTGCATTAAGATTAATATTAAAAGAAATACCGAAACGGGTGCCAGTCTTTGGGGCCAATACCTTTGGGCACGGAACTACACCGAGCCGTGTCGTCTTTTGTGAACTATTTTAAAGTGAATCTTTGCTGTGTCGTCGTAGAATCTTGACTTGGGCTGTCCAAGTTTGTTACAGTGGTATTAGATCACAGAAAGATTCTTCTTCTACGGTGGATTCGATCCTTTTTGCAGTGCACAGTTTTTGGGAAAGAATCTTCATTTCCCGACCTTGAATTGATTAGCCACTCCCACCCTTCATACACGCGCATTGGGCATGCTCCCGTCTTCATTGCTCTGTCTTACAGGGCATAAACCCATAAAGAATCCCAGATTACACATGGGTTCTCATGAAGAATTTGATAGAGATGACACCTCTTAGTGGGAAGGCAAAGAAAAGTTGAAAATACGGCGCGGGAACTGAAGAAAGAATGAAGAATTGGGCAATTTTTTTTTTAGACAAGTTTGCCAGAATGGAGTACAAATGTCAACTACATATTGGCATATGAGTGAACAAATTGATTAAGTACTCCAAGGACATGAGATTGGCGAGACACTTGAAGAATTACCCGATTGATAAGATTTACTTGAGATGGTATGTAGCCATTGCTTCTCCTCTCAGGTCTGCAGGAAAGCTGAAAGGCCAGACGAGTGCAAAAAAGCAGAACTTGGACTCGCAGAAAGAGATGGATAAGAACTCTTGAAAGGAAGATGAACCATAGAACATAAATTTGAGAGTTATAGAGCAGCAGCTGAGTGCGGAAGAAAAGAACAGATGAAAGCAAATCTGGTACCACGTTGCGTGGGGCCCGAACCGAATGAGATGAACAAAAAGTACAAAAATTTGCTGCCCTTGGGGCAAAATGAAAGATCAGGAAGCTCTCATTTTCTTTGATGGAGGAGCCACGACCAACTTCTTGAATTGGTGGCTTGATTTGAAATTATACTCGATAGGCTAAGGCCACAAGCGGAGGCAGTTCTAGCGACACCCGGATGGGATGTTGCCATTACACCAATCATTGAAAAATTTCATTTGCAATGTCAGGGGTACTTAGAGAGGACTTCTACGTAATGCCCTTAGGAAGGTTGTGCCGTCCTCCTTGAAATCCCTTGTTACCACAAGAACAACGCCGTGGTTGACTATCGGGTTGAGAAAGTGACTTTGACAAATGAAGGGCAAAGAGATTGTACTTGATGAAATCCAGTTTCTTTACTCGATTTTTCTTGAGAGAACTGAATGATGATTGAAGGTCGAATATGTTTAAACTCGAAAAGAAATGACAAGATTTTTTGCAATAGAGGTTAACTGTTTCTTTGAAGGCGTACAAAGCGAGTTACCTCCTTTACGTCGTGAAGATCACATGATTGATTCGTGGTAGTACACCACCGAAACGGCCACAATACAGAGTTAGGCGAGGCCAAAATAAAGAACCAATGAACCAGAACAGATTTCCACATTTACGAGGATCGATGATATACTTGACAGACTTCAGAATTCTACTCGCCGAATTGATATGTAGAAGTGATTATCATCAGATCTGTATTGCTCTTGGAGATGTCTACAAGACAGTTTTCAGGACGACTTTTTGGATTTTCAGAGAATACCGATCATTTGTGGGTTTTCCAGACACTGAGGAAGCATAAATTGCTTATACATGTGAAAAAGAGCGAGTTTTTCTTACCTGAGATACATTTCTTGGGACACATCGTCTGAACAGAAAGAGTATAGTGTAAGAGACTTGGACTCTCCAAGTCGAGACTCTACCGCGACACCACAAGAGTTCACTTTAAAACAATTCACAGTTCATAATCGATTTGACATTGGTCCGACGGAGTTCCGTGCTTAGAGATATTGGCACCAAAGTCTGGCGCCCCTTTCGGTATTTCTTTTTGTATCAATCTGCAACTCAAAGTACAAGGAAGTGGTCGGGACTCACTCTCAGACTCTTCGTCCAGATGCTCTGAGAAGTGAGAGCCCAAGCCACTATTAAATAGGTTTACAAGGGGTGCTAAAAGCAGAGCCCAAAAGCTTCAAAATCAAAAGCCCCTTAAAATAAAGCACTTCTTTTCTTTTCTCTCTCAAGCCATAGCTTGGTAAAATAAAGCGCGTAGCCAAAAGGAGGCCAAAGCTGCCGTAAAAAAAAATGCCTACGCAAAGTTGCCACATCAGTTGTACAGATTTTCGTGATCTGCGCCGCAAATTGCAGGCCTGTCCGTACGATGCAGCCACGTCATCATTTGAGCAGGGGTGTGTATGTACTGGACTGTTTTCAACAGTAGGGCTTGTGTGTGTATATTGGACAACCATGTCACCAATTTGTGACATACCCCCCTCTTGAAAGCATTGTAATCGCCCTCGATTACGCCTGCAAAACAGACAGAAGCCATAAACTGTCTGAGCAGACACTGACTGTTAATACCAACGCACTAGGAACACACATCTAGCACATGTACCAATCGACAGTCACATCACACGACATCACTTTGACATCTTACATTCAAAATTCATTTAGATCTCATACCATGATTTATTGGCAATGCAATTAGCAATCGCATCTAGATCCACTCAGGACTTAATAGATGCCCGATTGACTAATCCCTATTGCAACCATGTCTATCGAGATCATTCAGACCAAAATGCTGCAGTTATTTTGTCTATCAATTTCTCCACTTAAACAAGTCAAGAACAAATCAGAATCATATTATCGGGAATTCCAGTTCATAAAGTCATTACAGCACAATATTGTCAGCTCTCAGTATTCTTGAAGCTCAAAGAGACATCAATGACTCTAGTATCAAAAATCGAGGCATCTGTTGACAAAGGAGAGGAGTAACTCCCCTCTTGTGCATACCCGTTGTACCAGATATCCGACCAAGCTGAATGCGAGGTTCCATTTGGAATAGACTATGCTAAACCAAAAGCTTCAAGGTAAAGATTCACAATCTGAGAAGTATCTGCTAGGTCCTCCTCCTCCATCCACTTCGTATCCAATGCAGGATAGTTCCTGAATTTAACCAAGAACCGCCTTATCACTTTACTCTTAATCTTTATGTCTTTATGTGCCAATATCTGTTCGAGAACAAGCATCTCCTCGTTTTCTTCCACTTCGGGTTGCTCATCAGGCTCTCCATCTTCGGGTATATCGCCTTTAAAAGCTTTAGGCGACTCACATGAAAAGCATTGTGGATCCTCCAAGTTTCGAGCAGCTTTAGTCGAAAGGAGACATCATTTATCTTTTCGAAGATGTGGAAAGATCTGTAGTATCGCATACTAAGCTTTGGAAAAAGCCTCTCCTTCCCATTTTCTTTCTCAGGCGTACCTTCTTAAAACGTAAGAGCACCCAATAGTTTTCCTTCAATTTCAAATCGCAACGATGGCGATCTCCTACCTTTTTCTGTCTTTCTTGAGATTTTTGCAAAGCCTCACGGACCTTGGCAAAAGCCGTGTCCAAGTCTCGCGTGTACTCATCGGCTTCAAAAATCTTATCTTTCGTGCTTAGGAAGGGCGAAACCTTTGTACCACCTTCAATAATCTCAAATGGCGCCTTCCCCGTCGAAGAGCGTATCGTGTTGTTATAGGAAAATTCTACCAAAGGTAAATACTTTTCCCATCGAGTCTTCTGATCCGAGATGTAAGACTTCAATAAATCTGGTACCATTGAATTGGCAATCTCAGATTGCCCGTCAGTCTGTGGGTGCAAAGATGATGAGAATTATAACCGCGTGCCAATGTTCTCCCAAATAGCCTTCCAAAACAAACCCGTGAATCTGGGGTCCTTGTTAGAGACAATCTTCTCGGGCATGCCATGTAATCTGAAGATCTAGGCCATAAACAGTCTCACTAAGTGATCCGGCTTGACTATTTTCTTCACTGGAATGAAATGAGCTTGCTTGCGAAACCTGTCAATAACAATCCAGATACCATCATGACCCTGTGTCTCGGGAGATCAAAAATGAAATCCATTGCAATACTTTCCCAGGGGTAGGTGGGTATGGGCAAAGGTTGTAACAATCCTTGTGCTTTATGCCTGTCAAACTTGACCTTTTGGCATACCAAGCAATTGCGCACAAACTCGTCCACATCCTTCTTGAGTCTCAGCCAAAAGCAATATCTCTCTACCCCATTCAAGGTGGTAGGAATGCCGCGGTGACACGTAAAAATGGACAGTGGCATTCGGTCATAACCTTTTCCTTCAACGGCTGTGTAACGCACAACATGGTTTTCCTCATCAAATAGCCATCCCGAATGGAATATCCCGCTACTATCTCCCCATTACCTATCCGAGTGAAAATATCTGCAAAATCTGTATCTCTGGCATACTGATCGACCATATCCTCGAAGCTCCTATGGTGTATCGCAAAAATAGCCAAAACCAACGGCTTCCGAGACAAAGCATCTGCCACCAAATTCTTCTATCCCTGCACATGGACAATTTGGAAGTGAAACTGTGACAAGATGTTCGCCCACCGCATCTGCTTTTCCGATAGCTGCTTCTGTGACAAGAAGTAGCGTAAACTCTGATGGTCTGTGAAGACAGTAAAATCCGCTCCGAGTAGGTAATGTCACCACTGAGTAAGAGCATGGATAACCGGAAAAAGCTCTTTCTCATAAATCTGTGCCGTCAATTCTGGCCTTGAGAACAATCGGCTCTCGTGGGAAATGGCATGGCCTTCTTGCATTAAGACCGCACCTAGACTACGACCACAAGCATCACACTATACTTCAAATGACTTTTGCATGTTCGACAAAATCAAAACTGGTCCTGTAGTCAATTTCTCTTTCAATGTCTGAACGGTAGTCGTTTCTGTGGGTCCCCACGAGAAAGAGACTCCTTTCTGTGTCAAGATATGCGAAGGGGAAGCAACCTCTGCAAACTTTCTAATGAACTGCCTATACTACGAACACAATCCCAAGAAACTTTTAACTTCATGGACATTCTTCAAATCGAGCCAATCACGGATAGTCTCTATCTTGGCCGGGTCCATTTGCACTCCTACTGCTGAGACAATGTGTCCCAAAAAGTGCATCTCTGGTAGGAAAAATTCACTTTTCATTGCATTAATCACCAACTTGTTAATCACCAACTTGTGATCTTGTAATGCATGAAAGACCCGTAGCAGATGTTCTCTATGTTTTGCCTCATCCTTGGAGAAAAAAATGATGTTGTCAAAGAAAGTCAAATAGTCTGTACTCTCGAAAAATCCTGTCCATCATCCGGTTAAATGTCACAGGAGCATTGGTTAGGCCAAAAGGCATCACCAAAAGCTCAAATAACCCAAAAGTCGTCCAAAAAGCTATCTTGTAGACATCTCTCCACGCAATTCGGATATGATGATATCCGCTTTTCAAGTCGATCATGCTAAAGCACGAGGATCCCTGTAGTCGATCAAGAATATCATCGATCCTAGGAATCGGAAATCTATTCTTGATGGTGATTTTGTTGAGAGCTCTATAATCGGTGCACATTCTCCAGGATCCGTTTTTCTTCAAAACCAACAACACTGGAGAGTAATACGGTGAAGTACTAGGCTGGACAAGACTCTTTTCCAAGAGGTCTTTCACTTGGTTCATAATCTCTTCATTCTGGGCTTAGCTCAGACGGTACGGTGGCCGGTTCGGTGGTGTGCTTCTAGGTATCAGATGAATAGTATGATCCTTAGGATGAGCGGGTGGTAACTCGTCTGGCAGGCCCTCTGAAAAGCAATCGGCATGAGTGTGGAGAAAATCTTGGCGTTTGTTACCAAGTTCAGACATATTTGTCCTATTCTCATCATTCAAGTCTCTCAAGAAGATCGAGTAAACAAACAGACTGGATTTTATTAATTTTGAAACGGCCGAAGCCGATACAATAGGGACAGACTCGCCTTAAGTTTCACATAAAGTACAATGGTTCGACCCTTTTCAGTAGTCAATGTCGCTTTCTTCGCGCGATAATTGACCACGGCGTTGTTTTTATGGTACCAAAGGACTCCCAGGAGGACATCACAACCTTCCAAGGGCATTACGTAGAAGTCCTTGTGCCCCAAATACCCCCGACAATGCAATCGAAGTTTGCCAATGACAGGTGTAATGGCCACGGCCCTGTCGGGTGCCGCTAGAATTGCCTTTGCTTGTGGTCTCATTCGATTGGAAGTGATCTCGAGACACGCCGCCAATTTAGGTGAAATGAAGTTGGCCTTGGCTCCTCCATCAAAGAAATTCTGGGCTTCTTGGTCTTTCACTTTTCCCCAAGCTCGGCAAATTTCTGTACTCTCATCAATCGTGCTTGGGTCAGTACCTATGAAATCTGGAACCAGTCCTGCTTTTATCTTGCCTTTTCGTTCACGTTCCTCAGCTGCTTTCGAACTCTCAGGCATTTCTTCATCTTTGTCGTTCTGTTCTTTCGGTGCCTTTCTAGGGCAGTTCGCGGAGATATGCCCAGTTTCCCGGCATCCAAAGCACTTCCCCTCCTTGATGTAGAGAGCTCTCTCTTGAGGAGTGAGTTTGGGTCGTACATCCTTTTCTTTCTTTTCTGGGTTACTCTTCTTCTCTCTACTTCCATTGTTCAAAGTCTGTTCGGTCCTTTGCGTCATGATTTCATGTGTGGGGTAGGTCAAATTGCCTGAGTGAATGGCAAAACCCTGTTTCTCATGACTCATCTGAGCCATAATCCTACCACCACAAAACCGAGGAGATCCTGGTGCGATCAACTTGGACATCGGCAAGCCGAAATGATCCTTACATATCCCTCCCTGTACATAGCAAGCTGATCCTTGATTTTGCGGCGTTCTTATCGATTAGGGTGAAACACGGTCATGATCTCATTCCATTGCTTGGTCACCTCCCCATCATGCTCCTGTCCTGCACCTTGAAACTCTGGATCCAGTACAAGAGCTGCACCATGGAAAGGGGAAGCATAGGAGTCCCATATGCTCTGACAAAGCTAGCTAATCTCCTCAAACCTGTCTGCATCTGGCTCAATTTTTTGGAGGGCCTCCACTATGCGATCCATGGCCTCATAAACCTTGCCAATGCAAGGTTGCATGCCATCAACTACTTGAAGCAAGTGGAGTACCGGCTGCACCATTTGGTCTATAGTCTTCAATGACTCCCAAAACTGGGGATCCTCTGACTTGCCTGCACATAAGGTCCCTGCGACGACTGAACCTGCGTAGGATGAGGAAGTGTACTCCGTACTGATGAGGGTATGACGCACTGCACTCAGACATTCGCATAGGCGATGAACCATTAGGTAGTTGTAGGCAAAGCGGGTCTCACAGTACTTCAAGAGAACCTTGTCCTTTGACTGCTTCAAGAATGCAGCACGAAGGAGATTGTGATTGTTGATGAACGACACTAGCTTGGACGCACTTGTAATGAGTGGCTCAAATCCAAGGTAGGCGCCCTATATCCTTTAAAAGGTTGTTAAGGCAATGTGCGATACAAAATGACACTTTGATGTGGGGATACATTCCCTTCAAAATGGCACCGACTGCCCTGTTTGATGCCTCCCCATCTGTGACAAGCTGCAACATCACCTTTGGGCCAATGATTTCTGTGGCAAACGCCCACTCTCCTGCAAGCACATCGGCGGATTTCCCTGTTTCTGTGGCGTCATGTGAGTGGGAAAAGTACATCTCTCCCTTGCAATAAGCCACAAGCCCATGAATGGATCTCCTCCTGGTGTCGCTCCATCCATCTGCAATGTGTGTCACTCCATACTCGGCCCATTTTCGCTTCATGTTTACGGCTACCATCTCCACAACAGCCTTCTCTCTATCAAGAAGAGAAGTACGGAGGGCCTCTGAAGTGGGTGGCACGTAGCGTGGCCCGTAATCCCCAATCCTTGTCACATTGCCTTGAAGTAGTCCGACCTATACAATGTACATGTCACAAAGGTCAAAAGTGAAGACAATGTTGAATGGAAAACAAATATACTAGTTATGGTCATAATATGAAAGAGCATTGAGAACTTGGAACTTATCGAGCCTTTATGAAAGGGATATGGTCGTGAGAAAAAAAGCGGGCAAGGACAGCATCTACATCCTCCTTCTTTTTTGGATCCCATGATGCATCTAGAGTTCGTCGACGATGGGTGGGAAGAGAGGGAGTAATCGTTTGAAATGATGTTTGAGCCGCCGCACTACTACCTCCAACGGAAGCTTGCAAATGAGTGGTAGAAGAGGGAAAAACCAAGTGATTAGGGTCAATGGCTTGCCGCTTGGGTCGATCATTTTCTTTGGGTCTCATGATGGCATCCTTGATCTCAAGCTCCTTCTCTTCTCGGCTATCACATTCTTGCAATGCTTCACTTGCTCTCCCACTACATGAAGGAGGTGTGCTCGAACCTTGCTTGTCTCGGATTTGCATTGGAAGCCATATAGTTTGCACGTCCATGATCTTGCACCGCCTTCTTTGCCCAAGACATCGGAGTGCACCTCATCCCACCATGAAGGCTCATCCTTCTTTCCTCTCTTACCAACCGAGGGACCTTCGTGATGTAGAAGCTTGTGCCATACTGATGGCGCTTGAGACTTGAGGCTTGAGGCTTGAAACTCGAGAGAGGGATGGAGGGATTGAGCTTGAAAGTTGAGAGAGGGATGGAGCTTGAGAGAGGGATGCAATGAAGGAATGGAGCTTGAGAGAGGGATGAAGCTTCAAGCTTGAGAGCTTTTGGCTTCAAACTTGAGAGAGAGGGTGAGAGTGGCTTGAAGCTTCAAGCTTGAGAGAGGGTGTGAGAGTGAGACTCGAGAGTGAGTGAGGGCTATGAAAGTGTGAGAGTGGCTTCAACTTCAAGCTTGAGAGGGAGGGTGAACTGTGAGACTCGAGAGAGTGGCTTTAAACTTGAGACTCGAGAGTGAGTGAGGGCTATGAAAGTGAGGGGTGAGGGCGTGCTTTTTTAGGAAAAAAGACCCCCCCCCCCCCCCCCCCCCCCCCCCCCCCCCCCCCACACACACACACACACACACACATCTCTAGTGTGAACCACCCCCAAAGTTCAAATGAAAAAGACACTGCCCTAAAACTCCCGCCGGTTTTAGGGTTTTAAATCTGCCCTCGTTTTTCGAATTCAAAACTGCCGCCACGTTCCGCCCGGCTGTTCCGCCCTGCTAGAACGTCGTTCCACTGTTACACATCCGAACTGGAACGCTGTTTCGTTCTCGTCGCCGTTTCGTCGGTGGAAGATGATCGGAACACCGTTTTGGTATGTATACCGTCGTTCCACCCATTCCCTGTTACTGTGCCGAAAGGCTTTAGAGAAATCTTAGGAAAGACAGAAAAAGGTAGTAGATTAACATCGTCGCGATTTGAAATTAAAGGAGAACCATTGGGTACTCTTACGTTTTGAGAAGGCACGCCTGAAAAAGCAAAAAGGGAAAGGAGCGGTGTTTTCGAAAGATTAGCATGAGATACTATGGACCTTTCCAGATTTTCCGAAAAAGATAAATGATGTCTCTTTTAGATTGAAGCTGTCCGATACTTGGAGAATTCACAATGCTTTTCATGTGAGTCTCTTGAAGCCTTTTAAAGGCGACGTGCTCGATGATGGGGAGCCTCATGAGCAACCCGAAGTGGAGGAAAATGAGGAGATACTCGTTCCAGTACAGATATTGGCACAGAAAGATAGAAAGATAAAAGGTAAAGCGATAAGACCAAGAAACATTGGATGCGAAGTGAATGGAGGAGGACCTGGCAGATACTCCTCTGATTGTGAATCTTTACCTTGAAGCGTTTTGGTTTAGCATAGTCTATTCCAAATGGAACCCCGAACTCAGCTTGTGCGGAATTTGGTGCAGCGGGTAAGCACAAGAGAGGAGTCGCTCCACTCCTTTGTCAACAGATTGCCTCGATTTTGATACTAAAGTCACTGATGTCTCTTTGAGTTTCAAGGATACTGTGAGCTGACAGTATTCTGCTGTATGACTTTATGAACTAGAATTTTCGATAATACGATATTGATTTGTTGTTAACTTGTTTAAGTGCAGGAACTGATAGACAAAGTGACTGCAGCATTTCGGTCTGAAAGATCTCGATATACATGGTTGCAATAAGGATTAGTTATTGGGTATCTATGAGGTCCCAAGTGAATCTAGATGTGATTGCTTAATACGTTGCCGATTAATCATGGTCTGAGATCCGGATTAATTTTTGAATGTGATGTGATGTCAATTGATGTCTTGTGATGTGACTGTCGATTGGTACATGTGCTAGATGTGTGTTCTTAGTGCATCGGTATTAATAGTCAGTGTGTGCTAAGACAGTTTATGGCCTCTGTCTGTTTTGCAGGCGTAATTGAGGGTAATTATAATGCTTTCAAGAGGGGGGTATGTCACAAACCGGTGGCGTGGCAGCCCGGATACACACACACTTACACTCCAGCTGGCAACAGAATCTCGTAAAACGCGGTAAAAATATTGACGTGGCAGTACAACAGGTTTCTGGGAATTGCGGGGCTGGTAGGTGTTGACGTAGCTGCCCGTATGGACTCCCGTTTCTCACGCTACTTTTGTACGAAAAATCTCAGCTTTGCTCTACGAAAAACCTGCGGAATTTTTTGGGAAAAGTTGCTTTATTGTAAGCCTATTTTAGAAGCATTGCTTTATTTTAAATGAAGCTTTTGATTTTGAAGCTTTTGGGGCTCTGGTTTTAGCAACCCTTGTAACCTTTATAAGAAATCCAAGGGGGCTCCCTCTGCAGAGCATCTGGGACGTAGAGTCTAAGAGCGAGCACTCGTGTGAGTTGTACTTTTCTTGAAGATTAATATAAAAAGAAATATCGAAAGGGGTGCCAGTCTTTGGGGCCAATACCTCTTGGCACGAACTACGCCGGGCCGTGTCCACTCAAGTGCGAATTGTGAATTGTTTTGAAGTGAATCTCTGTTGTGTCGCGGTAGAATCTTGACTTGGGGTGTCCAAGTTTGTTACAAACTATGCTAAACTGAATGCTTCAAGGTAAAGTTTCACAATTTGAGGAGTATCTGCTAGGTCCTCCTCCTCCATCCCCTTCGCATCCAATGCAGGATAGTTCTTGAATTTAACCAAGGACCGCCTAATCACTTTACCTTTAATCTTTCTATCTTTGTGTGCCAGTGTCTATTCTGGAACGAGTATCTCCTCGCTTTCCTCCACTTCGGGTTGCTCATCAGGCTCCCCATTATCGGGTACATCGCCTTTAAAAGGCTTCAAGAGACTCACATGAAAAGCATCGTGAAGTCTCCAAGTATTGGGCAGCTTCAGTCTAAAGGAGACATCATTTATCTTTTCTCCTTTCCTTATTCTTTCTTAGGTGTGCCTTCTCAAAACGTAAGAGCACCCAATCGTCTTTCTTTAATTTCAAAGCGCGACGGTATCGATCTGCTGCCTTCTTGTGTCTTTCCTGAGATTTTTCTAAAAGCCTCCTAGACCTTGGCAAAAGCAGTGTCCAAGTCCCTCGTGTAATGGTCGGCTTCAAAAATCTTATCTTTTGTGCTTAGGAAGGGTGGAACCTTCGTAGCACCTTCAATAATCTCAAATGACGCCTTTCCTGTCGAAGAGTGGATCGTGTTATTACAGACAAATTCCACCAAGGAAAAATATGTTTTCCATTGAGTCTTCTTATAAAAAATCTAAGACTTCAATAAATCTAGTACGACTGGATTTGCAACCTCAAATTTCCCATCTGTCTGTGGGTGGAAAGATGACGAGAATTGCAACCGTGTGCCAATGTTCTCCCAAATAGCGTTTCAAAACAAACTCGTGAATCAGGGATCTTTGTCAGAGACTATTGTCTGAGGCATGCCATGTAATTTGAATATCTGGGCAATGAACAATCTCGCTAAATGATTTGGCTTGACTATTTTCTTCACTGCATACAAAATCGTCCATGTCCTTCTTGAGTCTCGGCCAAAAGAAGTATCCCTCCACACCTTTCAAGGTGGTATCAATGCCGCGGTGAACTGTAAATGGTGGACAATGGCATTCGGTTACAACCTTTTCCCTCAACGGCTCTGTAACGCACAACATCATTTTCTTCATCAAGTTGCCATCTTATATGGAATATCCTGCTACTACCTCCCCATTTTGTATTCGTGTGAATACATCCAAAAAATCTGGATCTGGGGCATACTGATTGACCATATCCTTGAAACTTCTATGATGAATCGCGGAAATAGCCAAGACTAACGGCTTCCAGGACAAAGCATCTGCCACCAAGTTCTTCTGTCCCTGTACATGGACAATCTAGAAGTGAAACTGTGACAAGATGTTAGTCCACCGCATTTGCTCTTTCGAAAGCTGCTTCTATGACAAGAAGTAGCATAAACTCTGATAGTCAGTGAAGACCGTAAAATCGGCTCTGAGTAGGTAATGTCGCCACTGAGTAAGAGCATGGATAACCGCAAAAAGCTCTTTCTCATAAATCTATGTTGTCAATTCCGGCCTTGAAAACAATCGGCTCTCATAGGCAATGACATGGCCTTCTTACATTAAGACCGCACCCAGACTACGACCACAAGCATCACAATATACTTCGAATGACTTTTGCAAATCCGGCAAAGTCAAAACTAGTTTTGTAGTCAATTTCTCTTTCAAAGTCTGAAAGGCAGTCACCTGTGTGGGTCCTCACGAGAAAGGGACTCCTTTTTGTGTCAAGATATACAAAGGGGAAGCAACCTCTACAAACTTTTTGATGAACTTCTAGTAGTAAGAACATAAGCCCAAGAAGCTTCTAACTTCATGGAGATTCTTCAAATCGGGCCAATCACGTATAGTCTCAATCTTGGCCCGGTCCATCTGCACTCCTGCTGCTGAGACGATGTGTCCTAGAAAGTGTATCTCTGGTAGGAAAAATTCAATCTTCTATGCATTGATCAACAACTTGTGATTGCGCAATGCCTAAAAGACTTGTGTCATATGATCTCTGTGTTCTGCCTCATTCTCGGAGAAGACAATAATGTCATCAAAGAAAGTGCTAAGAAAAGATCTGTACTCTCTGAAAATCCTGTCCACCATTTGGCTAAAGGTTGTTGGAGCATTGATAAGGCCAAAGGCATGACCAAAACTTCATATAAACGGAAGGTCGTTTGAAAAGCTCTCTTGTAGACATCTCCCTGCGTGATTCGGATCTAATGATATCCTCTTTTCAAATAGACCCTCTTGAAACAAGAGGATCCCTGTAGTCTATCAAGAATATCATCAATCCTCAGAATCGGAAATTTGTTCTTGATGGTGATTTTATTGAGAGCTCTATAATCAATGCACATTCTCCAAGATATGTCTTTCTTCAAAACCAACAACACCGGAGAGAAGTAAAGTGAAGTACTAGGCTGGATAAGACCCTTTACCAAGAGGTCTTTCACTTGGTTCATAATCTCTTCATTCTGGGTTTGGCCCACACGGTAAGTGGTCGGTTTGGTGATGTGCTATCAGGTATCAGATCAATAGTGTGATCCTTAGGACGAGATGGTGGCAACTCATCTAGTAGGCCCTCAAAAAAGCAATCGACATGAGTGTGGAGAAAATTGTGGCATTCTTTATCAAGGTGAAAACATATTCGACCTTCAATCATCATTGAGTTCTCTCCAGAAAATCGAGTAAAGAAACTGAATATCATCAAGTTACAATCTCTTTGACCTTGATTTGTTAAAGTCGCTTTCTCAATCCGATAGTCAACCACGGCGTTGTTCGAGGAGGATGTCACAACCTTCCTAAGGGAATTACGTAGAAGTCCTCGTGCCCTAAATACCCCTGAGATGCAAACAAAGTTTTTCAATGATCGGTATAATGGCAATATCCCATCCGGGTGCCCCTAGAACTACCTCCGCCTGTGGCCTCAGCTTGTTGAGCGTAATTTCAAGTCGAGCCACCAATTCAAGTAAAAATAAGTTTGCCTTGGCTCCTCCATCAAAGAAAATGAGGGCTTTTTGATCTTTCACTTTGCCCTAAGTGCGGCAAAGTGATGTACTTTCGTTCATCTGATTCGGTTTGGGCCCCATGCAATGTGGTACCAGTTTTGCTTTCATCTCCCTTTTCTGCCACATTCCTCTGCTGCTCTAGAACTCTCTCGCCTGTCTTCAGTCTGTTCTTGCTGTGCCTTTTTGGGGCACTTTGAAGAGATGTGTCCAAATTCCCTGCAGCCAAAACACTTCCCCCCTTTGAGATAGATAGAGCTTTCTCTAAGAGTCAGTCGGTGTTTGCGGGTTGCCACGGCGGACGTCCATAGCATAGCTCTCAAGCATCAACATAAAATTGTCGATACAGGGAAAGCGACTAGGATGAGGCATGGAAACTCACTAGGATGTCAACCTTAATGAAGTGAACTCGAAGAGATGCAACTACTAACTCTACAAGCAAATCAATCACACTAAAGCCAAGTAATTTGCCTATGTCCTTCTACACAGCTCTACAGTCATCACGTCCGTTCACCATGCAAATCATATCGTAATCGCACGAAACTTGAAGGGAAGCTACAGGGGACTATCAGGAACATATCCTATCACTGTCACAACATTCTGGAGAGGTATAAAGATCGCGATCATTCGTCCCACAGTACGCAAAAATAGTAAATGGATGATTCTAAAGGGTCATTTTTGGGTCCCGAAAGCCTCTCCTAGGGTCAAAACAACATAAAATACACATATAAACACTCAAAACAACAATTTAAGGCCTAAACGGATGCGTTTGAAACCTTCAACGAATCTTGAATGCTTACACCTGAATGAAAGAGCAGAGTAAGAGGAAACAATGCAAGAAACAAAACTGAATTTGGATTACCGTAGCCACAGAAGCGATGATTACAAGTTTGACCAAAGAGGAAGCTCTCTGTGCGTAACGCAATAGTCACTTATCTTCAAAAATAATTCCCCTTTCCCACTAACCTTAGTGTATTATATACCTAGGGCTTTCTAAAGTGGCCGGCGGCCAACTTCTCATGGATCTTTACATAAATCATTGGAAAAATTACATCTTTGACTTAGACTTGACATAGACGATTGACATGAGGCTTTTATAGGGTTTGATGTATTAAACATCGGAAAAGTAATGTGACCACATCAAAACTTTGGCCGGCTGACCCAACAGGCGCCTTGGCTAGGTGGGCACTTGTATGGTGTTATCACCTCCAAACACTCCCCCCTTCCTAGCTCGTGTCGTCCCTTGACACGACCATTTGTAGTCTGGTCTTTGTGTTGATGAGACTCCCCCCTTCCTTGATTGAGTTATATTTGGCATGTTTTGCTTGTTCAAATGGGGTGCCCATTTGCCTTTGATTGACGAACATGTGTTCTTTGTGATTTGGATGTTGTGGACGAGGCATTTGTGCATGTTTTTGCACATCCTGCTGTTGCACATCTTGCTTTACCTTTCCATTTGTGCAGTTGGTCGGTGATACCTGCTTCTTTGGATACTTTGCCTCCTGGTGCAATTGACTTTTTATTGGAGCTCGTATCTCAAAATGTTTGAGACTTTGACATGTGTGCACTGGCATCTCCAATTTGATTTTCTTTGCCACTTTGTCAATAGAGCTTTGTTGGTATCTTTGAAGATAAGAGCTGCTCTTGTCGAAGCGTAGTTGAGAACAATGTGGCCCCACTTTATCTCTTTGAAGATCGTGTAACAAATTCTTTATTGGTTTCATTTGATGGAAGGAATATATACAATAGAATAGTGATGGGTGTTTCTAAATTAGGATCTAGAACCTGAATGACCAAAGGGAAAAACCCAGTATGCCTTTGGTATACGCTCTTATTGGGGTTGAACACGTGGAATTTGAGTACCTGTTCATGCAAGGTGAGTGCTTGGGAGAAATAAAGTAAGAGTGCGTAATGCAAGTGCCAATTATGGGACACTCTATATGCACACAAGAGTTATTTCAAGAAAATCATGTGGTGTGAAAATGAGTTATTGGGTGCTTCAAGGAACAAATGTAGCACATGTGATATCCAAGGACATCTCAATAGCTTCCACATTTCCAGGAAGGGTTTTTGATGTTGAAGCTTCTCCACTCATTACTCACTATGCATAGTGCGTGAGTGTCTTTTAGACTCTCTTCTTCACTTTACCAAACTTAAAATACATAGACTTGGACTCTTATGCTCACCTATACCAGCATGAGCGACACAACATAAATATGATCAACTCCTCCACCTTGAGCAGTACTTAGAATAGCTAAGACTCTTAGACCACAGAGAATATTACTTGAAGCTTTGGGACTAATGCCTTGCTCATTTAGTGGCTCAGCTGTCCGACTCTTGACTTTTATGCCATTTATTTTTAATGGCGACTTGGACTTACCTGTTCATGGCATGAAACCCAATACCATAAGTTCTTGAGATTAAGTCCTCTATCATTGCTTTGGTCTTTGGATGCCACCATCTTTTCAAGCAAGTTGGCATACTTTGACTCCTCTAGCTTCTTTTGTTGCATGGGATGTTCCGTAAGGAGGCCGCATTGTTGTACCTTTACTTTTTCTTCTTTGTGAGGAGCCTAAGTTTTCAACAGTGGTTTTGGGATCCACTTTGTTGTTGCTTCATGAGTTTCTCCCTTGACTTGATGGACACTAGGCTTTTGTATCCATACTTGGCTATTACCATTGTAAAAGCCTTGCTTTTGTAGTAGAAGACGAGGAATCCATTTTGAGGTTGTTTCTCCCTTGGTTGTGCTTAGTCTCCATTGGCTCTTTGTTGTTGTTGATTGTCTTTGTGTGGGGTCCTTTGCTACTTGGTTGGTCTTAGTGGCTCTAGGTTGAGCAACTACTTTGGGTAACCATATTTGGGTGTTACCTTCATAGAATACTTGTGCTTCAAGTAGCTTGTGGGAACCATCCGTTGCTGCATCTTCTTGTGTTGGGTAGCTTCGTTGAAGTTTGACTTTGATACCCATACTTGTTGTGTTGCTTTCTTGGAAGGTCTTTTCTTATGTCCTTTTTTATTGTTCTTTTTCCTGCTTGAGCTGTTTTTATTTCATTGATAGCTTGGCTCGCTCATTGTAGAACTTCTTTCTTTAGGTGAGTACATCCAGGCTGTTACTTTAGGCTTTTTGGCCCAAACATTAATGTTTCCTTCGAAGTAGCCTTGAGCAATGATTGACTCATTTGATGCTACCCACCCTATCACCTTTTGTTGTTGTGGTTGAACCCGTGTTTCATGTATCCAAACTGGGTCTTTGACTTGGATGTGCTCTTTGGATACCAACACTTGGTTGACATTCTTCGGCTTCTTCTGAATGCTTTTTTGTGATGGAAACTTTGGTTGATAAACTTTTTGCTTTGGTTTCCATTGTATTATTGGTGATGTGGCTCTTGATGTAGAGGCTTCGCGGGAAATTTGTTGGAAGCTTGTTGAAGGTAAAGTCGTCTGGCGAGGTTGATATACTTCAGTGTTTTCCTTTGCTTTACCTTTTTCCGTGATGGTTGGTTGCTCCTTTTTTGCATTGAATTGAGGTGCTTTTGGGGCTTTTGATGGTGTTGCTGTTGCGGCTTTTGATTGTTGTCGAAAGAAGACGTTCCTCCAACTTTCTGTCAAGATTAGACTCTCCTTGATGTGATGGGACTCAATTATGTGGAAAGCATCCTTATACTCTCTGGTACTCAACTTGAGTACAGCTTTTGCCATGCCAAAGCTAGGAGTCGGTAATTTTGAACTTGTGTATACTATCTCCTCTAGCTCAGTGATTGGCGGCTTTCCCATTATGATCCACGTTCCATAAGTCATTAGATTTTTTGTTGCTTTTGGATCTATCACAGCTAAACATGTGATTTTGAGTCCTGTTTCTCCGCGTATGCTGAATTTGATCGCCGTAGGAGACAATCGATCTTCTTCTCTGTCCCTGTTCTTGTCTTGATCTTGTGCTTGTTGAATATTTGTCGTTGAATTTGGAATCTTTTCTCTTTCATTTGCTTTCATTTGCACTTTTTCTGGAGTCTGATTCTTTGAAATAACTTTTGTCGATTCTTCAGGTATGTCAATGATGACATATTCTCGTTGTTGCTCTGCTTTCTTCATGTGCACTTTGGCATCATGCTCCCTGACGTAGCTATCTGTTTCACCTTTTCTGCCTTCACACTCATAAATCTCATTAGCTTCCTTCAACACCTTTATCGTAAATACGGGAGTTATATCATACCCTTCCTCATCACAAAATTTAGTCTGGGTCACCTCATTCACACACACATCAAGAGTCGCCAGTATTTGATCCCATCCAAAGGGTTCAAATAATTGCTCTGGAAAGGGTTCCGATATGTAAGCTTCATCTTCCATTGATCTTTCTAGGATGCAATCCTCCTTCACTGAGCTTCCACACTTCGAAGCACCACACATACAAAGTTCTTGTTTGGTTTGTAGCCACGCAGATATCTCTTTCCCATTGACTATAGTAGAGTCAATTTCTTCTAAAGGAGTTCTATTCACATCTCTATATCTATGGTCTTTTATGCTTATTTTTGTGGTGATCTTTTTATATCCCAAGTAGATGTAGTCATAGTCCCAATCTTGAACCATCTTAAGTTGACGCATGAAAGGTCTTCCTAAAATGATATTAAAATTGTTCTTTTTTCCAAAATCTACTATTGCAAATGTATGTTCATATTCAATTCCACAAGAAGTCACAATAATTTGCTCTAGGATACCCAGAGGTTTTTTCGTGTATCCATCTGCAAGTTGCAGCTTCATTCTAGTTTTCCTAAGCGCTGGTCTACCCCATTTTTCCCAAATGTCTTTTGTGGCTATGGCTACTCCAGCCCCACTATCAAGTATAGCCAATGTTTTAACTCCTTTGTATTCCACAGGTAAGGTGGTGTTTCCTTCTTCTCCTTCGCAATATTCCCCCACCTTGTTTATTAGCACAGGTTTAGCGTTTGCACTTTCTTGTTGAGTTTTGTTTGATTGTTCATTTGAGGGTAGATCATGAAGAGGTATCTTTAATCCCATCTTCCCCAAATTGTTGCCTACTTCATCCCATACATGTGGTCTAATCTTAAGCAGTTCAGATAGAGTAATGGTACACTGTATTGGAGCTGACATCAACTCTTGCATACTCTTTGTATCCAGCATCTTGGATATGGCTTTCCTCTGAGATGGCAAAACTCTAGTCTCTGAGTCTACCTCATGTTCTCCTATGTATGAGGGTAAGGTCTTCAAGGACTCTGGTTTGCTTTCAATTGAAACTTCTGTCCCTGCATCTTCATTTAGAGATTGAATGTCTCCCTGATAGAATTCATGCCCTATATTGACCTCAGTTATGGGTGCAGATTGGAAAGTCGCACTTCCATCTTTTGCACTTCTAATTGCTTCCCACAATTCATTTGGCCATGGCTCATCTATCTCTGGGATAGGTGCCATAAATTGTGATCTTGACCTTGCATCATTAGTGGTGTTGGCCACTACTTGATCATCTAGTTGAATTTCTAGGTTGTTGGTTTCTTGTACTGCAGTATTTGCTTGCACATCCTTTTGTGATTCTAGCTCAATGTTTCTTTGAGTTAATGTTTCAACAACCTTTGCCTTAGGCATTTCAAATCCAACACTTTTTGGTCTTGTTCCTGGAGGTGGAATTGGTGCTTCAGGTTCCATCATTGCCTGTGCAGTTTTTACCAATTCCTTACACATTTTCAACCTCTCAGTCTCTACCTCAGCATGAGGATATTTCATCCCTCGTTGCTCTAGGGTTTGGTTGGGTTTAAATCTAGCCTCATATGCTTCTAGTGCAGCATCTAATGGCTCTAGGACTTTGTCTACCAACACAGATCCTCCAAAAGACGCCTTCCTTGGTTTCTTATCGCTCACTACCGTTTTGTTTTCCCGTTCTTGTTTTAACTGCTCCTTTGTCTCTTGTAATTCTGTTTGTAGTGCAGTTTGATTTGTAATTGTTTTTGCTTTAATTCTGTCTCTTTTGGCTTTCCAGGATTTTCTCCCAGTCCTCACTGACACACTAGTTGTTTCTGCTTGTTTGGGTTGATCTTTCTTCTCATTAGCTTGGTCCTCAGCATTTTATTTTGCTTGGGCTCTAGTCACTACCTTCACATGAATTTTGGGTTCGGCCTCTAATCCATTTGGAGAAGGTAACACTCCCACAACATTCATTGTTGTTTTCCCCTGTTTGTTTGGGTGTTTTGGACAATTTGGAACAACGTGTGTAATGGCACACTCCAAACAATATCCAATTATCTCTACACGAGAACAATTCTTGGCCCAATGATTACCTCCACACTTGTAGCATGGTCCATCTTGTTGAGTCACTGGTGGCACAATTGATGGTTGTTCTTGCTTAACCAGAATGGTCTCTGGTCTACGCTCTTGATTGGCTATGAACATCAGAGTGTCCTCATTCAATGAATAGAGTTTTCTCATAGGTTCTTGCCCTAGCCTAGGTTGTGATACCTCAGCTCTTTGTAAAGCCCTTGATACAACCCTATTTTGAAATAATGGATGATTTGGTAATGGCATTTGTTTTTCTATTTGATGTCCAAATAATATCCCCCTCGTGTAGGTTTGATCATAGTAGCACTCACTCATCTCATGATTGGTCCATTTTTGCTCAATGGCACACCATTTTATTCGTTGTGCTACTTGCACTGCTAGCTCATCTAGGTTGGTCATTAATTGAGACATAACCACTTGCCTTGTGTTGGTTTCACTAGATGCTAAAGGAGCATTATCCATAGTGATCTTTGTATCACCAATTTCCTCGCCATAGGCTTTACAATTGTCAACTAGGTATAACGCTTCTCTCGTGACTTGTTCAAAGGAAGTACATCCTTTTAAGTGCAAATCTTTCTTGAGAGTTTCATTTTTCAAACCCTCTATGAAGAGAATTGCTAATCTTTCATCCTGTGGTAACTCGCGTACGGACATCTCTCTATATATTGTTTGAAGCATAGCGATGCTTCCTTCACTCTCTCATCTTCCTTTTGCTTGAATGCATAGATTTGGAACACTATGTTATGCTTGATTCCCCTTTTAGAGAACTCCACAACAAATTCTTGCAACAGTTGTTCAACGTTTGAGAAGGCATTTTTGTCCAACGGTTGGAACCAATTCAATGCTATCCCTTCCAAGGTTAAGCCAGATCCCTCATATTGTGTATGAAAATAAAATACTTTTTCGGATCTTAACACTTGTTTGAACAAGGATGCATGTACGTATGGATCCCTTAATCCATCATACTTCTTCTTGACACATTTGGCCAATTGATATGGTCTCATTGGTTCTGGTTCAACTATGTATCTTAGCTTGTTGGAGTCTCTCACAAAGACATCCCTGGTTCCTTCTTCTCGTCTTGGAGCAAATCGTGGTGGAATCCCCTTTGAGACATGTTTTGGAAATGTTGATGGATTTGTAAGTCTAATTGGTGGTATCTTGGTTCCACTCAATGAGGTAGGAGCTACACTCCTGTGGATAGCTATTTTGGATGTTTGAGGTCCATTTGATCCCATAGTTTCAATGTTAGCTTCTTGCAAATCAGTCTCAAAAAACCCTGGTACGCTTACACTCGGTTGAAAGTAGTAAGTAGAGATTGGAGTACCCATGTATGTATATCTTTCTAGCTCAATTGGACTGATAAGTTTATACTCTCGTCCATACTTATCTACCATTAGAACTTGCACTCCCTGGTTATCTGTGTATGTGAAGGCATAGAGGTTCTTGTAGTCTGTCAACTCTTTAATGATGGAATTTAAACATCTATAGAAGTTGTTTTGATCCCCAATAGGTAACCTATAAAGGCCATCATAAGTGTAATCCGTTAGAACGCTCGTGGCTTCATTGGTTTTGATGAACCTCACGTTGGGTTTGTTGATTAGAGGATGCTTCTCCTCTAAGTCTCCAACAATTTCCACTTTTGCTCTTTCAAATTCCCGCATTTTAGTTGATTGGGTTGGCTTCCAGTGAGCTATATGATCACTTGAAAATATCCATGAGCCATGCCTTGAGGTTTGGCTTGATATGATTGATAAGCCTCATGGTCTTGTCTCAACCCTCTTGTTATAGGTGTTGCACTATTTCTGGCTGTTTGTGTAGGTGGCATAGCTTTGAGTTGAGTGAGAAACCCTAATGATGGATGAGTTGTCATGATTAAGCCTCACTCAATACTCTCAAGATGGTCCTTGATAAGAACACCTTGGCTTAGTGCACACAATGCCTTTTTGCCCTTGGTCAAGTCTCTCAAAAGTCAGGAATTTGTGACTTTTTTGGTCTCTGGAAATTGGTTCTGGGTACCCTAAAAGTTTGGAATTAGGAAACCTAGAAAAATTCAGCTCTAGAAATTCAGCTTGTGTGCTATTGCCAACAAGCTTTCTTCCTAGCTATACCTAACTCAATTTGGAGTTGTCTATCAAAAGTTAGAGCACTTTTGGTGAACTGCACTTGAAACAGCACTCAAAACAGTTTCAGGATCAGGACACAAAGAGATTTTGTGCTTGTATCTTGGCTTCCAGAGGGTATTTTTACTCAAACTCGAGATTTGGGATGTACTCAAGTAGGTCTACAAACTTATGAAGTCAGATACCCCCACTATGTAGAGGTACACCGATCGCGATCGTTGACCCCATGTCACAGATTTGAAAGATTTTTGCACAGTAGCTAGCCCTTGATGTCTTGATACCAAGTGTCTTTGTATTTTTGAATTTGGAGATGTTTTGACCAATGAAAACCCAGATCCCAGGTGGTTTTGCGGTTATTGGCCTGATTGTGTAACTGGGACTTTTGACCACTTTCTTTTGCTTTTTTGACCTTGCTCCTTTTGGAAAATATGTTGCACTAGATGTCAGCTACCTACTCATAAATTTTCAATCCAAAATGTCACTGGGGTACACCGATCGCGATCGTAGTTCCAACTCCTTTTTGCATGAAATTTTAGGAGTTGATAGACAAGGGTATGAATAGTCTATTTCCAAACCCACTTTGCATTTGGATCACAAAAACTTGAATTTTCTCAAAATTTTGGTATGAAGGATCAGTGATCATTGTTTGTCTTATTTGACAACTGTCCTTTGTTTTTTTGACCTTGGTTCTTTTGAGAAAGTTGTTTGTCTAGTTATCAGCTACCTACTCACCAAGTCTCAACTCAAAATGTCACTATGGTACACCGATCGCAATCGTACTTTGCAGCCCAAATTGGATGAAACTTGTGGATATGGTAGACAATGATGTGTACAGTCTACTCCCCAAATCTTTTTGAATTTGGACAAGAAAAAGTCAAGTTTCCACCAGATCTTGGTATGTTCCAGTGGTTTTTTGTCTTTCTGTTGTTTTTGGCTATTTTGGTCACTTTTTTGAATTTTGAAAGCTCCTGGTATCTTATATAACCTAGGTGTATGTGTGGGTAAAGTCTGGTCAAAATCTGGGACTGAGGTACACCGATCGCGATCGTAGTTTGGAGCCCAAATTGGATGAAACTTCACTAGCTTGTTCACTAGGCTATTTTAAGACTACTTGCCAGACACTTTTGTATTTGAACTCAAAAAAGTCAAGAATTTACAGTTTCTTGGTCTGAAGTGCTTGATTCTAACTTTATCAGGTTTGATTTTGATGTTTGATTTGGGATCTGAGAGATACCTAGGCTTGTCCTATGCAGAAGCTATCCCTCTGCATGGTTTCTTCCCAGTTTTGATGTGTTTTGGTCTACTGAAAGTCAATTTCTATGCCAGTTTAGCAGTTTTTGACTTGGATCTGTATTCAGTGGTTTTGACCAATTTTTTGTGGTTTTTGACCCTAGGTCCTTTAGACTTTTATGTTTGTATATACCTGAGGATCCCACATATGAAATCTGGTCAAAATTTGGCACTTAGGTACACCGATCGCGATTGTAGTTCTGAGCCCAAATTAGACCAAATTTGGCATGCTTGTAGACACTGATGTTTTAAGGCTATCCCCAAAGTCTTTTTGCATTTGGATCACCAAAAGTCAAGATTTTACAGTTTCTGGGTTTGTCAGGCTAGTTTTACCCAAGTGGCCCGATTTCCTTGATTTTTGATGTTTTTGGGTGTGGTTGCTTTAGACAAACTTGTTAGAATCTTATCAGGAAGGCACATGTAAAATCTTGTACAATTCTGACACTGAGGTACACCGATCGCGATCGTAGTACTAGGGCAAATTTGATGAAATTTTGTTTGCTCCCTCTGACAAGTGTTTCCCAGTGTTTTGTGCTACCACTTTGTGATTTGAATCAATATCAACCCTGTTTGGTCAGATTTTCTAATTTCAAAGTCTTATGGCCCTTTTGCCAAAGTTATGGTTTTTTGGTGTTTTTGACTCTATCTTTTGTCCCAAATCTGACTGGAATGTGATTTACTTATCCTACTTCTAAGTACAGAATGAAAGAACATAAAGAAAATGAATCAAACAAAATAAACAGGATTAAAAATGGATGATGGATTAGTACTCAATCAATACAAAGAAATTTGAAGAGAAAAAATGCTTAAAGCAACCTCACTCACAACTCCTTATATCTCTCAAGAGTAGATCTAGCCAATCCACCGACCCTAGACTCCACCAAGCACTAAACCCCTGTCTAGATGCTTCACTGAAATGTAAGTGGAATGGAAATTATCTTTTGGAACAATAAGAAAACTCTAAATACACACTTAGTCACTCATCACCTAAGATTCATTCCCCGGCAACGGCGCCAATGTTTGCGGGTCGCCGCGACGGACGTCCATAGCATAGCTCTCAAGCATCAACATAAAATTATTGATACAGGGGAAGCGACTCGGATGAGGCATGGAAACTCACTAGGATGTCAACCCTAATGAAGTGAACTCGAAGAGATGCAACTACTAACTCTACAAGCAAATCAATCACACTAAAGCCAAGTAATCTGCCTATGTCCTTCTACACAGCTCTATAGTCATCACGCCCGTTCACCATGCAAATCATATTGGAATTGCACGAAACTTAAAGGGAAGCTATAGGGGACTATCAGGAACATATCATATCACTGTCACAGCATTCTGGAGAGGTACAAAGATCGCGATCGTTCGTCCCACAGTACGCAAAAACAGTAAACAAATGATCTTAAAGGGTTGTTTTTGGGTCCCTAAAGCCTCTCCTAGGGTCAAAACAACATAAAATACGCATATAAATACTCAAAACAGCGATTTAAGGCCTAAATGGATGCGTTTGAAACCTTCATCGAATCTTGAATGGTTACACTTGAATGAAAGAGCAGAGTAAGAGGAACACAATGCAAGAAACAAAACTGAATTTGGATTACCGTAGCCATAGAAGCGATGATTACAAGTTTGAGCAAAGAGGCATCTCTCTATGCGTAACGCAATAGTCACTTATCTTCAAAAACCCTTTCTGACTAACCTTAGTGTATTATATACCTAGGGCTTTCTAAAGTGGCTGGCGGCCAACTTCTCATGGACCTTTACATACATCATTGGAAAAATTACATCTTTGACTTAGACTTGACATAGACGATTGACATGAGGCTTTTACAGGGTTTGATGTATTAAACATCGGAAAAGTAATGTGACCACATCAAAAATTTGGCCGGCTGACCCAACAGGCGCCTTGGCTAGGTGGGCACTTGTATGGTGTTATCACCTCCAAACAGTCGGGGACGTGTATCTTTCTTTTCTTTGTCCTCGGAACTCTTTCTCTTTCTACTTTCATTGTGAGAGGTTTGTTGGGTTCTCTGAGATCTCATCAGTGGGGTACGTCAAATTTCCCAAATGTATCGCAAAACCCCATTTTGCATGACCCATCAATCCTTGAATAGAATCCGAATTCTGTTCCAGGCAGTAGTCTCAGATCTCTGTAGGAAGTCTGTAGCAAAATCGCTCAATCTGTTCCTTTGAAGAGGTTGGTAGAAAAGAGTTCCAAAATCTCTCGCAATAAGCATCCGAAGAATCTCCCTTGGTCATCCGAAGATGGTTCCAAGCGGTTCGTATACCTCGTTCATACTCCTGAGTCAGCCAGGAAGAAAATAAAGAGCCTTTTGAATTTCAACCATGTAACTGGAGCTTCCTTCCTCAGAAGAAGAATGGGCCACCATATTCGAGCATCTCAAAACCCAAAAAAGGATTCAAATTTAATCGACTGTCCACTTTTAAATTCTTTTGTTTTCTTGCTCTTGTCTTCGAGGAAGTCATATTGGTTGGCTCTATAGAAGTGCTTCTTTTCAAGAGTACTTGTCCATGTCTTTTTGCGAATACATGTTCCGCTTTTTAGCACTCGTTTGTCTTTTCGGATTTCCTCCCTACCCGAGAGAAGAAGGGATGGCCACACTCCATCTCAAGTAAATCTTATCAATTGGGTAATTCTTCAGGTGTCTCGCTAATCTCGGGTCCCTGGAGTACTTAATCAATCTGTTCACACATATGCCAATTTGCAGTTGATGTTTGTACTCCTTTCTGGCAAACTTGTCCAGAAAAAAATTTGCCCAAATATTTATTCTTTTCTTCAGTTTCTACGTCGGATTTTCAACTTTTCTTTGCCTTCCCATTGAGAGGTGTCATCTCTGTCAGATTTTTCACGAGAACCCATGTGTAATCTGGGATTCTTTACGGCTTTATGCCCTGTAAGACAGAGCGATGAAGATGGGAGCGTGGCCGATGTGCGATGTATGAAGGGTGGGGGTGGCTAATAAGTCCGAGGTCCGGACACGAAGGTTCTTTCCCAAAAGCTGTGTGCGCTGCAAAAAGGATCGGATCCTCCGTAGAAGAAGAATCTTTTTGTGCTCTGATACCACTGCTACAAACTTGGACAGCCCAAGTCAAGATTCTACCCCGACACAACAGAGATTCACTTCAAAACACTTCATAGATCAAAAGAGAGTCGACACGGCCCGCCCAAGTTCCATGCCAAGACGTACTGGCCCCAAAGACTGGCGCCCCTTTCGATATTTCTTTTAATATTAATCTGTGTTCAAAGTTCAAGAGAGCGTGCAGGTGATCACTCTTAGACTCTACGTCCAGATGCTGTGAGAAGTGAGGTCCTGCCCACTTATTTATCGATACAAGGGATGCCCAAAAGCAGAGCCCCAAAAGCAGTAAAACTTAAAAGCTTTTCACTTTTAAAAGCAATTATCCCAAAAAGCTGCTAATTCAACCAACGAATTTCTGTACGCAATGCCATATCAGCAGCTTGGCAATTCGCGTCGCAAAATCTGTAATGGATGCCATGTCAGCAGCAGTCAACATAAATACTGAGGGTTTCCGTACTGTCTGCCACGTGTCACTCTCAGCGCATTTTCCGAGAAGATCTCAACAGTGTGTGTATGTGTCCGGGTCTGCTGCCACATCACCCATTTGTGACACCTTTGCTCTCAGACTCTACGTCCAGATGCCCTGAAGAGTGAGGCCCTTAGGGCTCTTTTATTCTTACAAGGGATGCCAAAAGCAGAGCCCCAAAAGCAGTTAAACTCAAAAGCAACTAGTCCCTTAAAGCAATTTGTTCCAAAAGCAATTGATCCCAAAAATCTGCCCAGAAAAGCATCAACGCAAAAAAGGCCCTGTTCGTACCTCCACGTCAGCAATCAACGTGTGTGTGTTTGTTCGGGGGCCTGCCACGTCACTAGTTTGTAACAATGGGCATGATGGCCTTTGGACGATCATCAACAGATTCAGTAAGTAGGCTCACTGCTTTGTAGTAAAGAAGACAGTTAAGCCCGATCCTTTGGAAAAACTGTTTGAATATATGGCATGTGTGAGTCCATTGTTTCGGAGGCCTTGCCCACTTATTTATAGGTTACAAGGGATGTTCAAAAGCAGAGCCCAAAAATCAAAAGCTCTTAGGCTTCTTAAAATAAAGCCTTTTGCTCAAAAGCTGCCAAAATCAGGCCACGTAGATTGAGCCAGCTGATTTTTGTGTACGAACTGCCACGTCTGCAGCTCAACGCAAAAAGTAGGATTTTCGTACGACAGTCAGTGTGAAAAGAAAAAATCCGTACGGTACTGCCATGTCAGCTTGCTACCGTGTTTTCATGGCTTGTACCCTGCTGTGAAAGTGGCCGGGCATGCCACGTCACCAGTTTGTGACATACCCCCTCTTAAAGCATTATAATCGTCCTCGATTACGCCTATAAAACAGACAGAGGCCATAAACTGTCTTAGCAGACACTGACTGTTAGTACCGATGCACTAGAAACAACACATTTAGCACATGTACTAGTTGACAGTCATATCACATGACATCACATGACAAATCATATTCAAAATTCATTCGAATCTTAGACTATGATTAATTGGTGACGTATTTAGCAATCGCATCTAGATCTAGTCGGAACCTCATAGATGCCTGATTAACTAATCCTTATTGCAATCATGTCGATAAAGATTTATCAGATCAAAATGCTGCACTCATTTTGTCTATCAATTCCTGCACTTAAACAAGTCAACTACAAATCAGTATCATATGATCAGGAATTCCAAATCTTAAAGTCATTATAGCAGAACACTGTTAGCCCACAGTATTCCTGAAACCAATAGGGACATCGTGACTCTATATAAAAAATTAGGGCAATTTGTTGACAAAGGAGCGGAGTGATGCCCCTCTTGTGCAAACCCGCTGCACCAAATTCCGCCCATACTGAAATCGCGGTTCTATCGGAATAGACTATGCTAAATGGAACGCTTCAAGGTAAAGTTTCACAATCTGAGGGGTGCCTGCCAAGTCATCCTCCTCCATCCACTTCGCATCCAATGTGGAGTAGTTTTTGACTTTAACCAAAAACCTTTGTCACTTTACCTTTTATCTTTCTATCTTTATCTGCCAATATCTGTTCTGGAACGAGTATCTCCTCGCTTTCCTCCACTTTGGGTTGCTCATCTGGCTCACCATCATCGGGCACATCTCCTTTAAAAGGCTTCAAGAGAATCACATGGAAAGCATTGTGAATTCTCCAAGTATTGGGCAGCTTCAGTCTAAAGGAGACATCATTTATCTTTTTGGTTATTTGAAAAGGTCCATATTATCTCATGCTAAGATTTGGAAAAAGCGCTCGTTTCCCTTTTTCTTTCTTAGGCGTGCCTTCTCAAAACATAAGAGCACCCAATCGTTCTCCTTTAATTTCAAATCTCGACAATGTCGATCTGCTGTCTTTTTTTGTCTTTTGTGAGATTTCTGCAAAGCCTCCCGGACCTTGGCAAAAGCTGTGTCCAAGTCTCGTGTGTACTTGTTGGCTTCAGAAATCTTATCTTTCATGCTTAGGAAGGGTGGAAAGACTTTTGTGTCAGGCATGCCATGTAATCTGAATATCTAGGCAATGAACTGTCTCGCTGAATGATCCGGCTTGACTATTTTCTTCACTGGAGCGAAATGAGCTTGCTTGCTAAATCTGTCGATAACAGTCTAGATACTATCGTGCCCACTCTGTCTCTTCAGGAGATCAAAAATGAAATCCATTGCAATACTTTCCCAGGGTCGGGTGGGAATGGGTAAAGGCTGTAACAATCCCTGTGCTTTATGCCTGTCAAACTTGACATTCTGGCATACCAAGCAACTGCGTACAAAGTCGTCCATGTCCTTCTTGAGTCTCGGCCAAAAGAAGTATCACTCCACACCTTTCAAGGTGGTATCAATGCCGCGGTGACCCGTAAACGGTGGACAATGGCATTCGGCTAGAAATTTTTCCCTCAACGGCTGTGTAACGCACAACATCATTTCCTTCATCTAGTAGCCATCGCGTATGGAATATCCTGCTACTACCTCCCCATTTTGTATTCGTGTGAATACATCCAAAAAATGTGGATCTGTGGCGTACTGATCGACCATATCCTTGAAGCTTCTATGATGAATCGCGGAAATAGCCAAGACTAACGACTTCCGGGACAAAGCATCTGCCACCAAGTTCTTTTGTCCCTGTACATGGACAATATGGAAGTGAAACTATGACAAGATGTTAGCCCACCACATTTGCTTTTTCAAAAGCTGCTTCTATGACAAGAAGTAGCATAAACTCTGATGGCCAGTGAAGACCGTAAAATCGGCTCCGAGTAGGTAATGTCGCCACTAAGTAAGAGCATGGATAACCGCCAAAATCTCTTTCTCATAAATCTATGCTGTCAATCCCGGCCTTGAAAACAATCGGCTCTCATAGGCAATGACATGGCCTTCTTGCATTAAGACCGCACCTAGACTACGACCACAAGCATCACAATATACTTTGAATGACTTTTGCTAATCCGGCAAAGCCAAAACTAGTCTTGTAGTCAATTTCTCTTTCAAAGTCTGAAAGGCAGTCACCTCCTTGGGTCTCCATGAGAAAGGGACTCCTTTTTGTGTCAAGATATGCAAAGGGGAAGCAACCTCTGCAAACTTTTTTTGATAAACCGCCCGTAGTAAGAACATAAGTCCAAGAAGCTTCTAACTTCATGGAGGTTCTTCAAATCGGGCCAATCACGTATAGTCTCAATCTTGGCCCGGTCCATCTGCACTCTTGCTGCTGAGACGATGTGTCCTAGAAAGTGTATCTCCGGTAGGAAAAATTCACTCTTCTTTGCATTGATCACCAACTTGTGATTGTGCAATGGCTGAAAGACCTGTGTCAGATGATCTATGTGTTCTGCCTCATCCTTGGAGAAGACAATAATGTCATCAAAGAAAGTGCCAACATAAGATTTTTACTCTCTGAAAATCCTGTCCATCATTCGGTTGAAGGTCACTGGAGCATTGGAAAGGCCAAAAGGCATCACTAAAAATTCATATAAATCGAAGGTTGTCCGAAATGCTGTCTTGTAGACATCTCCCGGTGTGATTTGGATCTGATGATATCCGCTTTTCAAATCAATCCTGCTAAAACAAGAGGATCCCTGTAGTCTATCAAGAATATCATCGATCCTTGGAATTGGAAATCTGTTCTTGATGGTGATTTTATTGAGAGCTCTATAATCAATTCACATTCTCCAAGATCCGTCTTTCTTCAAAACCAACAACATCGGAGAGCAGTAAGGTGACGTACTCAGCTGGATAAGACCCTTTCCAAGAGGTCTTTTCACTTGGTTCATAATCTCTTTTTTTGGGCTCGGCTCAGTCGGTAAGGTAGCCGGTTTAGTGGTATGCTTCTAGGTATCAGATCAATGGTATGATCCTCACGACGAGCTGGTGGCAACTTGCCTGATAGGCACTTTGAGAAGCAATCGGCATGAGTGTGGAGAAAATCTTAGTGTTCTTTATCAAGTTTAGACATATTTGCCCTATGTTCATCATTCAACTCTTTCAAATAGATCGAGTAAACAAACAGACTGGATTTCATTTGAAGCCGATAAATAGGGACAGACTCGCCCTTCGATTGTTTATCAAGTACAATGTTTTGGCCCTTTTCAGTAGTCAATGTCGCTTCTTTTGCCCGATAATCGACCACGACGTTATTCTTATGGTATCAAGGGATTCCTGGGAGGACATTACAACCTTCCAAGGGAATTATGTGAAAGTCCTCGTGCCCCAAATACCCCTGACAATGCAACTGAAGTTTGCAAATGACAGGTGTAATGATCACGTCCCTGTCGGGTGCCGCTAGAACTGCCTCTCCTTGTGGTCCCATCCGATCGGGTGTAATCTCGAGCCGCACCGCCAATTCAGGTGAAATGAAGTTGGCCTTGGCTCCTCCATCAACAAAAATCCGGGCTTCTTGATCTTTCACTTTGCCCCATGCTCGGCAAAGTTCTGTACTTTCATCAATCGTGCTTGGGTCAGTACCCATGCAATCTGGATCGAGTCCTGCTTTCATCTTGCCTTTTCGTCCATGTTCCTCAGTTGCTCTCGAACTCTCTGGCCTTTCTTCATCTTGTTCTTTCTGTGCCTTTTTAGGACACTTTGCGAAAATGTGCCCATGTTCCTCACATCCAAAACACTTCCCCTCTTTCATGTAGTTGGCCCTCTCTCGAAGAGTGAGCCGGGGTCGTGAATCCTTATCTTTATTTTCTTGGGGGGTCTTCTTCTTTCTACTTGCATTATTAGAAGTCCGTTTGGTTCTCTGAGTCATGATCTCATATGTAGGGTAAGTGAGATTTCCTTAATGTATGGCAAATCCCCGTTTCGCATGACCATCAATTCTTGAATAGAATCTGAATTTTGTTCTAAGCAGTGATCTCGGATCTTTGTAGTAAGTCCACAGGAAAACCGCTCAATTTGTTCTTTAAACGAGATATTTTTAAATGAAGAAGCTGGTAGAAAAGAGCTCCAAAATCTCTCGCAATACGCGTCCAGAGAATCTCTCTTGGTCATCCGAAGATGATTCCAAGCAGTTCGTATATATCGTTCGTACTCCCGAGTCAGCCAAGAAGAAATAAAAAGCCTTTTGAATTTCAACCACTTAATTGGAGCTTCCTTGTTCAGTAGAAGGGTGGACCACCATGTTCAAGCATTTCCCTTTAAGAAAGAGGTAGCCCTCCAAATCTTGGAGTGCTCTGAGTAATGCCCTCCAGAGAAAGCTATATCAAACTGCTCTATAAAGGCCAGAGCCCTCCGAGCATCTCAAAATCCAGAAAAAGTGTCAAACTTAATTGATTGTCCACCTTCTTACAATGCTCGAACTTTCTTGCTTTTATCTTCGAGGAAGTCATACAGGTTGGCTTTATAGAAATGCTTCTTCTTTGCATAAAATCTTTGATCGTCGGAGTTCGAACTATCTGAGGACGAGTCCTTTGTAGAACTGTCAAAACTGAGCGAAACTTAGGCTTCTTTGCCTTTTTCTTGCCCTTTTCAAAGCTTTGCTTTTTGCTTCGCTTTTTCCCTTTTCTGTATTCTTCGCTTGAGTCAGAAGAGCTAGAAGAACTGTCAAAAGAAGAAGAAGAAGAACTGGATACTCCTTCAAATCGTACACACTTCTTCTGCTTTCTTACCGATGCAAAGGTAGATGGACGACCCAAATAACCAGGGAAGTCAGTACCTTTCTTCTGCTTTTTGTCGTGCTTTTTGGCTTTATTGTTCGCGTCAAAGAGCTGATTGATTTGCGTATCAACCACCTCTTTCAATTCTTGCTCTGTAAACATCCTTGGAGTAGGAGGTTTCTTGAGTGCCGGTTTGATGGGTGGCTCTGTGGCCTTCTGCCACTACGTGTGCAACTCGTCGAAAGATGTCTGAGTCAAAAATTTTGCAAATTTCGGATCCTTCTCAATGTTGATCATCATCTTTGTCACGTTGTCAATCAATTGTCGATGTTCCATCTCTTCAATCTCTGCCTGAGTAGGCCGAGGTAGGCCGTACTCTTCCTTTGATTGCTCATGAGAATCTTCTCCTTGATCTCCTCGCGCATTCCCAAATGCAGAAGAAGTTGACTGATCTCTGTTTGAATCCATAAGTGTCGCGAGAAAAGGATCGGATTTCTCGGTAGAAGAGAAATCGACCACGCTGTGATACCACTGTAACAAACTTGGATACCCCAAGTCAAGATTCTACTGCGACACAACAGAGGTTTACTTCAAAACAGTACACACTTCACAATTAATTCGACACGGCCCATCGGAGTTTCGTGCCAAGAGGTATTGCCCTCAAAGACTGGCACCCCTTTCGGTATTTCTTTTTGTTTTGTATTAATCTGTGTTCAAAGTACAAGAGAGTGGGAGGGTGCTCACTCTCAGACTCTGCGTCCAGATGATCTGAGAAGTGAGGACCCTGCCCTCTTATTTATAGGTTACAAGGGATGCCCAAAAGCAGAGCCCCAAAATCAAAAGCCCTTAGGATTCTTAAAATAAAGCAATTGGCTCAAAAGCTGCCACAATCAGCCCACGTAGATTCCATCATTTATGGCATGGAAGTTCCGTGCAAACCTACAAAGGGAGGTTTATTGGGCGATATGTGGAGGGAAGTTCTTCATAGCCTTCAAATGCAAAGAAGAGTCACCTAAAACACTAAGGATGTATTGGAGTTAAATTTATCGGTGTTTGAACCCGTAGGTCGGAGTTCTAGGCACATGCATCTAGCAGGGAACCAATCAGATGTATCTAAAACACTATGGATGACTGCACCAATCCATTGTTGTGGATCGGATCCTGGACAGGATGTGTTCACAGTTCATTATCTTGGAAATATTTTGGATAGGGATGTGTTCATAGTTCACGAATGAAGATTCTTGAACGTAGTGAAAAGGCAACCGATACTCAAGATGGCATTTTTCTAAGGTACAAAGTTGAGGGTAGCAAATCCGAGGTATATCCATTATTCCAAGGCCTTCTACTTGGGCGTCCATGGTAGCTTCTCCATCGACTTGGTCTCACTATTGATGTCCACTATGAGCTGCAGAGAGGGTGTTAGAGTTTTAGCATTGCAAGTAAACTGCCCAATGTGGTCCTATTATTTATTTTGGCTTTTAGGTACTTACTAGTATGTGACCCCCGTGATGCTGCAACTAAAGAAAAGCATGGCCTTTATTCTTGAAATACAATTTCCCTTCTGCCAAAGTGGAAAAATTAGAAAGTTTTTTTGGTGTTGCCGCTATGTACTACCAAATATACGATGGATGCTCCATTATGTATGTATACATTCTTTGTCTCATACGCCAAGAAGTTTCTCTATCTAACTAATGATAGTAGCACCAACACGGTAGAGAAAAAAGTACCTTCAAATCGCTGGATGCACTATTAAGGACACTATTGACAAAAATTATCAACCCCATCCCCCCCTCCCCCCCCCCCCCCCCCCCTCTCTCTCTCTCTCTCTCTCTCTCTCTATATATATATATATATATATATATATATATATATATATATATATATATATATATATGTATGTATGTATATATGTCATGAGTTTGTTTGTCCATGTTAATATCTTACATAATTTTGCATGCCGTTAACATGCAAGCGCACATCTTTTCTTTAAGAGAGTGTCCCTCACTTTGCATCAAATCAAAACAGCTTAGATCTGATTTACTCAAGCCATGGTGAAAATACCACACGTCAACCAAATCATGATATCTTTATTTAGCAATCCCTAGCTAACAATCTCCTCCTGGTACATTTATTTGACACATCAATGTCCTAGATGATGCCACATGCATGATCACATTTGGCAATATGGCCTAACTTAGTATTCAATAGAATAAAGATGCTTACACCAAAAGAGTGGTAGTAATCAAGAATGAGCAAGATGATGGGACGTGGGGATCTAATGATTTTTTCAAGCATCTCTGCTCCGAACATGAAAACAATCTTTTGCTGGTATAATATCTTACTATCAATGTACATGTTTACATGCATGTGTTGCAAGAAGGAAAAACTTTTGGCATATTGTTATTATCCATCTTGGGTGTAGGGCAAGGCTTTGAGCACTAGAGTTGCATATCTTAAGTGTTGACAAGGAGGCCAATCACTCAATTTCATCTCCATTATGCACCCAAACAACTTTGTCATAAGAGACCCAATCATTATAGTCCAGTGGTTTTTTAGATTCTTTACATCCCCTCCTTTATGTAAAGGCTTAACACCCAATTAGTACTCTAATAATAAGGCATACCATGTTGAAGTGCAAGGTTGAACATATCACACATCCACTCATGGGTAAAATCTTCCGTCCATTTGATCGTCTCCGGATTGATACCTTTAAGGTCTTTCGCTTTGCGAGTGGCCAACTTTTCAGGCCCACCGCATACATCCTCAATAGTAAAAAATGAGGGCATACATGGGAGTGAACCATAAAATGATATTTTTTAAGCATTTTCTTGCTCATATAATTTCCTACAATGTGTGTACATATCCTCAAGACTCAAGTTACCAAAAGTGTCAATGTGCTTGCCCTTCAAGTCTTTCCAAAATCTTCCACATGCACGTGCCTTTTTATGGACTTGAAAAAGTTGTTGCTTTACTTCCCATCTTCTTCTCTTCTTTTGAATCAATGCCTTGTATGTATGCGAATGACTTTGATAACTGTCTTTGTCCATGGTTGCATCAAGCTTTATAAAGGAATTTTGAGCATCTTGACATTCTTTGTCAAACCACCTTTTGCGTGATCTATCTTTGTTGATACCATGGAGATGCTTTATGGCAAAGCATTCTTCGGCACAAGAACAAATAACTTTCTTGAAAGCTTTCCATTTAGTTTCCAATGGTGCGTCATATTGAAGCTTTGTCATCCATAACTTTTGCTCAACCATTTCAATGTACATTGGTGCCCGTTTGAAATCCATACATACTGATAATCTCTCTTCCCTTTGGCTGAGATTATTATGCTTAGTTGATTCTCCACATGAAAGGTCGGTACATAAGGTCCAATGGTCAGATCTCTGGGTCCATTGGCCAAACATAAAACTCATTATGCGATACATGATGGCTTCGGAGAGTAACATATAGTCAATCACATTGTCCTCATTATGTTTCCTACATGTAAATCCATTGGTTCCACTCCACAAAGACACACCATTGGAAATGAGCATACCCGTGCTATTACACATGTGTAAAAGTAACTTTCCATAGTGATCCGGCTCTTTCTCATCCATTGAAGTACGATCATACAAGTGAACTTCCTCTAACTTCCTTGAAATGTATGGCATATCAAATTGTTGAGTATTATGTTGCAATGTTTTTGTGCGAGCATTCATATCCCCAAATACAATAACATCACCTTCGCCTTTGAAATAAGCAATGTCCTCTTCTAAGAAAAAAAATGGATGATCTCTATCCATGCAAGCATAAAAGGGGGAATCATGATGAGGAATGTAGCAATCGGTTACAAAAATGGGAGCTCTTTTTGCTGTCTTAATTTTCATCCATACATAACGTGTGTACTTGCCATCTTTCACAATTGATACAAAATTTTTCAATCCTTTCTTATCAATACATGCTATCCCTCCTTTCCCTCTTCGTTGCTTGATATTTTTTGACCACATCAATGAATGTACATTATAATCCTCCAAACCGTTAAGCCTTTGTACATCATGCTCCCAAGTTTCAACAAGAAGTACAATATCCGCTTTGATTGTTAGTTCATCAATGCTAACCCCCTCATTCCATGGGTATCCATTAGAATTTTAAAAGCATATTTTTAATTATAACTCGGCCTCATAGGTGGCACATCCCTATTTTCTCAAGGAACTTGCCTCCTCCTTGGGCACATTTTCTTCGTGAGAGATCTCCTCGTTTTTTTAATTCTTTCTTCATATGCCTTGCTGCACATATTTTGTTGCTTAATAGCGCAATCTTCACATATGAAACATTTTTTATCCCTCAAATAGATCCAACTATTATACAAGATAATCTTTCGTTTGGTCTCATTCGGCATACTGCATATAATCGGTCGCTCTCCCGAGTGAGGAGCTCTTTGCTTACCCACTCTATGTGCTCCATAGACCATAACTCCGGACATGGCAAAGTGGGTTTTGAAGAAATATTCTATAACAATGGCAAGAGAAGGAGGTGTCTCTAACTTCTCTTTGGGAATTCCACGAATAACAATGTTCTTGGAATGTCTCTCGTTCCTTCAACTCCTCCACATCCACATTCTCAACATTCTTTGTTTGAGCCATAGCTTGCATGAGAGAGGAATTAGAAACCACATTGCTACCACATACATCAGTCCAAGACTTGTTTGTGCATATATTTTTCATATCGCATACATCCCAACTCATGGTGTCAAATTTCTCCTCTTTCAATACATAATCATGCTCTACTTTGCTCATGCGCTCCTTCAAAGTATTCAAATCCACAAGAGAGTGTTTACATTCCTTGCTTCCTCTTCAAGTTGCATCAAATGTGTTGTTTTCATTTCAAGTGTCCTCTTGAGAGTTTCATTTTCAACCACAAGAACCCTTAACGTGCCATTCTCTATTGCAAGTGCCCGTAAGTCTTTACCTTGTTTGTTTACGGTCTCTTGCAATGATACCAAGTACGCCATCATCATGGTTTTCAATGTCGTTGGTTGAGTGGTTGTGTTTCTATCTCTATACTTAGGAGATTTTGGATCTTTTTCTACAATGGTTTTGATCTTGTTGAATAAGAAGAATCCTTGGTGTGTGTCGGAAGACAGTGTATGTAAAATAAGAGACGAGAGTCAGCTTTCATGAACCTATTCACTTCAAAAATGCTGCTACAAACCTTTCATAACTCTGAAAATTTCTATCTTTACATCAATGTGTAGAGGGCGTCGTGCTCTTTGATTGGGGCTATAGATCACCCAAATCGAAGTTGAAATAAAGAAGTTATGATCAAAAGAGTGAACTGTTGTCTACTAAGTCAAAAAACGGTTGCACTAGAGAGAGAGAGAGAGAGAGAGAGAGAGAGAGAGAGAGAGAGAGAGAGAGAGAGAGAGAGTCATGAACCAATCAACCTTGGCAATGAATAATTGAGTGTGTAATACAATGTAGGCAAGGGGTTACATATATGGGTGAAAGCATGTATTGGTGGTACCACTGTTTCACTTCTAGGGGGTACCTCTTGAGACTACATTGGAAGGAGAAATGTGATTTATTAAAAAGAAAAGGATAAATTATAAACCACTCATTGTATGGGAGGGGTGGGTCACTGATTGCATGTAACGATGAAACCTGATGTCCTTCTCGCATGTCCCAATTTTTGCATTTCCATTTCCACTCAAAAATTCCTTTGTGGGTGTGCTTGAGGAGTAGCTCTGCTTTAGACTTGCTTCATGCTAGGACTACTTTCTTCCTCGAGGAGTTGTGCTTCACTAGAAAGGTAAACCCTAATCTCTATTCGAGCTACTCTCCATGCATGTCATTCAGATTGCATGTCGTGTTTTGCATGTCCTATTTCTGCATTCTCACCATGTATGTACTCAAGCTACTCTACATGCATTAGCCCTTCTCTTCCTTCTTTGCACATGTCGCACTATGAAGTTATCTGTCCACGGTTTACCAAGCCAGAGGACCTTGAAGAACACGATGCAAGAACCTGCATTTGAAGATCATACCCCTCCACCTAATGATCTAGCAAAGCAAAGCAGACCCCTACGTAGTCTAGCAAAATTGGAGGTAACGAGGGTGCCTGACATCCTTGTTGAGTATTCTGCAGCCAACTCAGAGGTGTCAATAGTGTCATAAAAAGGTATGCATGTGTCTACATTGCGTTGTGTTTTTCATTGTTGCAAGAGTTGTAAAGCTGGTCTTTCAACAAGCTCTATTTTTTGGTGCTTGCAGCATCTGAGTACTCGCGCCTATCTAGATTATGCTACTCGGCCAAGGAACTACATGCGGAGCACAGCCCCATCTAGATGAGAGGTTGCCTAAAGAGCTCAAAGAAGAAGATATCCCTAAGGAGGAGTGGCTAAGTGTTTTCAAATGATTGCACAAGAAAAATACGAAGCTATTTCTTCAACATGTGAGGGATGAGTTTTTCAATGAGTGCAAGATTTTTTACTAGAAGGTATATCAGAAGGCCCCATCCAATGGTGAGCTGCTAGAATAGTTTGCACAGAGATTCGTGTATGAGAGTGTTAAGCAACATCGATTAATCCGACGATACATCGGATTTCATGGGCAGTCGGTGGAGCCGTCCTTGACAATTGCAAGATGAAAAAAGGGGGGTTAGAGAGGAAGATCAACAAGTTCTGTGTTAATCAACAATAGAGAACCATCTATCTCTGACAGTGCCTTGTCATCAATACCGACAATGCCGGCAAGCAAGCTGCAGGCACGCGAGGCAGTAGAGAAGCCGATTTATATTCAGCAAGTACTGGACATGGTAGAGGGAATCAATGCCAAGGAGGATGACCTACAAAATGAGTTGGCTAGGGTGAAAGTGCAGCCGCATGAGAAGAGGAACCTGTGGATTAGAAATGAAGGGTTGTTCTCTGCTTATAGTGGCTTCTACATTGAGTTGAAGCAACTAAACAAGGAGCAGGAGGTGCTCAAGAACTCACCGAGTTCCAATCGAAGAGAGGTCAAGTGCAAGGAGGTAGATGTCAAAGCCATCACCAAAATGTTGTTCAAAGTAGGTGCCAACAATGTTTTGGCCCAGGTTAAAGAAGAGTTTGACTCCTTGTAGGTGAGCTTGCTTAAAGTGCAAGAAAAGTGCTTGTACTGATTCAAAATTATTGAGAAACTACTTGAGCTATGCATGAGTGATTATCATGCTAAATAAGGTGCATAGAAAGTGCTTAGAGAGAGAGATTCATAGTGCTTATGAGGTTCTTAGACAATACTAAGAAGTGCTTAGACAGTACTGAGAAGTAACTCATAGTGCTCAATGGAGCTTAGAAAATGCTTAGAAGTGCTTAGACACAACTCAAAAGTGCTAAGAGGTGATGCAGCTCCTTAGATGCACTTCACAGTGAAGCACCTCCTTAGAAGTGCTCAATAGTGCTTAGAGATTTCTTAGAAGTGCATAGAAAGAGCTTCAAAGTGCTTACATGTGTCATTGGAAACTGCTTAGCAAGTGATTAGAAATTGCTTAGCAAATGGTTAGGAACTGCTTAGAAAAGATTCATAGTGCTCAGAGGTGCTAAGAAGTGCATTGAAAGAGCTTCAAAGTGCTTACAAGGTCATTGGAAACTGCTTAGCAAGTGGCTAGCAACTACTTAAGAAGTCCCTCATAGTGTTCAATAGTGCTAAGAAAGTGCTTAGCAAGTGCCTAGAATTGCTTAGAAACTACCTCAGAGTGCTGAGAAAGATCCTCCTAGTGCTATGGGGGGATTAGAAAGTGCTTAGCAAAGGTATAGAAAGCGATGTAGCAATTGTTAAGAAGTGCTTTACAGTGGTCATGGTGCTTAGATAGTACTTCAAAGTGCTTAGAAAGAGGTACAAAGTTCTTACAAGGTCATTGGAAACTGCTTCGCAAGTGGTTGGCAACTTTTTAGAAGTCCTTCATAATGCTCAATGGTGCTAAGAAAATCCTTAGAAGTGCTAAGCAAGTGCCTAGAAGTGCTTAGAAACAGCCTCAAAGTGTCTAGAAAGAGCCTCAAAATGCTATGGGGGGGGGGGTTAAAAAGTGCCAAGAAAAGGTACATAAAGTGGTGTAGCAATTGCTTAGAAGTGCTATACAGTGGTCAATGGTGCTTAGAAAGTACTTCAAAGTGCTTAGAAAGAGGTACAAACTGTTGTGAAGTGATTAGAAAGTGCCTAGCAAGTGGTGACAAAGCAGCGTAGCAACTGCTTAAAGGTGCTTTGTAGTGCTCAATGTTGCTTAGAAAGTTCATATAAGTGCTTGGAAAGAGCTAAGAGATCATTTGTGCTTTAGAAGTTCTTGGAGGTAATAAGAAAGTGCACGGACTTGTGATTCTCAGCAGAAATCTTAAGAGCTAGATACTTAAGACGATGTATGCAAATATCCATGATGGCTTTGATAGTGTACCTCATCATGGAGAATTTGACATTGTATTGGAAATTATATGTTGATTTGTAATGCAAAACCCAATTTGCTACTCAATTGACTTTTTCCTTGTGCCTTACAAGTTGTCTAATTATAAGTTGGTTTCATATTGTTTTAGCTATTTGTCTTTGGGATTTTGTAGTTGATTTAAAACCAGCTATAAGTGGGAATAAGTTTAATTTGTACCACTTGTAAACTGGGAACCACCTGCAAGTGGTTGAGAACCATTTACAAGTGGTTGAGAAAGCTTTTGTGAGTGGTGTATGTGTGAGGTCCCTGCCCCTAGTCGAGAGGAGCGGAGTACCTTTGATAGGTCTCCAATCCTGAAAAGGAAAAACCAACGGACATTGCCTTAGCTACTACGTAGCCATGGGCATGAACCGTTAGTGAAGGATTGGTCCTATCTCGCTATGGCAGAGCGTGACCACCATAACCCTATCTAAAAACTATCTATAATCAATTATACCTAAAAGTATAAATCTTAGAGTGACCAACCTATGCGCTTTTTTCTCCATGTTTCAGAAGCACAGCCGCCAAGGTTTGTCTCTTTTAAGAGTTATGACTAAAAAAAAAAATTATAGCGTTGGAAAGTTACCCGACTTATCGGGTCCACCCGTCCATAGAATGATACCGTCGGGGTATCATTCTCTCACTTTCCGCACCACACTGACCCTTCTTTTGTTATCTAATTACTACCACACTGTTTAAACATACATGTTCCTTTACTTTATTTATGATACTGGTTCGTTAAAACAACCCTTCAAACAGTATTACAAACAATAGTCAAACAAGAAGTCGTCCAATTTTAAACCAACAACCCTTGGATTAAGTTCACTCAAGAATCTCTAATGACGCTATTATGTCCGATCGGTATATCATTATTTATAAAAACCCTTGTCCTCATGAGCGTCCCATACCGCTCGACAAGTACTCGTTGTGCTAATATGGACGTACTCCCGCCACAACAACAACGGTGACAATCTGGGCGTCATCCTCACGCCACGGCAAAACAAAACTGCAGTATCCAGCTGGGCTAATCTGGGTGTACTCCCACCACAGCATCATCGGTGCCATCCTCAGCGGTGCCATCCAGCTGGGCTAATAAGTAGAGAGACTTGAGAGAAACCATACCAAAGGTTTTGGACAAACATTCTTTCCTATAGCAACCAGTTTAACCATACAATCTTTCCTACTTGTCAAACATATGACGAGTTTCTTGGGGTTAAGCCCCGTGGTTTCGGTCCGTGTATTCTTTTCATAAGGTAAATAATATATTCCTATGGTCTCGCATATGCAATGATGCATAACTTGAAACTGCAATACTAACTTGTACCATAGCTCCGATTGGTCCGATTGGTGGAGACATAGCATGTTCCGCAGGGGTTCCACCGTTACTTGTACCAGCTTCATGATCATTAGCGCCTTGGGTTTGCGCACGCTTTGGAGCCATTTTTTTGTACTACACTTATGTTATACACTTAGAACTTTAAATTGGTCAATTTTCCTAGTAATCTCTTATTTCCAAAGAGAGTCTGTAATTTGAACCCTCGCCAACTCGGATTCACACTTATTGTTGTTATTCTACATCTAATTTCTATACATCAAATATTTGCTAATCGTAATTAATAAAAAATTAAGTGTGTAAACTATGAGTGAAAGTTTAGGAATGCATTACTTTTATGCTTCACATTTCTAGTCCAATTCTAACTTCAATTTCTATACTTCAACTAAATCAATTTTTAGTATTATTCAAAATTCTACTTAATCTAATTGACAATAAAATTGGTGAAGGAGAATTTTATCATGTATAATAAGAATATGATGAGTTTTCTTATGTATTAACTTTCAATTAACTATGCATAAGTTAATAGTGAAGATGTACTAACTAGAGAGAGTAGATATACTTAGAGAGATTAGAGTAAGAGAAAACATATACACACATCTTTTTTAAAGTTAATAGAATCTTACTAATCCATTAGAAGATTAGAGTAAAAGAGAACACACACACATCCTTTTCTAAGAGAAAACATACACACACATCTAGTCTAAAGTTAATTGAATCTTACTAATCTATTAGAGAGATTACAATAAGAGATAGCACACACACACATATCCTTCTTTAAGCTAATTGAATCTTACTAATCTATTAGAGAGATTAGAGTAAAAGATAGCGCGCGCACACACACACACACACATATCTTTCTTAAAGCTAATTGAATCTTACTAATCTATTAGAGAGATTAGAGTAAGAGATAGCACACACACACACACACACATATCCTTCTTAAAGGTAATTGAATCTTACTAATCTATTAGAGAGATTAGAGTAAAAGATAACATACACACACACACACACATATCCTTCTTTAAAGTTAATTGAATCTTACTAATCTATTAGAGAGATTAGAGTAAGAGATAGCACACACACACATAACTAATTGAATCTTACTAATCTATTAGAGAGATTAGAGTAAGAGATAGCACACATACATCATTCCTAAAGTTAATTGAATGCTTAATTAATACGCATCTTATTAGTCCACTAGAGTTTTTGCTCTCTTAGTGGTTTGTGGATGCCTTCTCTCTAAGAGAAGTGGCAGCACTTCGTGAGTACTATAGAGGCAATCTCTATGTCTAAAGTGTGAGCATGGATGCTCTATTTATAGTAGAAAGGAAAACGTCCAACTTTTTTTTCCAAAAAAAAATATTTTTTAAAAAATTTTAATATATATATATATATATTTATATATTTTTTCCAAAAATCATACCCGCGTTTTTGGTACCCTTGTGGCACCCATCAGCTTGACCACTTTGTCATTATCATCAAAAGATAAGGCCACACAGCCCCCCCTCATTATGATTAGTCAAGACTAGCCTCTCCTTTTCATGTGACAGTGTGTCCCACTTTGTCCCCTCCTATGTGAGTCCAGGTGAGTCCATGTGCCTTCAATTGTCATCCCTGTGTATTCTTTTTTCTTTATAATTATTTTATTTATTTTCTTAATGATAATTTACTTTACATTTTTAAGTTAAACTTTACAGTCTTATATTAACTTTACAGTAGTAAAAGAAAATTCTACAATCAGTAACTAAGTCTTACAATAAGTTAGTTGGTGATTCATATGGCTAAACATGTCAGAATTTTGTAGCGTAAGTTTTAATTTCTACGTTTTCTCAACCTACGATTCATAATTTGAACTTGAATATCTTAAATAATGAGTGATGGTTAAAAAAAATACAAATGCATAATAGAACTTGTGTGCAATTTGAAAGTAGAGACCTTACAATCTCTCCAACTTAGAATTTGAGATGCCTTCATCTCAAGAACAGTGAAGGGTAATCCTTAAGAAGGGATATCTCATCTTCCCAAGTAGCATCTTCTATAGGGAAATCCTTCCATAAGATAAGATGTTCTTTGATGGATCTATTCCTAAGCTTTCTCTCCAGAGTTTCTAGGATAGTATCAGATTGGAGTTGTAGAACATCTTGAGCAGGTAAAATGATTTGCTTATCATCAAGGACATGATCAGGGTTATATACATAAGGTTTTAACAGACTTACATGAAATACATCGTGCACTTTGAGATGAGAAGGGAGTTTTAGTCTATAAGCTTGATCACTTACAACCTTGATTATTTGGTAAGGTCCACAATATCGGTAGCTAAGCTTCTTATACCTTCCGAGAGAGAGATTGCTCTTTTTGGGCTTTACTCGTAAGAAAACTTTGTCACCTTCTTTGAAAATCCGATCAGATCTTTTTAAGTCGGTGTACTTCTTTTGTTGATCTTGAGCCGCTTGAATATCCCTTCGAATAGCTTTGGTTTGAGCTTCCATTTCTTCAAGCATTTTCTTTGAGGCTTCTACCCTTATAGTGGGTCAGAAAAGTTAAGAGGTGATAAACATTCTTGACCATAAAGAGCATTAAAAGGTGTCATTCCAATACTTCTATGAGTAGAGGAATTGTATGCATACTCTACCAAGGGTAGGTATTGAATCCACTTACGAGGTTCTCTATTGCAGTAGGCTCTGAGGATGTATTCAATTACTTGATTAACTCTTTCAATTTGGCCATCAGTTTGAGGATGATAAGCAGTACTAAAACATAACTCGGTTCCAATAGCTTGAAACAATGATACCCAAAACTTTGAAGTAAACTTGGCATCACGATTGCTAACAATCCTCTTGGGTAAACCATGAATTCTAAAAACCTCCTTCACAAACAGACGAGCAATATCTGAAGCTGTAAAGGTTGTCTTGACTGGGATTAAGTGAGCCACTTTAGTAAGCAAGTCGACTATGACCATGATTGAATCATAGCCAGCTTGGACAGAAGGAAACCCGGTGATAAAGTCCATGCTAATACATTCCCATTTCATTTGGGGAATATCTAAAGGATGTAATTTACCTGGCATCTTTAGTCTCTCTACCTTAATCCTTTGACGAGACAAACACTGCTTGACATAGCAAAGGACATCACCCTTCATACCTTGCCAATAGTAACTTCTGCGAATTGCATTGATGGTTTTGGCATAACCTGGATGTCCTGAAGTTGGGCCATCATGTGCTTCATATAGGATAGCATTCCTTAGGGTAATATCCTTAGGTATGCATAATCTATTCCTACAGTAAATTTTCCCATCTTCTAAGGAGTAATGTAGAGGTTTAGGCTGATTTGATGATACCCTCTCTTCACGTAGGATACTAGAAAGCATCTGGTAATCTGCATCTCTGACAGCAACATCCAAGACCTTGTCTAGAATAGGGTTGTTAGCCATGGAAATTACCCCCAAAAAAGCTTTACGACTTAGGGCATCTGCCACAACATTATCCTTACCTGGTCTAAATTTAATATCAAAATCATATTCGTGCATGAGCTCTATCCATGTCCTCTGTCTCATGTTAAGGTTAGGTTGGGTAAAAATCCACTTAAGACTCTTGTGATCTGTTACCAACTGGAATTTGCGTCCCAATAGATAATGTCTCCATAGCTTGAGAGCATGAATAACTGCTAGCAATTCTAAATCATGTGTAGCATAATTCACTTCATGAATCCTAAGCTTCCGAGAAGTATACGCTATATGCCTTCCTTCTTCAGTAAGGACTCCTCCTAATGCAAGGTTACTAGCATCTGTGATCACCTCGAATTCTTGGGTGAAGTCTGGAAGTTTTAAGAGAGGTTCTGAAGCAAGATACTCCTTCAGTTGTTTGAAGTAAGATTCATTTTTTTCTTCCCAAAGTATCGTAGCTCCTTTCTTTAGCAAGTCGGTTAGTGGGGCAGATTTAAGAGCATAGTCCTTTACAAAGATCCTGTACCACCCTGTGATACCTAAGAACCCTCTGACTTCGGTTTGTGAAGTGGGTTGAGGCCATTCCACAATATCTTTGACTTTGTCAGGGTCAACAAAGACTCCTTCACGTGAAATGATAAACCCTAAGTAACAGACCTTAGGGGTAAAGAAGGTACATTTGCTTTTCTTTGCATACAGCTTATTTCGGCGTAAAAGCTCTAACACTTTCCTAACATGTCCTCTGATTTGGAATAAATTAAGATATCGTCAAAGAATACTAGGACAAAATCATCCAAGAATTCTCTAAAGATATCGTGCATCAGACGATTGAAAGTTGCAGGAGCATTCGTAAGTCCAAAAGCCATCACTGTAAATTCATAATGACCATAACGAGTGTTGAAAGCTGTTTTGGAGATATCAGCCTCCTGGATTCGAATTTGATGATAGCCAGATTGAAGATCAATCTTTGTGAATATTTTGGCTCCATGTAATCTATCCAGCATCTCATCAATACGAGGAATTGGATATTTATTCTTGATGGTAACCTGATTTAAGCCCCTATAATCTATGCAAAGTCGAAGAGAGCCATCCTTTTTCTTTTGGAAGAGAACAGGTGCACCCCATGGAGATGTACTAGGTCGGATAAACCCTTGCTCAATCAACTGCTTGAGCTGCTCCTTGAGTTCTATAGCCTCTGGAAGTGACATCTTGTACGACGCTCTTGAGACTGGTTCACTACCTGGAAAATTTTTGATTTCATGGTCTACCTCCCTAGGTGGTGGTAGTTCAGAAAGTTCACTGGGGAAAACATCCGAAAATTTTCTAGCCACATTGGTTCAGGGTTGGAAGAAGATTTTTCTACTTTGTTTAGCTTGACTACAAAAATTTGTTGACCCTTGCGTAACCCTTTCAAAAGACGATTAGCTTTGACCAAGTAAGCTTTTGGTCGTCCATTCTGGCCTTGAATAGTGACTTCTTGACCTTGGTTGTCCACAAAAGTAACACTTCCTTGGGCACAATAGATATTGGCATTACGACTGGCTAACCAATCCATTCCAAGAATTCCGTCATAGATTCCTATGGGTAAGGTTCAAAAAGTAGCAGAAGTAGAGTATTCTCCCAACTTGAAATCTATTTTTCCCACAGTGTACTGAGATAACACCTCCTTTCCATTGGCTATTTCAACTCTCATATTTCTTGCAGGGTGTTGATTAAGTCCTAACCTCCTTAAACATTTAGGTGACAAGAAAGAATGAGTACTACCACAATCAATAAGAAGCTCAATTTTTTCACCTTGATGATTTGCAGGTGTTTGAATGACAGCATATTGTTGTCTTGCTCTTGGGTTATCAATTGCAGCATGTAGAGTTTCTCTTTCCTCTTGTTCTTCTCCCAATGTTGGTTCTCCTATGATAGCATTGACTCTGGCAGCCATTCCGCGCCCTCGACCTCGTCCTCCATTTCTTCCTCCACGATTTATTATTTGGCCTCGTCCTCTAGCTCGAGTAGGTGTATTTGTTGCGGAGACTCGCCTAGGACATACATTCCTGAAATGTCCTAGCTCGTTGCATTCATAGCATCTAAGATCTGCATTTTGAGCTCCATTTGTTGAAGGTGCAACTATTGGATGAGTTTGGTGAATTGGGTGAACTTGCCTTTGGTTCCACATCATAGGCCGTCCTCTCCTTCCAGCATTCCTTAAATTTCCATTTCGTACCCTTTTGAGAGTTTGACATCTCTTTAGCTAAGGGTTTAGCTCTTTAAAGAGCATCTTGCAAATTTACAGGCCTCATGGCTTCTAGACGAGTATTTAAAGGAGAATTTAGCCCTTGGCAGAAATGGGCTACTTGTTGATCTGCGGTCATTGGCGGAGCATAGCGCCGAAGAGTTACAAATTTGGAGTAGTATTCTTCCACTGTAAGATGAATCTGACGTAAGTTGAAGAATTCATTCATCTTAAGGGATTCGTGTGCAGGTGGAAGATAACGTCCTTTGACAGCATACTTAATGTCTTCCCAAGTTTGAGTGTTTTGAGCTACTTGATTATCTTTGGAGTGTTGTTTCCACCAAAGCTTGGCATCCTTCATTTGCACTGCTTCCTTGTAACATGAAGGCTCATTGCAATCAGTCAACATGACATAATTCATAGATGGAACAAACCTATCAGGAGGTCGCGTGACACGTCCAGATCTACGCACAATAGGTGGCTCAGGCTCAGCCACAACCTGTGGTTCCACTCTATCCTGTCCTTGCTCCTCTTGAGCCCTGACATTTTGTCTTGCACGTGCAAGTCCATCTTCTTGGAAGACAACTCTTCTAATCTCCTCAACCCTCTCTGGTTTAGAATGATATTTGGATTCATTAAAGTGAACATCATTGCTGCGGACAACCTTTCTGGATTCGGGATCCCAAAGTCTGTACCCCATCTCACCAGAATTACCATAGCCTAGAAAGATGCACTTTCTCCTCTTTGGCTCAAGTTTGTTCCTAAATTCCTTTGGAACGTGAATATATGCCTCACAGCCAAAGACTCTGAGATGCTTGTATGAGGGCATTTTGCCTGACCATACCATCTCTGGCACTGAATCCTTCTACAAAACCTTGCTAGGAGATCTATTTACAAGATGAACAGCTGTTGATACAGCTTCAACCCAAAACCCATTTGGCAGCTGTGCATTAGACAACATACTTCTGATCTTCTCTTGTATGGTCCTATTCATCCTCTCAGCAACACCATTTTGAGGAGGATTGTAAGGAGCAGTAAGTTCACGTTTTATACCTTTTGACTCACAAAAGTCCTGAAAGGCCTTTGAAACATACTCTCCACCATTGTCAGTGCGTAAGCATTTAAGCTTCTTGCCACTCTGATTCTCCACAAGTGTCACAAACGTTTTGAAAACACTAAACGCTTCATCCTTGTGCTTGAGAAAGTAAACCCATACTTTCCTCGAGTAATCATCTATAAATGTCATAAAGTAAGAAGCTCCCCCTAGAGATAGGTTAGGCATAGGTCCACACAAATCACTATGAACAAGTGCCAACTGTGTATCTCCTCTACTGCTTCTATGCTTATGTGGCTGCTGTGTTTGCTTACCATACAGACAATGTTCACAGAATTCAAAATCATTAAATAAAAAGCCAAGCAAATAACTAGAACGAGACAAGATTTCCATTCCCTTCTTGGACATATGTCCTAACCGGCTATGCCACAAAGAAACATTCGACTGCTCGGTTACATTGATTACATTTTTAGAGACATTTGATACATAAATCATGTAAAGTCCTCCATACTTTACTCCATGTGCTACTGTCATAGAACCCTTGGATATCTTCCACATGTTCTGTCCAAAAATGGTGACGTAGCCAGCATCATCAAGTAAACCTGTGCTGATCAAGCTCTTTGTAATTGCGGGAACATGTCTCACATTCTTCAGCGTGAAAGAAGAGCCATTCTGAAACTTCAATTGAACATCTCCAACACCTAAGATCTCACATGTCTGCCCATTGCCTAGCCGAACATGATCTTTAGTGGTCACATAAGAGGTAAACCACTCCTTGTTTGGAGACACATGAAGTGATGCCCCTGAGTCTATAATCCAGTCACTCAGCGCATTTCCATCAAATGCTGTAAGAAGAGCTGAGTCCATTGTATTCTTCAAGAAGTAGATGTCTCCTGACACTAGACTATCATCCTCTGCAACAGTGTTTGTCACATTTATTTCTTGAATCTTCACTGAGGACTTGTTCTTCTCACCATGGTCTTCAGCTTTCTCTTTGACTTTTTCTGCTTTCCATTATCTGAAGTCTCTTTTCATGTGATCCTTCTTGCCACAATGGTAGCATTCTATGTCACTCTTGCGTTTAGCACTGCGGGACTTTCTACGAGACTGATTCCTCTTTCCACCTTTGTACTTTTCTTTGGTCCTTCCCCTGACAACTAAGGCTGTTCCTTTGCCTTTGTCCATTGTATTTCTATTGGTTTTTTCAGTAAGCAGACTTCCTTCTACACCTGCTATGTTCAAACCATCTGGAGGTGCAGAATTACTCAAAGCTGTGCGAAAAGTGTCCCAACTTTCCGGCAATGTGATCAACATGAACATAGCTCTAACAGGTTCATCAAACTTGACACCTTGAGCTGACAACTGACTATAGATTGTGTTGAATTCATTCAGATGATTGGACATAGGTGTCCCTTCTTTCATCTTCAAGTCAACAAGCTTCTTAAGCCAGTATACCTGTGAAGCTGCACTCTGCTTCTCATAAAGATCACTCAGATTTAACCATGCTTGATAAGCCGTCATCTCGTCTGCTACATTGAAGTAAACGCTTTCTACCAAAGTCAGCATAATGCTAGAAAGTGCCAATTCATCCATTTCGCTCCATTCATCTTCGTCCATATCTTGTGGTTTTATCCCCTTGAGATTTATAGGTTTTATCTGCTTCTTTTGTACCAACACGTGCCAAATCTGCTTCTTCCACAATGGGAAATTGGTTCCATCCAGTTTCTTGATATTGTAAAGAGCAGTGTCCTGTGATCCAGCCATAGCTACGCTTCACAGTGGTTTAATTTCCTAGGAAAAATTCGGCAGAGTTTCCCCTGTAAACTGACCTCTGAACCAATATCAACCTGTCAAATGAACCAAGAAAGCTTCAGATTCTGCATAAATTTCGGCAGAGTCTCCTTTGTAAAATGGCTCTGGTGTACTCAAATACAGACAAAAAAACAGCTCAAAAAACACTGTCTCTCTAACACTGTAAGCTGTGGGTAAACCTGTCCTGCACTTGTACTGTCTCTCACTGTCCTGTCACTATCCTGTAAGCAAAGACTGCGACAATGCCTCAACGGCAGTAAAGCAAAGATGCAATCCCAACTGTCTAACTCACAGTCAATACATCCTAGCTGCCTATCTAAGGGTGCTCGAGGGATCGCTCCAAGACTTGTATCACCGAAAGGATCTCAACATTCGAGAATCCCCCAGCTCAATAAAACCTCACTCGACCCTCAACAAAGGCTGCAGTAAATCTGACAGTACATAGACTTCCCACAAAGTCATACATCCACAAATTTCCCACTGTATGCTGTAACCGCTGCGGCCTTTGTTTGCTGCGTGACTCACAGCCATCAAACCCTCAACAGACATACATCATCTCTGACAATACATCCCATGTGGAAGTACCTGCAATGTCAGGATGAAATCTGGAATATCAAGCAGAAAACACAAGCTACCTGATGAACTAGTGGATGTCGCCTACAGTCTGTGTGTAGATGCGCCCGTGTCGTATGTGACACGCCTCCAAGAACTGTGAGCCGTCCTTCGATGTGTAGACAGCCACAAATCAACACTCTGGGAGTGTCGATATCCTCAGCACCTGCAATCGTAGGCCGAAAACCCCAAATTTGCAGAGTCGGATCTACACCCGTCGAGACCACGTAGTTGGAAATGGCCTGCGCAGAACTTTGTCGAAGCCGAACGGTGGCCGAGATGACCTCAGAATGAAATTCTGAGAACATCGAGCCCTTCGGACTCGCCCACAGGATTTGGGGCCGTGTCTTCGCCTGTCGAATTTCACTCCAATCTGAGCTGGTGACTCTAGCCTCCTGCAGTGCTGCCTCGAGCCTCGATCTGAGCTCTGATACCACCTGAAGGAGTACGAGCGGAAGTGCGACGCGAGAGAGAGTGCGAGAAGAAGAGCACGACGATATGGTGAACTCGCTCTACTGTAATGTGTAGAGCATAGTGAGTTCTTATTAGGTTTTTACAAAAGAATATGTGTACATACCTGGCGGCCCGCCCACTTACCTGGGCGACCACATTGGGCTTTATACCCCAACACTCTCACCAAAGAGTGCTCTCAACAAATGACTTGAGAACCCTAATTTCTTTAACACACTGCCTTATATACCTAGGTTAAAAATATGCAATGTTCGGGCGTCCAAGGCCTTTAGGGCTCACCACTTATTGAATCTGCAACCTAGGCACAGTAAGTGACCTATTCTTTACAACTTGGAACTCCCATTGATCCCGTAACACATTAGAAATATTACAATGGCTTGAAATTATTCGGGAATTTACAATACGTGACCATTGTGAGAAAACATGAAAAATGTGTAACCCCAATCTTTACTGCTTCTTCACTTTCATCCTCGATGTGCATTCGTACGTCTTCTGTCTCAAGCAGCTCCTGTTAACTGACGTTGACTCAGTTAATATTCCCCCCTTCCTATTTTAGTGCCCGTCCTCGGGCAGTGTTGAAAAGTGTCCGTGGAGGCAAGGGAAGGTTTTGATTGGTTGTTGATGGGATGATTGTCTTCATTTGTCATTGAATTTGTTGATGAGGTTCAATTTGTTGCAGCATCTTCATTGGTCCAATATGTCTGATGTGAGAGATGATGTTGTATTTGTCCGTTGTAATAGCATAATGATGAGGTTGCTGTTTATTTATGAAAAGTATGTACAAGGGAAGTAGAATGATGAGGTTCTAAATTAGGGTCTAATACGTGGATGACCAAAGGGAAAAAACCCAGTTGGAAAAAAGTGCCTTTGGGATACACGCATTATTGGAGTACTTACTAGCATGGGAAATATTAATAGAGTACTGAAGGGATTATTTGCTGATAGATATGGAATTAACAAGGCAGCAAATATGAGAGGATAGTAGGATGGAGCATTGGTTTGCCTGTTGTAGTCCACTCAAGGTGCATAGGTGGAAGCAAAAAAGGGTGTCTAATGCATATGTCCAATGATGGGACATCCTATTTATGCATACACAGAAATGCATGGGAAACAATATGCTGTGCAAGAAAGATTTTGAGGGGTTATTCAGAAAGATGGTGTAGCTATAAAAGCATATGACATGGCTTTGCAAGTTGGAACCCCTTTAAGAATGGTTCTTGTTGACGAGGATATGTGCTCTCATCTTACTGTGCATTGGTGTGAGTGTTGGACCCAATTGTAAGTTAATAGAGTTCGACTCTTATGCTCATCTCATCCATCATGAGCAACATGACTTTAGATATGCTCAACTCTTCCAGCTTGAGCGTAAGCCTAATAACTACGACTCTTAGCACAGAGTTTAATATAACTTGAAGCTTTGGGACTAATGCTTTGCTCATTTTATGGCTCAGCAGCTCGACTTTGACTATGCCAAAGAATGTTTTTTTGCACCGTGGCGACTTGACTTTTTACATTCTTGTGCTTACTACAAACATTTCTTCAGGTAAAAGTAAGATTGAATCCTCAAAAAGAGGATTAGTGAAGGACCAAGCTGGCATTGAAGGTTTCTTTTGCCGTACCTGTTTTATCTTCTTTGAATCTGCATTCTCGTTGATTGGGTTGTCCTTCTTTGACTGTGAAGACTCCATTCTCTGTCTGATTCTCCAATTGGGCCTGGTGATAGGAGTCTTTGATGTTGTTGTAGGCCTCTCTTGACTCTCGGCATCTGGCTTTTGACTAGGAGCATTGGAAGACTTAGGAATCCAAATCTCTTGATGACCTTTGTTTCTCCATTGTTGACTTTGCTTCGTTCTAGGTCCTGTTGATTTCTTGAGATCTTCATGCAGGTCTGATGTAGTTGCATTTGGCTTGTGGTTGACCAGTAGCCAAATCTTTGTATAAGGCTGTGTAGAAACCTTATCTAAGAGGAACATTCTTTGAGATCCATCTTTATTTTGTATCCTCTTGAGAGTTTTGGTTGACTTTAGAATCATTCAATGTTGTTCTGTTGCATACCTGATTCTTAGGTATCCTAGGATATTGTCGAGGTTGATACCTTGTGGGCCTTCTTTCTTGGGAGGGACTTGAAGTTACTTCATATGCTCTAACCTGTGATTTTGGCACCCATATCTGTCTGTTACCTCCATAGTACTCCTGTTACTTTAAGCTCCATTGTGATGCTATCCATCCCATGTGTTTGTCTTTTTGTGTTGATTTCTCGTTCTTAATTCCAAACCGGTTCATTGACTTTGACTAAACTGCTCGGAACAAACACTTGCTTGAATTTCCTTTTCTTTCTTGAGTACTTTGGCTGATATATCTTTGCTTTTTTGGGTGTCTCCTTAGAGGGTTCAGTTGGGTCAGCAATTGACTTGAAGTTCTGAAAGCTTAACTTGCTTGAAGAAGCTAATCCATTAGGATTCTTCGATGTAGAGGCATATGCTGTCACACCTTCTTTGCTGATCGATGGAAGGTCCACTTTAGCTTTACCTTTGTCTGCAAGATTTTTCCTTGATCCTTGTGACTTCTGCAACTCTAAATCTGACATTTTGGTTCTATTGAAGATCTTTGTTCAACTTTTGCGATGGTCTCATCTTGATCTAACTGCAACTCTAAATCTGACATTTTGGTTCTATTGAAGATCTTTGTTCAACTTTTGCGATGGTCTCATCTTGATCTAACTGTGTTTCAATGGAGAGTGACTTGAGACTTTGTGTTCCAATCCGACTTTCTATTGCTTCTTGGTTGTCTGCAACCCCGTTCTTCTTTACTTCTAGCTTTGATGGCATTCTCTGCTCAATAGCTTCATTGGTTTCTCTTTGCTCTGTTTGATCTGCACTTGCTATTGCCTGATTTTCTTTAAGCTCTTCTGAAGTTTTGTTCAATGGCGTTGAATCATCTTCAATAATCTTTGCTTTGGCATTGGTCTCCATTTTAACTGTGCTTAAGGACTTTGTGCTGTCATCCGTGGGTGACCAATTTTGGTCTTCATTCTTTGATGTCTGTGATGACTTCGTCATGTTTTCATTCTGTATCTCTGACATCTTCTGGGCCATTGGCATTCCCATTATGATGTTATATAGCATATCCTTTGTTGTGATCACATAAAATTGAGCTTTGATGATCTGTGAACTTACTTCCATGGTGGTGGAGATGATTCCCCAACATTCTGGCCGTTTGTTTCCTGATATGCTCACAAATTCAGGAGCATCTTCTAGCTGTGGTTGGCCACATCTTTTCCAAGTGCGAAAAGACATGAGGTTCTTGTGTAACTGAAAATCTAGCTTTACTTCTCTTGACAGCTTTTCTTCGTGTTCACCAACAATGTTGCACTTGATCTTCTCAGGATTCATGTCTGAATTGACTGCTTTTGCTTTGGTAGTGTCCTTTGGTTGAACTTTATCTGCATTTTCTTTGGTTTGACCACCTGCTTTCGTTGATGTTGACTCATATTGCTGTAATATTGCACTTTTTTGCAATTGTTGAGCATTGTCCTCCTGCATATGGGTAACTCTTGATCTTAATAGATCCAATGTACTTTCTGGAAGAATCTATCTCTTCGGAGGAGATTTTGGTGGTGACCTTTGTGTAGCCTTCTGGACTTTAGCTTTCATTGATTCTGAATTTTTTATCACCTGTTCTGGCAGCTTGAGGCTTTGCATCATTTTTAGATAGTTTTTGACTTCAGTCGGGCCATCCATAGAGGATTGTACAAGGTCACGACCTTGCTGATATTCATTACCATGTGCATCTTGATATGCATATGTGAACTTGATCACATCTAATTGTTTGAACACTATTGGATTTGTCTGCTTTTGACTTTGACTTGTGGAGATCAGTTGAAACTTTTGTCCCTGATGATCTTCATTTAAGCATTTGTCAGCAGACTCTGATGGAATTTGGTGCAATTGGAAACTTCCAACAACCATATGATCTTTCAATGGTTTCTGCTTTGAAGAGGTCTGTTGGCTAGAAGCTCTAGGGCTTCTAACTGGTGTAGCATTTCCTCGCACATAAGTTGAGCTTGATGGATTTACAACTCCCCCCTTCCTAGGGTGATCAGTGTAGCCTGCTTCATTGTAAGAGTTCAAAATTGTTTGGCTCTGATTTACTCTCACCTTTTGGGACTGTGAAGGTATACTTTGGATAGCACTGTTGACATTTGGCATCTATAAACGTTCTACATAGTTTCCTATGTATCTCTGAGAAACATGACAAAATATTCTCCAAGTCAAGCTATAAATAGCAATATCTTTGCCATGTCTATCCCATGGGTCTCCTATGATATGAGCTTCTGTGGTCTCAGGACCCAATGCGCCACAGATGCTAGACTCTCGTCTATATCTATGACTGTTTTGGTCAAAGTATATGTTCGTTTGGTCACAACATCGAAGTTTGATTTTCGAATGAGGAGAGTTTGACTCTGAACAAATTTTTGAGTTCACTCGGATAATATCCTTCAGCTCTAGAGAGGATGGGCTATAATAGATTCTTTCCTCTGAAATGAACCATCCTTTCTGATTTATCACTGGACGCACTTCTATGAGCTGGTATGTGGGCCGTTCAAACACAGGTTGATCTTTTTTGTACAGATTTCCTTTTTGGTCTACATAGTGTGCATATGAATTATGGGTGCCATACAATGCTAACATCATTCTGTTTGATGTGTCCCTTAGACTCATGAATGATTGCACACTTGTGGCAGTGGATGCAAAATCATTTGCAAACCTAATAGTCTTTTCAACCTTTGGTGATATCTCGACACCTTTACTAAATTCATGTAAGAATTTGTTGTTCAGATTATCAATTTTAAGCTTTTCAGGTGTTTGTGCATCTTTATGCTGATTTCCAACTTGCAGTGTTTTGAATTGTGCTTCTAATGGTAATGCAGAATCATCTGATTGCATTGAAAGCAACGAGTTAGATGCACTTACATCAAGATTCACATTTCCACTTTTCTCGGTACCTTGCTTGGCAGTTGATGTATCCCTGTTGTCTGGATTTCTTGGACAATCTTCAGATGACTAGTGGTATTTCATCTGGCTCTATCACGTCAAGCTCTAGAAGAGAAGTTTCATCTTCTGTACTTGCCAAGTTATCGGCTTCTTCTTTTAGAACACTAAGCATCAAGCTTTAGACTACTCCATCTTGACCTTTGTACCGTCTTTGGCTTGGTTCTCCAATTAGATTGGCTTCTATTGGCTGTTCTGTTGGATCTTGCAATTCTGGCTCGCGACTATAGATTTGACCACTGTAGTCCATGTACAATGATCCTGATTACATATGCACTAAATGGATGTTTTGCGGACTTGTGCAGATTTTTGGATAAACACTTGGGTTGATCTTTTGCACTTCTATTTGCACTTCATCTTTGAGCTTGCAATACCTGGCTCCACTGAAGTCTGTGAACATCTGGGAGTTCTCTGAATCTGGCTTTACTCGGATCAATAGGATCTTGGCTCCTGTGTTGCTTTCACTACTCACTAAGTATCTATGGCCTTCTGAATTTGCATATAAGACTTTGTCTCCATTGTAGCCATATAGCTGCAAAATTTGCTCTGTTGCAGTTGTGCACGTGTTGCCACTGCTACTAGCATGCTCTGTTGTACTTGAACTGTCAGCTCGATTTGAGTCCATGTTGGCTCAATCTGAAAAGTTATCTCCTAGCAGATTTTGGTTTTGATTAGCAGAATTTCTCCTACTAGTACTAGCCTAATCTGCAATCACATGTCAGTTGTGTCCCTATTCGTGGATGCTCAATTGCAATGCAATTGCTTCCACTTGCAAGTTTCTAGCATGCACGTTCACTTCTAGCTCCTTGATCGAATCACGACAACTCTGTCAAAATTTAGCTAGAATAATAATATTCTTGGCCAAATTAATTCAATCCTAGTTCCCAAGGAGATGCCAAAATCTAGCTCGAAATTTTGAGCTTCAATGAGTTTACAATTCTGATATGTCGATTTTTGGCTCGATTTTGACAAATTTAGAAATTTGTCTCCCCCACACGGCATTGAGTCGATCTTTCGCTCGCTTTTTCTGGCTAAACTCTGATTCGGATTTGAGCAGTTTGCCCGGTGTGATTTTCGGCTTGCGGTGTACTCTCGGTGTGCGGTACACTTTTCGGCTTTGTTTTTTTGCTTTTCTGAAACTTTCTGGCTCGTTCTGGCTTTTTTGTCTTTTTTTGGTACTTCCGACGAGTTTCTTTTTATTTTTCTAATTTTTTGTGAAATTTTGAATTTTCTTAAATTTTTAGTATTGTTATGATTTTTTTGGAATAATTTTGATTTTTAATGAATTTCTTTGAGAATTTTAGAAGTTTTTGATTTATTTTGATTTTTTCGGACGATTTTGGATTTTTTGTTAATTTTTTACAATTTTTCTGGTCACTTCTGATTTATCTGAGTGTTTTTTATTTTTTTGTGAATTTTTGGTTTTTTCTAGAGTTTTTTAAGAAGTTTCTAAATTTTTATGAGTTTTTAAAAATTTAATGGTGATTTTTTAAAAATCCATTTTTGAATTTTTTGATTTATCTATGAGATTTTGATTTTTGATTTCTTTTTTAAAAAAACTCTTTTTTATTTTTTATGAATTTCTAAAACTCTTTTTTATTTTTTGTAAACTTTTATGATTTTTCTATTTTTTATACCTTTTTCTTTTCTGTTGAATTTTTTATGAACTTTTTAATTTTGGTGATTTTTTTAATTTTTTAGAATTTTCTGTGTTATTGGGATTTTTTAATGATCCATTTTTTATTTTTTGATCTTTTTATGATTTTTTCATGGAATTTTTGATTTTTTAATGATTTTCTATGTGTTGTGTATTTTTCTGTGGATTTTAGGATTTTTTACTTTTTTTGTGATTTGTTTGTCAATTTTTTATTTTTATAGAATTTTCTAAGATGTTTTACTTTTTTATTTTTCTAATGTTTCTTTTGATTTTTATTATTTTTCTAAATTTTTGTGATTTTTATTCTCTTTTTTGATTTTTTAATTCCTTTTTATGAGTTTTTTAAATGTTTTTTTGTGATTTTTTAATACTCCCTTTTTTTATAATGAGATTTGTTTTTGTTTTGTTTTACTTTTTTTGTGAGTTTTTATTTGATTTTTCTATTTTCTATTTCTTTTTCTTTTATTTTTTATTGAAATTTGAATTTTTAAATTGTTTTTATGGTTTTTAATTATTATATTTATTTTTTGCATGTTTTACTCAGCTGCAGCCTGCGTTGACGGAGCTCCTGACAGTGGCGCGCATGGCCGTTTGGCGTGTAGCGCAGGCTCGGAAAACAAGCCGGGGGGCGCAGGTGTTCAAAGCGACAGAGCCGGGACGCGAGGGGCCCGGGTTCTGGCCTGTGGGGCGCTGGTGCAGGCTGCATTTGTGTTCACTAAAAGACAAGGGAGAGGCTTAGAGGGAGGTCCCGCGTAGGGCAATGAATCGACAGTGAGAGAGAGAGAGAGTAAGAGAGAGAGAGAGAGTAGACGTGGAGAGTGTATGTGTGTGGTGGGTTGAAAACGACAAGGGTGTCGCGCGTGGGTAGAGAGGGAGAGAGAGAATAGAGTTGGTGCACACGGGCGGGGGTTCTACAAGGAGAGAGAGAGAGAGAGAGAGAGAGAGAGAGAGAGAGAGAAAGAGGGGTGTTTGGTGTTCTCACGAGGCACTCTCGAATTCTTCCGGTTTTAGGTCAAAATTTCAAGCTTTCGCCGGTAATTACACTAAAATCGTGAAAATTTCTCGGTTTTGTTCAAGGCAAGCTCAAAATTTCCATCGGTTAAAAGTACATTGGACCTAGTTTTTTATTTTTTTAACACTGCGTGCTGGCAAGGGCAGAGAGAAAATGAGGGAGTGTGACGGAAAGAGAGAGAGTGAGAGTGTGGGGATGGTTCAGAGAGAGGGAGGCCATGCCTCATGCTACTCCGATCGAGACAGAGAGAGACCAAGAGAGAGAGTCCTTCCCCCTCCTCCATAGCTCTCCCCTCCCCTGAGCTCTGATACCAGTGAAAGGACATAGGGAGATACACATGCCACTAACCACCCAACCATACCTACATATAGGCCCTTGGCCCTCCTATATATAGTCCCTGTACCGCATGTGTATCCACCGGCCCCTGGCCAGGGCCGTGCCCTCCTATAGTCCTACACTTGGCATGACAAGGATACAAGTCTCGAGGAGGGAAAACTTGACAATCGGCCATGCTAAGGACCTCAATTATTGCCTCTTGCTTACCACAACCTCAAAACTCCTCCAAGATAATATTTTAATTTGATTTAAGCATTTCAAAACTTCTCAAAACAGTCCGTGTCACCGCGGACTGTTTTCAAGAGTTTTCGGGCCTCTTTCAGGGTTGAGAGAGAGAGAGAGAGAGAGAGAGAGAGAGAGAGAGAGAGAGAGAGAGAGAGAGAGAGAGAGAGAGAGAGAGAATGTGTCTCAAACGCCATGCTGGACATTGCTCTCTTTGTCCAACGCCCAATGGCTTTGGAGATGATGCAGATACAAAGCACACGTGCACGAGAGAGAGAGAGAGAGAGAGAGAGAGAGAGAGAGAGAGAGAGAGAGAGAGAGAGAGAGAGAGAGAGAGAGAGAGAGAGACTTCCTACTTTTTGAGCTCGAGTTCACGCACGGCATTGCTCTATCTCTATACCCCTCCCTTCTCCTTCACACATATAGAACAATATTGGCCTCCCTCCCTCCCTCCCTTGCCTTTTCTTTCCCACTCTAATCAATGGTCTAATAAATCCCAAAACCAAAATTTGCCACACTTTTGAGAGCTAGCAAAATACATTTTCCAAAATCGGTGAAAATAAGGGGCAAACATGAAATTCTCCCGGTTTTCAGGTCAAAATTTGAATCTTTTGCCAGCAATTACACTAAAACTTGCATAAATTTTCCGGTTTTCTTAAAGGCAACCTCAAAATTCAACCAAGATTTTACTATTTCCACCAGTTTAAATACACTGGACCCTGATTTTTTTCTAACCCTGACACTTACTACTACTACTTTTCTCTACTAAGAATCTCTATTGATGATGAGATTCTTTTATGAGGAAATTGCTAGGTTAATAGCCAAACTTTGGAAATTCACTAGATTCCTTAAAGGAATCTTTTTGGATTCCATGCACTTGTGTCACATAGGATTTCAATCATTGTCTTCCATTGTAGGCCTTTGTGCCCAACACTTCATGAACTTGCTTGAAGAGAGAGAGAGAGAGAGAGAGAGAGAGAGAGAGAGAGAGAGAGAGAGAGAGAGAGAGAGAGAGAGAGAATGCAAAGGCAGATACGAAAGTACATTGATGCATTGTAAGATGTACAAATATAAAGTAATGTAATATAGACAAAAGTTCCCCCCCCCCCCCTGTAAGGTCTCTGACCCGATCACAAGAGCACCCTTGTACCACGAAATGAATACAATGAAATAAGTTACTATTTTTAGCAGTTTTTCAGATTCTGTCAGTGCCATGATGTTTAGAATGTTATAAAGCTTAAAAATGTGAATTAAAATAATTTTTGTGAAAAATTTCCAAAAATAGTAAGTTTTTGGTCACCCGACCCGTCCAGTCTTGACCGTCTCGAAAATCTGCACCCGCACCCCGAATTTCAAAAAAATGCAATTTCGGACCCCGGGGGTTGCTAAATATGGCAGGTACTCGGGCCAGTACGCCTTAGTTAGAGCTTCGTATGGTAATTTACGGCATCAAAATCCGATTCGTATGACCCGTTGTAGCCTAGAACCAAATTTCCTAAAAAATTGTCCGGGGAGGCACCGGGGGCCCGGGACTGTGTTGGAACAGGTCCCATGCCACTCCATATCAGCTTTAGCAGCTAGGGGGCGCCCTCTTGCTTTGTGGGAGTCTTGGGAAAGCTGCCAAGCCTGCAACTCAGTCTCAGAACCAGTTAACCAAGCCAACCTGACACTTGGTGGGCAGAGAACTGGACTTGCCATGCTTAACTGGAGAAGCTCCCAGATGCATTTAGCAACCCAGATCGATTTTCATCCTGTAGGAGCCTATTTAAAGACCTGCATACACACACACACACACTTATGATCACACACACTCACACAGTGCATACACACACACACCCACATACATTGAGGAGGTGCTGCCGAATCACACACCTATTGAAGAAGAAGCTAGGAGGGAGGTGCTGCCGAATTTTCATCTCAAGAGGCTCGATTAGATCAGAAAATTGAGAAGATTACCAACTCTTAATCACGGTAACGACAGTTTAATTAATGCCATCTGAAAATCCCTTTTCCCACCATCAAAATTTCTCGTACATTATGTCTATTCCTAGCCAAAAATCTCTATGACTATTCTCTAAATTCTCCTTATTCGTACTCTATTATGTAATCATTATCCCATAGCTGAATTATCAGCCATTCTTCACTCTCGATTAATGATTAGACCATAATTATCAGAATCTTCTCTCTCTAAATAGCATAGTAATTAATCGGTAAGCTAGTATTTGTGCAGATTGAAGAGAATCACTATTGTAATCACTCATTAACATTGTAGCTTAATTGAATTCATTTCTCTTATGCATTTAGACGTAATTAAGGAGAAATTAATCCGTCAATAAGTCTCTAAGAATTGGTTTTTCCTCACACATATGCATAGGGTAAATCTGCATCATCTAATTGCTAGGAAATAGTCTAATCATACTTAATCCAATTCTCTGGTAATTCCAATAATGAAATCCTAATTATTTTTGATCATGTAAGCCGAATAATTATCTTAGAGCCGGTTCCCATAGGATCATGTGCCATCCTTAATGATTGCTTTATGAAAGAAATCTAGACTCTCATATAGGAGGGATTAATTGATGTCACTAATCTACCCATTGGACTGTTATGATGCTGTGAACCTTAGCTCTTTCCCCAAGCTAATCATTAAAAGTAGTGAGAAATGGCCCCGGTTAAGAGGACGCGCTTCGGTGGTGCCCATGATCGCGAAGCAGGAACGAGCAATGTCAACGGAAAGGGAAAGGCTCCCATGGACGAGCAAATACCGGCCATCTCACGGGCCATCGATGAAGAAGTGGAAGAGGTAGATCATATTTTTTTCAAGTTGTTTAAATTAACATTGCATACGCTAGTTAGGAATGAACATATCCCCGAACATGTTGGAGAAATCCGACAGAAACCTCGGCATTGAATGCATAGTACATTTAAGTATAAAGTAGGAAAGAAATGATTGATGGGTATGCTGTTTGCAAGAGGAAAGAATGTTTGCTAGGGAAAATTTAGCTCGACATGTTCATTTTATTTCCAATGTTGAATCAGTCCTGACCCCCCTACTGATCACAGGGGGCAGAGTTCCTCGTTAGGGCTCTTGAATCCACGACTTGCTTTTTATGCGGTGGATACCCACGTCTTGCTTTCTATGCGGTGGGAGTGTCCATGACGTGCTTTCTATGCGGTGGACATACCTAGTTGTATGGGCAGCTAGGCGACAACGGGAGGAGTGAACTCTCGCTGGAGGGGGGATGTTGTACCTCCAGAACATTGGAATTTTTATGAATAAGTTTGAGTAGAATTTTTACTAGAATTCTGTCTTGGTGTTGTTTGGAATACTGGTTGAAGGGCTGTTTTAACGAACCATGTGATTCGGAATTAAACAAGGAATATTTATGTTGAACAACCTTTGTGGTAGTAATTAGGTCACACGATGAAGTGTGAGTGTGGGGGTGGAAAGTGGGGGCTTGGCTCGGGTTGCCAATGCCTACGAGATGGGTGGTCCCGATTGGTTGGGAACTCTCTGTCCCCATAGTGCTTACTCGATATTAGTAATGCTCATTGCCCCTAGAGCGGGAAATTCTCGAGAGTACGTGCCTCTGAAACATGGGGAAAAAGGCACTCGGGGTTTCTCTCCTCTTGGAAGGTGGGTCTTAGGATCGCTAGATAGTTAAGTACGCTTCCCCTGCGAGGTGGAGCTAGATCTCGTTGCTAGTAGGCTCGAACTCGACTCACTTTGTGATGAGAGATCGTCCGCTAGTTGAACCCTGATCCTTTTTGTTTGCTTCCGCTATAGATCTAGTGGCCACCAGGTTTACCATCAGATCCGTTGTTTGATACGACGGGGTGGGGACCTCACACCTGGTATCAGAGCCTAGGTTAGGCTGGGAAAATAAGGTCGTATTGTTTGAACATTTAAAAGGAACTGAAAGTATATAGGTAGTTGATCCGAATTCCTTGCATTGGTGTTGCAGGAAGACCCCGTGCTCGAATATCGGAAGTTCCAAGTGTTTGAGCTTATTTATGAGCAAGCTCGAAGATCCCCTGTTTACCAGTTCAGGCGAGATGTCATGGAGATACTGTTGAAGGCTTATACGCCACACTCCACTCGCATTGATAAAGGATGGGAACTTGATTGGACATTTCCAGGAGGGGTTTACTACATCAACGCTCGGAAGTTAGGATGCTTGGCTACCGACTTGAAGAAGATACGCTGGGGAGAAGAGTTGAGAATGATAGAGATATTCTACTTGGTGCCCACACGATTGGACCAGACTGTTTCGGGCAACTCCAACCAAACCATCAACGACTGGCTCTTGGAGAAGGTCACCAATGTGATCCCAGCAAACCGAGTCAAAACCTTTGGATTACTGAAAGCAGAACTCCGGCCCGATATCTTAGTTTATTATCCCCTCAAGAATGTGTATAAGAACTATTACACGAATGAAGTAGTGCATCATGTCAATACCATTTCCTAGGCGTATATTATACGCAAATCCATAAAGCCATGTAATAAGCGGTCATCAGTCATTCCAAACCTTGAGGGGTTTCTATTGTAATAAATTTCCATCAATAAAGTGCTTTTTGTTTCTGAATCTCTGTCTCTTGATAAAGTGGAATTTTGAATTTTATTAAAGTCTCGTGTCTCTTGAAATTCAAGTAATGGTAGCAAGAATTTCGTATAACCCATGTAGGTACCGCCTGTTGCTCTGTATCGACAGCGCAAGAGAAGAAGCTTCTCCTCAAACAAGCCCAACCCCTGATCTTTAAGGGCGAGGGGGCAAATGTGGAGAGAGATGCGGAAGTATGGATGGAAGCCATGGACGATTACTTTGAAGCTGCGGGAACCCAACCCGTAAATCAGACCATGCTTGCGATGTTCCGCCTGACTGGCGATGCCAAGATATGGTGGAAGCAACATTGCAGGGACATGGATATTAAGGGATCTTCCCAGTCTTGGGAAGACATCAAAGCTGCAATAATGGGACGTTATTTACCACCTGCCTATAGGACCTTGAGAATGAATGAATTCTTTTCACTTCGGCAGCTGAATTCAACGGTCGAAGAATACTATGCAAAGTTTGTCAGTCTTCGGAGATATGCTCCTAAGATGACCTTGGAACAACAGGTGGCAAGGTTCTGCCAAGGATTAATCGATCCCTTGAACACTCGGCTGGAGGCTCTCAGGCCGTCAACGCTACAGGATGCCTTGTTGAGGGCTAAACCTCTAGCTCTCGAAGTACAAAAGGCTAATAAGAACAGGAGGAATCATTGGTCAAAGAGGGCAAGGAACACTGCTTGGGACAACAGACCAGCCAACCAAACCTATAACTAGCGCCCTATTGTGGCTACCACCACAACCATGGAGTTCCCTGATGTTCGATGCTATGGTTGCGGCGAGCATGGACACTACAGATCAAATTGCCCCAGGAACATTCATGCAACCAACGCCAATGCCATACCCTTGAATCCCCATGGGCGTGGACAAGCTAATGGAAGAGGAGGACGCGGAAGAATGAACAGAGGGCGAGGGCGTGGAGCTATCGCCAGAGTGAATGCCACAGTAGTACAACCAACTGTGGGTGATGAAGCAGTGGAGAGAGCAACCCTACATGCTGGAATTGATAATCCCAATGGTTGCGAGCAATACGCAGTCATTCATACGCTAGGATCTCTCAGAGGTGAACAAGTTAACTTCCTTATAGATTGTGGCAGTACTCTTTCATTTCTTTCACCCAGATGCATGAGAAAGCTTAAGCTAGATAAGTATCCGTCAAGCAAGCTAGTTGTCGAGTTAGCAAACGGCAAGGAGGTAGTATCTCAACACTCTGCAGGCAAAATTGACTTTGATTTAGGGGGACACCCAACTTCTGCCCAATTTCGAACCCTACCCTTAGGATTCTTTGATGGGATACTAGGGATGGACTGGCTAAAGCAAAATAGGGCCCACATACATTGTGCACAAGGGAATTTTACCTTTACAGATAACTTGGGTAATGAAGCCTTAATTCAAGGGGAAAATGGGAGACCTAAGGCTACTCTAGTTAAGGCCAGCAGACTTTTGAAGGGACTAAGGAAGGGTCAACAAATATATGCAGTTAAACTCAATAAGGTGGACCAATCAGATACCTCACTTCGACCAGACTGGCTGAGGGAGTATGATGACGTATTCCCCGAGGACCTTACGAATCTTCCACCACACAGAGAGGTAGATCATGAGATTGAGACTATCCCTGGGTGTGAACCTATCTCAAAAAGACCTTATAAAATGTCACTTCCGGAGGCCATCGAACTCAAAGAACAACTTAGGCAACTCATTGAGCAAGGATTCATTCAACCCAGTACTTCTCCTTGGGGTGCTCCAGTTCTTTTCCAAAAGAAGAAGGATGGAACCTTAAGGCTATGCATAGACTATCGTGGATTGAACCAGGTAACTGTCAAGAACAAGTATCCAATTCCAAGGATTGACGAACTTTTGGACAGACTCCACGGCGCCAAAATATTTACAAAGATAGATCTAAGGTCAGGATATTACCAAATCAGGATCAAGGAATCAAATATTCCGAAGACAGCTTTCAATACTAGGTATGGGCACTACACAGTAATGTCTTTTGGTCTAACAAATGCTCCTGCAAGCTTCAACCGACTTATGCAGGATATTTTCAAACCTTACCTGGATGATTTTGTCTTGGTTTTCTTTGATGACATTCTGATCTATTCCAAAGACGAGGCAGATCACGAGGATCATGTTCGCAAATTACTTGATCTCCTTCGAGAACACCAGCTTTACGCTAAAGAGAGCAAGTGCACTTTCTGCTCACCAAAGGTTAACTATCTTGGATTTGTCATTTCGGCTGAAGGGATTTCAGTAGACCCAGACAAAGTCAAGGACATCGTTGACTGGCCTCAACCATCCACTGTCAGTGAAGTAAGAGGATTTCTTGGAATAACGGGATGGTACAGGATTTTTGTCAAGGATTACGCACATATTGCTGCACCTTTGACGGGACTCCTGAAGAAAGGAATGAGGATCGATTGGAAGACCGAGCACGAGTCTAGCTTTGCTAAGCTAAAAGAGTTCTTGGTCTCAGCTCCTATTTTAAAGCTTCCAGACTTCAGTAAAGAATTTGAAGTAGCGACAGACGCTAGCAAATTCGCTCTAGGTGGAGTTCTTACTCAAGAAGGAAGACCGGTGGCATATACTTCGCGAAAGCTGAGAGATCATGAGAAGAACTATCCTACTCATGATCTGGAACTTTTAGCAGTTATTCATGCACTGAAGTTATGGAGACATTATCTTCTTGGACGCAAGTTTCAGTTGGTTACAGATCACAAGAGTTTAAAGTGGATTTTTACCCAACCCATTCTCAATATGCGACAACGGCGATGGATAGAGCTATTACAGGAATATGACCTTGACATAAAGTATAGACCAGGGAAGGAAAACGTAGTTGTAGATGGTCTTAGCCGAAAATCGTTTCTCGGAGCTATCTCTATTCCAAATAACCCTATCTGGGATAGAATCAAAGAAGCATCCCTCGAAGATCCAGAGTACCAACGTATGGCTTCATTAGTCCAGCAGAATAAGATGCCTGAAGCGAAAGATTACTCTCTTATGGGAGGATGTCTTTACTACAGACATAGACTCTGTGTACCCAGAGACCCAGTTTTAAAGAAGGCCATTCTATATGAAGGACACGATAGCCCTACATCCGGACACCCAGGCTATGCTAAAACTCTTCACGCCGTCAGAAGGAGTTATTTCTGGTCTGGAATGAAAGGAGACATACTTCGCTATGTGAGACAATGTCTTTCTTGTCAACGGATAAAGGCCGAAAGGATCAAATTACCAGGGCAACTTCAACCTCTTGACATACCCCAGATGAAGTGGGAATGCATCAGTATGGATTTTGTTACAGGGTTACCTTCTACAGGAGGTTATGATTCTGTTTTCGTGGTTGTTGATATGCTCACAAAAGTGGCTCATCTAATACCCGTAAAGACAACCTTTACTGCTTCAGATATTAGTCGGGTATTCATCAAGGAGATTTTTAGGTTACATGGTCTACCCAAGCGTATCGTCAGCGATAGAGATGCCAAGTTTACATCAAAATTTTGGACCTCTCTTTTCCAATCTATTGGGTCACAATTAGCCTTCAGCACAGCATATCATCCGCAGACTGATGGGCAAACCGAAAGAGTTAATCAAGTCATCGAGGACATTCTCAAAGCCTATTGTTCGCAAGAACCAAAGAAGTGGTTACAATATCTACCTTTGGTAGAATATGCTTATAACTCTTCCGAACACAGAAGCATTGGAATGTCACCTTTCAAAGCTCTTTATGGACAGGACTGTTTAGCACCACTGAACTTTTCAGATCCAACCATTAGAGTAGAAGCCTCTAGAAAGATGTTAGAAGATATGGAAGCCCAGACTAGAGCCATTCGCCAGGACATTCAGGCAGCTCAGGATAGACAGAAGCACTATGCAGATAAGAATCGTTTGGAAAGGACTTTCAAGGAAGGAGATAAGGTTTTTCTACGAGTCCGACCTAAGAAAATCAACTTATCACTAGGCAGATATAAGAAGCTTAGCCCAAGATATTGTGGACCATTTGAGATTGTTAAGGTTATAAGTGACTAGGCCTACAAGCTAAAGTTACCTGCAAACTTGAAGGTTCATGATGTATTCCATGTCAGCTTACTCAAACCCTATATTCCCAACCCTGATCAATTCTTGGACTCCGATCAGATAGTCATGCCAGCACAAGGAGTTCTCGAGCTCCAACCTGACTATGTACTTGAAACAAGAGAAAGGAAATTACACAACAGAACTATCACAGAACATCTGGTAAAATGGAAGGATTACCCTAAAGAAGATGCAACTTGGGAAGACGAGTCGACGCTCTTAAAAGATTACCCAAACTCATTCTTGAGATGAGGACATCTCAAATTTTTCACGTTGGGGAGGTTGTAAGGTCTCTGACCCGATCACAAGAGTACCCTTGTACCACGAAATGAATACAATGAAATAAGTTACTATTTTTAGCAATTTTTCAGATTTTGTCAGTGCCATGATGTTTAGAATGTTATAAAGCTTAAAAATGTGAATTAAAATGATTTTTGTGAAAATTTTCCAAAAATAGTAAGTTTTTGGTCACCCGACCTGTCCAGTCTTGACCGTCTCGAAAATCTGCACCCGTACCCCGAATGTCAAAAAAATGCAATTTCGGACCCCGAGGGGCTGCTAAATATGGCAGGTACTCGGGCCAATACGCCTTAGTTAGAGCTTCGTATGGTAATTTACGGCATCAAAATCGGATTCGTATGACCCGTTGTAGCCTAGAACCAAATTTCCTAAAAAATTGTCCGGGGAGGCACCGGGGGCCCGGGACTGTGTGGGAACAGGTCCCATGCCACTCCAGATCAGCTTTAGCAGCTAGGGGGCGCCCTCTTGCTTTGTGGGAGTCTTGGGAAAGCTGCCAAGCCTGCAACTCAGTCTCAGAACCAGTTAACCAAGCCAACCTGACACTTGGTGGGCAGAGAACTGGACTTGCCATGCTTAACTGGAGAAGCTCCCAGATGCATTTAGCAACCCAGATCGATTTTCATCCTGTAGGAGCCTATTTAAAGACCTGCATACACACACACACACACACTTATGATCACACACACTCACACAGTGCATACACACACACACCCACATACATTGGGGAGGTGCTGCGGAATCACACACCTATTGAAGAAGAAGCTAGGAGGGAGGTGCTGCCGAATTTTCATCTCAAGAGGCTCGATTAGATCAGAAAATTGAGAAGATTACCAGATCTTAATCACGGTAACGACAGTTTAATTAATGCCATCTGAAAATCCCTTTTCCCACCATCAAAATTTCTCGTACATTATGTCTATTCCTAGCCAAAAATCTCTATGACTATTCTCTAAATTCTCCTTATTCGTACTCTATTATGTAATCATTATCCCATAGCTGAATTATCAGCCATTCTTCACTCTCGATTAATGATTAGACCATAATTATCATAATCTTCTCTCTTCAGATAGCATAGTAATTAATCGGTAAGCGAGTATTTGTGCAGATTGAAGAGAATCACTATTGTAATCACTCATTAACATTGTAGCTTAATTGAATTCATTTCTCTTATGCATTAAGACGTAATTAAGGAGAAATTAATCCGTCAATAAGTCTCTAAGAATTGGTTTTTCCTCACACATATGCATAGGGTAAATCTGCATCATCTAATTGCTAGGAAATAGTCTAATCATACTTAATCCAATTCTCTGGTAATTCCAATAATGAAATCCTAATTATTCTTGATCATGTAAGCCGAATAATTATCTTAGAGCCGGTTCCCATAGGATCATGTGCCATCCTTAATGATTGCTTTATGAAAGAAATCTAGACTCTCATATAGGAAGGATTAATTGATGTCACTAATCTACCCATTGGACTGTTATGATGCTGTGAACCTTAGCTCTTTCCCCAAGCTAATCATTAAAAGTAGTGAGAAATGGCCCCGGTTAAGAGGACGCGCTTCGGTGGTACCCATGATCGCGAAGCAGGAACGAGCAATGTCAACGGAAAGGGAAAGGCTCCCATGGACGAGCAAATACCGGCCATCTCACGGGCCATCGATGAAGAAGTGGAAGAGGTAGATCATATTTTTTTTCAAGTTGTTTAAATTAACATTGCATACGCTAGTTAGGAATGAACATATCCCCGAACATGTTGGAGAAATCCGACAGAAACCTCGGCATTGAATGCATAGTACATTTAAGTATAAAGTAGGAAAGAAATGATTGATGGGTATGCTGTTTGCAAGAGAAAAGAATGTTTGCTAGGGAAAATTTAGCTCGACATGTTCATTTTATTTCCAATGTTGAATCAGTCCTGACCCCCCTACTGATCACAGGGGGCAGAGTTCCTCGTTAGGGCTCTTGAATCCACGACTTGCTTTTTATGCGGTGGATACCCACGTCTTGCTTTCTATGCGGTGGGAGTGTCCATGACGTGCTTTCTATGCGGTGGACATACCTAGTTGTATGGGCAGCTATGCGACAACGGGAGGAGTGAACTCTCGCTGGAGGGGGGGTGTATGCCTAATTTTAGGGGTGTGTGTACTATTTTGCCCTTGGTTGTGCACCTAAAAATCAATCTGTGCTTAATGATTTTTCAATTGTGATGATTTGTGTTGTGGTCATGCCCAACTAGAGATTTGTGAAATCACATTGCAATTTCAACAAGATTAACCATTTTGTGTACGCACCTAAAGATTGGTAAAAATTGTCAATTATTAGTGTGTGTGTGCGCCTAAAAAGTGCTTAATGTGCATGATTAATTCAATTTTTGATTGCATATTTGATGTGTTTAATGGTTTAATTGTACGTCTTTTAGCTCAAAACAAAGATTTACACACTTCAAATGCGTCAAATTTTGACCTAATTTTGCCGGTTTGAATTGCCTAGTTTGGGTTTTATTGATAAAATTGTTTGGCAATTGAATGATGTGATTATTGTGATTTTGTTTGTCTGCACTAATCCCCTAAATGTGGAGATTTTTTTAAAGAGAACAGGTACTTTTTGAAGAATTTTTGTAATTTTTTTGGTAAATTTTGTTAATTTTTGCATTAATTTTTGCTTAATTCCGTTTAAAAATGATATCTTGCGATCTTGACAAGCTGCTTTGTGTGCGTGTTTACGGCATCATTTTGAGTGTGCTTGTGTCCTCCTTGGTTGAGTTTTGAGTGTTTCGCTATTTTCGGGGTGTGAGTTGTTGATTTTGTCGTCAATCGCATTTTTGATAAAAACTCCTATTTTTTGTGTGCTTATGCGTGTTGAAAATGTTTTATAATAATTGCCGAATATTTTTTAAGATTTCAAAATAATAATTAAAAAACACTGTAAAAATCACATAAACAAGAAAACAATCTATTACAAAAAAGGGTTAAAAAAACACAAAAAAATAAAAAAAACTCACTAGAAAACTTATAAAAAATAAAAACTTCACAAAACTCATTAAAAGAAATCACAAAAATTGTAGAAAATTCATAAAAATTCACAAGAAATCCTTAAAAAATAAAAAACAAATCACAAAAAAAAAAAAAAATCCTAATAACCTTCAAAAAATTATAGAAAATTTATAAAAATATCAAAACTTTTTTTTAAAAAAAAAGAGTCGTTGAAAGAGGCAAAAAAAAAAAAAAAAACCGTAAAGAGAATCATATACCGCAAACCAGATCAACAAAAAAACGACCGAAAAAAGCGAGCAAAACGATCGACGAACCAAAGCAAGCCAGTAGCAGTGGCAACACATGCACAAGTGCAATAGAGCATATTTTAGAGCTATATGGTTACAATGGAGATAAAGTCTTATATGCAGATTCAAAAGGCCATAGATATCTTTCGAGCAGTAAAAGCAACACAGGAACCAAGATCCTATTGATAAAAGTAAAGCCAGATTCAGCGAACTCCCAAATGTTCACAGACTTCAGTGGAGCCAAGTATTGCATATTCAAAGATGAAGTGCAGATAGAAGTTTAGAAAGTCAACCCAAGTGGTTATCTAGAAACATGCACAAGCCCGCAAAGCATCCATTTAGCGCATATGCAATCAGGATCATTATACATGGATTATTGTGCAAAAAAGAAAAAAAAACACCGTGGAGAGAATCATACACTGCAAACCAGATCAACAAAAAAACGGCCAAAAAAGAGAGCAAAAAGACCAATGAACCAAAGCAAGCCAATACTAGTGGCAACACATGCACAAGTGCAACAGAGCAGATTTTAGAGCTATATTGTTACAATGGAGATAAAGTCTTATATGCAGATTCAGAAGGCCATAGATATCTTATGAGCAGTAAAAGCAACATAGGAACCAAGATCCTATTGATCAGAGTAAAGCCAGATTCAAAGAACTCCCAGATGTTTACAGACTTCAGTGGAGCCAAGTATTGCAAACTCAAAGATGAAGTGCAAATAGAAGTTTAGAAAGTCAACCCAAGTGGTTATCCAAAAACATGCACAAGCCCGCCAAGCATCCATTTAGCACATATGTAATCAAGATCATTGTACATGGATTATGGTGGTCAGATCTATAGTTGAGAACCAGAAATGCAAGATCCAATAGATCAACCAATAGAAGCCAGTCTAATAGGAGAACCAAGCCAAAGACGGTACAAATGTCAAAATGGAGCATTCTACAACTTTATGCTCAGTGTTTTAAAAGAAGAAGCCGACAGACGTGGTGTAATGCTCAGATTGTGGACAACAAGGTGGACATTTTTCTGAAGATTGTCCAAGAAATCTAGACAACAAGGACACATCAACTGCAAAGCAAGGTACAAAGAAAATTGGAAATGCGAATCTCGATGTAAGTGCATCTAACTCGTCACTTTTAATGCAATCAAATGATTCTGCATTATCGTTAGAAGCACCAGTAAAAGCACTACAAGTTCAAAATCAGCATAAAGATGCACAGGCACCTGAAAAGCTTAAAATTGATTCTTTGAACAACAAATTTTTGCATGAATTTGGTCAACGTGTCTAGATATCACCGAATGTTGAAAAGACTGTTAGGTTTGCAAATGCTCTAGCATCCACTACCACAAGTGTGCAATCATTCATGAGTCTAAGAGACACATTAAACAGAATGATGTTAGTTTTGTATGGCACCCATAATTCATATGCACACTATGTAGACCAAAAAGGACAAATGTACAAAAAGGATCAACCAGTGTTTGAACGTCCCACATACCAGCTCATAGAAGTGCATCCAATGATAGACCAGAAAGGATGGTTCATTTTAGCGGATAGAAGCTATTATAGCCCATCCTCTCTAGAGTTGAAGGATATTGACCGAGTGAACCCAGAAATTTGTTTAGAGCCAAACTCTCCTCCATCGGAAATCAAGCTTCGATGTTGTAACCAAACCAACATATACTTTGACCAAAATAGTCGTAGATATAGACGAGAGTCTAGCATCTATGATGACTTGGGTCCTGAAACTACAGAAGCTCATATCATAGGAGACCCATGGGATAGAAAATATCACGGAAAAGATAATGCTATCTACAGCTTGACTTGGGGAATAATTTGTCATGTTTCACGAAGATACATAGAAAACTATGTAGAAGGTTTACAGATGCCAAATATCAACAGTGCTACCAAAAGTGTGCCTTCACAGTCCCAAAATTTGAGACTAAACCAGAGCCAAATAGTTTTGAACTCTCATAATGGAGCAGGCTATAGTGATCACCCTAGGAAAGGGGGAGCTGCAAATCCATCAAGCTCAGCTCTTGTACCAGGAACATTAAGATCAAAGGTTACTTAGATGCAAGCGGACAATACTCAACAATTGCAAGCAAAAGGTACAATATTACAGCCAATGGAATCAACGTCGATTGAAGCAGGTGGTCAAAGCCAAGAAAATGGAGATAAAGCTCAACCAAAGGACACTGCCACAATAGAATCAATCAATACAGAAAGAACTCTTGAGATGATCAAGTGCAGCATTGTTGGTGAGAATGAAGAAAAACTCTCAAGTGAAGTAAAGCTAGATTTTCAGTTAGATATGAACCTGTTATCTTTTTGCACATGGAAAAGATGTGGCCAACCACAACTGGAAGATGCTCCAGATTTGTGAGCATATCTGGAAACAAACGAGCACAAGATTGGGGAATCATCTCCACCACCATTGAAGTAAGTTTACAGATCATCATCGCCCAATTCCATGTGATCACAGCAAAAGATATCCTAGACGACATCATAATGGGAATGCCAATGGCCTAGAAGATGTTAGAGATACAGAATGCAAACAAGATGAAGTCTTCACAGACAACAAAGACTGAAGACCAAGATTGGTCACCCGCGGACGACAAGAAAAAGTCCTCAAGCACACGTAAAATGGAGACTGATATCAAAGCAAAGCTTATTGAAGATGATTCATCTCCGTCAAACAAAACTGTAGAAGAGATTAAATCAAATCAAGAAATAGCAAGTGCAGATCAAACAGAGCAACGAAAAACCACAAAATCTATTGAGCAAAGAATGCCACCAAAGCCAGAAGTAAACAAGAATGAGGTTGCAAAAAATCAAGAAGCAATCAAAAGTCCAAAGAACAATCACTCATTGCCAGCTAAATCAGCCGATGTAAATCAAATTGGAAAATAGAGTCTCAAGCCACCTTCCATAGAGACACCTTTAGATCAAGATGAGACCATGACAAAAGCAGGACAGAGATCTTTAATAGAACCATCAATGAGAATAGATATAGTTCTCAGTAGTGTAAATGCAGCAAGTGTCAGATGCAATGCTCTATTGGATAAAGAGGAAAATTGCAATATGGTTGCATACAACATCCAGAGCATTCTAGAGATTACTCAAGGCCAGCCAGATAATAGAGAAATCATGGGTAAGGCTACAAGTAAAAACGATATGGTTGTTACCCTTAGCATCCAAAATCATGAAGAGCAGGTAAAGTTTCAGGTAAAGTCTTCAAAAAACATTCATACAGATGTCATCCTTGGACATCAATGGCTAGACCAACACAAGGACTACAAAGAAGATAAAATGCTAATACTCTCTTTCCCAAGAGGTAGCAAGCAACATTTACAGGTATTGATAATGCTAGATCTAGAGTTGCAAAAGTCACAAGAATCAAAGACAAATCTTGTAGAGAAAGGTAAATCCAAAGTGGACCTTCCACCGATTAGCAAAGAAGGCATGATAGCATATGCATCTACATCAAAGAACCCTGATGGATTTGCCTCTTCAAGCAAGTCAGGCTTTCAAAACTTCAAGTCAATTGCTGACCCAATTGAAACCTCTAAGGAGACACCTAGAAAAGCAAAGGTATATCAGCCAAAGTACTCAAGAAAGAAAAGGAAAGTCAAGCAAGTGTTTATTTTGAGCAATTTAGTCAAAGTCAATGATCTGGTTTGGATTAAAGACAGGAAATCAACACAGAAAGACAAACACATGGGATGGATATCATCACAATGGAGCTTAAAAGAATAGGAGTACTATGGAGGTAACAAACATATATGGGTACCAAAACCGTAGGTTAGAGCATATGAAGTAACATCAAGTCCCTCCCAAGAAAGAAGGCCCACAAGGTATCAACTTCGACAATATCCTAGGAGACCTAAGAAGCAGGTATACAACAGAACAACATCAGAAGATGCTAAAGTCTACCACAACTTTCAAGAGGATACAAAACAAAGATGGATCTCAAAGAATCTTCCTCTTAGACAAGGAGTCTACACAAGTTATACAAAGATTTGGCTACCAGTCAACCACAAGCCAATTGCAACTACACTAGACTTGTATGAAGATCTCAAGAACTCAACAAGACCTAGAGTGAAGCAAAGTCAAGAAAGGAGTTACAAAGGCCCTCAAGAGATTTGGATTCCTAAATCTTCCTATTCTCCTAGTCAAAAGCCATATGCTGGTAGTCAACAGAGACCTACAACAACATCAAAGACTCCTATCAACAGGCCTAATTGGAGAATTAAACAGATAATGGAGTTCATAGTCAAAGAAGGACCACCCAACCAATGTGAATGCAGATCCAAAGAAGACAAAACAGGTATGGCAAAAGAAACCTTCAATTCCAATTTGGTCCTTCACTAATCCTCTTTTTGAGAATTCAAGCTTACTTTTACCTGAAGAAATGTTTGTAGTAAGCACGAGAATGTAAAAAGTCAAGTCGCCAGGGTGCAAAAAACACTCTTTGGCATAGTCAGAGTTGGATTGCTGAGCCATAAAATGAGCAAAACATTAGTCTCAAAGCTTCAAGTCATACTAAACTATATGCTAAGACTCGTAGTTATTAGTCTTACGCTCAAGCTGGAAGAGTTGAGCATATCTAAGTCATGTCACTCATGCTGGATGAGATAAGCAAAAGAGTTGAAGTCTATTAACTTCATCATGGTGGAGTGTCATAGTATGGCAGGCTTCAAAGAACCTATCAGTTGTTATCCATGTCAAACTTAAAAGTTATTAGACTAGCTCTTGTCCTAAATATTAAAGTAGTTAAAATCTCAAGTTTTTTCTACATCATAAGTATTCTTGCCAGAATTGCTTCATATGTTCTTTTAAAAAAACTTCTTTTTAATATAACCATTTACTGTAAAAAGTGTCCACTCATCCATAAGTTTAAAAATTCTATGCACTGGTTTATTTTGTAGCTACAAAAAACGTATGGACCAAAACCTGTATGCAATGCTTTGTTTTGTAACTACAACCTAATATATGCACCGAAGTCAAACCCTTCAAATAGAACAAACCAACTACCCATAATAGAACACAATGGCTAGAAATCTGAGATTACCCAAATGTTTCATCACAACAGCGGTTGTTATTGAAGCTTTAAAGCAAGATCACAAATTACATTAATTAGGGTGTGCTAGCCCTATATAGGTTTATCAAAAAATCCATTTTTCCACCATATGTCAGAAAGTTGTAGTAGCAAAATCCCAAAATTTTAACCTTTTGAGCAGAAGATATATTCAACTTAGCAACCAAAAAGGAGAGCAATAATTTAAGAAGATTATTGGATCAGAGTCAAATCTTTCACAAAACCAAAATATGGAAGTAAGAACCAGGGTTTAACTCAAATTGAAGAATATGTATGTATGTATAAGGTTACCAATCAAAGATAGATCTCTAACCATACAAAGCAAAGAAATCTAGTCCTATAAAGGGTCTCATATCTCCTAGGATTTAGCCAAGATCAAGCACTATTATATAGTAGATTTTTCCAAATTTTTTTTAATGAAAATACCAAGTATTACTAGGAGATAAAGGTTTAGGTGGAGTTTTTTCTTTTTTTAAAAACATTAACTTCCTCACTAGCAGACAATGACCAAAGAGAGCCAGGTCATTAGGTAGAATTCAGTCTGAGCAAAAAGAAAAACCATTCTAGCAACAGCTAGAGACCAAGATCAAAGGTCCAGCCATAAACTAGATCTCTAGTCAAGTCATCAACCACAACAGGAATCCAACAAAGTCAGCATACTAGATGTAAAAGATCTTGCTAGGTCAGCATCACAATGAACATAGCCAAAATTTCCAAGGATTGTTACTAGTGAAAACCAAAGTTCAACTCAGAACTATCCCAATAATCACAGCCATATAATAAATCATGCCATACCTTCTACAGAAATAAATACACTCAATAATTAAGAGTCAAAAACTAACTCATCAGTCAATCCTATTTTGTGCCCAAGTGATCCATCAATAAGGTATTACAAATATATCACGGTTTAGATTAGTAAACTCTCAAGCTCAATGAGCAGGCCAACACTCCAACTATCGAAAAATTTGCTACATTAGCTAGAGGACCAATAATAATCAGAGAGAAAAAAATCCATCATGTTTTGTACCTAATCCATATGAATCATAGTTAATCAATATTTTACTCTTTCTAGACAACCGAGACCAAGTGAGCAGAGCTCTTATTCTTTTGTAGATCATAAAAGACATAATTTGAGAAATTTTCAGTAACACCACAACCCCTAAATGCTAGAGATGTTTTAATAAAGGGTTTAAAAGCCATATGATTGCAAAGTGTACTAGTCTATACATCAACCAATAACCAATCGACCCACTTGAATATGTATGTATGTAAAAGGATACCCCCATCTCTTGGAAGTATCATACCTACGAGCTTGAAAAGGTAACATAACTTAATTTAAGCCATAACACAAACATTATTCCAGTAATTAGCAACTGGTTGAAGGTCAGTCTTTTTTGCAAGTCTATGCAAACAGGTTTTCCCATACCACAACACCATAAAAACAAATCACTAACCATAAGCCACCAAAATCTCTGTTTATGCCAAATTTTACGTAGTAAAGCAACAAGATTAGATCAATAATCATATGCTGGTCAGAAACTAGTGCTAGAATCCTACATCTTTTATTCCATATATCATAAGCACAAGGTCTTGCCTAGCTTAGATTAGTATATCAACTTTCTTAAAAATGTCTCCAACTCAGAACATGGCCACAGTTCAGCTATTTTAGACAAAAGACCAGTATAAGGAACCATTCTCACCATTTTTTATGCCCAAGTCTTCCCATTATAGGCATATAGCAAATTCAGAGTTTTAAGAGCAAGAATGCAGGATTTTAAGTCTCAAAATATCCCTGCAACACCAAATTATAACAGTATTTTAGCAATTAACATTAGTAAAACACTAGTTTAGAACAGAAGCCAATCATGTTAAAAGCCAATGCTGTAGAATGCACAACACACATTGTTAATGGTGAATAAATAAAACCTTTGAAGAGGAAGCCATCCTAATAATCATCAAAGTAGCAGAGGATTTGCAGAGTCAAGCATCATTCCGAACTCTCTCACGCATTCTTCCCCTACACCAAGTCTAAGTGAGGGAGGAGAAAAAATCCCTCACTTATATAGTGGAAGAGGAAGAGGCAGGGGAACACACCAAAAGTGTTCAGTTATGGAGGTGCCAAATCTTAGGTATCCTGACCAGATCAGAAGCTTTGACTCTGGCCCAGGCATGAGGCAAAAAATGGGGTTAAACAAACCTAGTAAGAGTTATATTAAGGGGTTCATCCCATTGGGTAAGCAAGGTAACCAATGGGTGAAGGGTTTACCACTCTACCGTTCATAGTAAAGCCCAAGGTAATCTTCCACAAGGCATCAGTTAACTCAACAACTCAAGTTAAAACGAGTGTATATAGCTGGATGTAACTATTCCTAGTAAAGTGATTTAGAGCACAATCAAAATCTCCTTCAGATAAGGTGTTAGAGCAATCACAGCCTGATAAAGTGCTAAACTAAGAGTTATTAGAGGAACAAAAGTAAAAATGTACTACCAGAAGGTATGTGTGTGTGTGTGTAATTGGATGCAACAGTTAATGTTAGACGAAGTGACCAAGAGTGTGTGTGTGTGTGTGTGATGCATTGGAAGCTCTAAGCACACTAAAATTGACCTACACCTTGGAAGGAAAAATTGTTTGAATGCATGTTGCCACATCATTGACATCAACCATCTTTCTCTCCAATCTTCAAACGTTCAACCTTTGAAGTAAAAAATATTTTCTCTTCAATCTTCAATCTTTGAAGTAAAAAAACAAATCGTTGCACGTGAGGTATGTGCTCAATCTTGGGAAGGGAAAAAAATTGAGTGCACCCAGTCAATCACACGGTGTGTGTGTGTGTGTGTATGTGTATAGCTATTTTAATTATAATAAATACTCACCAATGAACAAATTGTTAAAAAGACAACTGGCTAAAGATGTCTAGGCAAAGATAAGTACAGAAACAACTTAGTCTTTGATTCATAACTGTATAGCATAATAAGAATGAAGTTTCATTTCAAATGATTTTATACAAAGGTATCAGAACTATACCAGTTGAATCATCAAGAGTTTTGAGACTTGGCTACGTATGGAAGGCTTCAAAGAATCTATCAGTTGTTATCCATGTCAAACTTAAAAATTATTAGATTAGCTAATGTCCTACATACTAAAATGTCAAGGATTTTTTAACATCATATTCCTACCAGAGGTACTCTATATGTTTTAACTTCTTTTTTATAAATATATGTCAACTAATCCATATCATTCTATGTACTTCTTTAGCTTGAAAAATTATGGAAAAATCTTGCATGTAATGCTAAGTTTTGTAACTTCATTTTAAAATATGCTCCGAGGTCGAGCCCTTTAAAGCTAGAATCAACTAGGATTATCACTCCACCAAATTTTTAGGCCAAATATCAAGAACCAGAAGTCATTGAGTCATCCAATAGTTTGCAACATGTTATGCACATTCACCAACACTACACTACATTCCATAAAGAATTCCCTTTGAAATTGAAGTGATAGCTGAACCATCAGCCTAGAGAAGTACCAGCCAAAGCCAGAGAAGTATCAGCCAGAGCCAGAGCCAGAGCCAGAGCCAGCCAGAAAGCATGCCATCTCAAACCATTCCCAGAAATAGCCAGCTAATGGGAGTAGAGTCTATTCCAAAAAAAATGACTAGTCATATCCAGAGACCAGGATTAAAAGACTAGAAAATGAGCTGTAGACTAGATCTCCTTTCAAGATACAGATAGGGAAAAAAACTTGCTAATGAAGCATAGATAAAGATCAAATCATAGTTTGTAAGTCAAGGCCACCAGGCTCCCCCTTGTTATAACACCATAACCTCCTCAGGTAGTAGTATTCAGCAACATGCTAAAGGTCAGTTTTTTGTCAGATAAACAAACTCCCTCATATCACAATATCATAACATGTTCAGGCATTAAAAGCATCAAAACCTGATTGGTAACCATATGTCGGTCAGAATCATAGGATAAGCCAAATCCTAGGTAGAAAAGCATAAAAACCTAGAATATGTATGTATATATACGGTTTACATATATTTTTTAAGGCAGCACCACCATCAAGAACCAGATGTAGTGGAGAATATGTATCTAAATATAGTTAAAAAAGGACCAGATCTAAGCCAGTCATCCGAGCGATAGGCTGAAGGTCAGATTTTTTCTTTAGTGAAAGAAAATAGTTTCCCCCATATCACAATACCATACCATACTCAGGTAGTAAAGCACAAAAAAACCCAGATTAGTACCTATATGTTTAAGTATCAAAACCAGAACAGTATCAAAAACCAGATCGGTAACAAAACCAAAATATGTATAAGGTATATATTTTATGGCAACATCACCACCAAGAACAAGTTGTAGTGGAATATGAATATGGTTAACAAAAACCAGATCTAAGCCAGCCATCCAAGCAACAAGTTGTAGGTTAGATTTGACGTGAGGATTTTTGTGACCAGAATACAAACCAGTGTGAGCTAGCTGTAGTAGAAAAAAGTTCAAGACTAGGCCAGATATGCAAGACCAAAAAATCCAACCACTAATCATCAGACAAGCTGTAGGTAAATCAAAGAAAACAAGCATCCTATCATTAAATATCTAATATCTAGCCAACCCAAATGATTAAACTGATCATTTAATATGGGATAATAAATGGGAACAAGGGCTAGAATATAGATATGTGCTTACGGATCTATCTCAACACGGGGCCAATGGTAAAGGGGCCCAAATGAGGGGTGGTATGTCAAAGAGAAAGTTTAACTAATGAAGCTTAAAATACCTTAGGGTTAGCTTCATTAAAGACCTCCAATGGTTAGTGTTAAAAGTCCTTTTGACCTTAAGCAAGCTAGGGTTGTGCTTGAGGTGGGAACCTTAAGCAAGCTAGGGCTGTGCTTGAGGTGGGAACCCGACCTAAACTTAGGCAAGCTAGGGCTGTTCTTGAGGTGGGAACCTTAAGCAAGCTAGGGATGTGCTTGAGGTAGGAACCGGCCTAAACGTAGGCAAGCTAGGGCTGTGCTTGAGGTGGGAACTCCACCTAAGGTGCTTGTCATGCTTGATGACTAAGGTACTTGAGGTACTTGTCACATTTAATGAGGAAGTTGCTTGAGAAGCTTCCTATGCATGGGGGGTAAGATGCTTGAGCAAAAAAGAGAACCTACTCACTTAATGAGGAAGTTGCTTGAGAAACTTCCTATGCATAAAAATCTCAAAGTTAGGGGAATTCTAAAAGAGCACATGGGACACATGTCAGCATACTCTCACTAAGCTTAACCACATTGTGCTTGAATGCTATTGGTTGGGCTAAAGAGGGGTCCAATGAGCTTCTACTTCCATCTAACAAATATCTAGATATTTTCAAGCTCTCTCTGTAAGGGGTAAGGAGGACACTTGTCAAAAAAGTACCCATGTACTTGACTGCATGCTACATGTGATTGGCCAGGGGAAGAGGGGTCCAATGAGCCTGCAACATGTGGAAAAGTCTGAACTCGCCCAAAGTAAGGAGGGGGGGTTCTAGGGGGATATACACCATCACACACACTCATTTGACACACCATTCTCTCTTGGTGAAAGTTGAGGAACACCACCTCCTTCTCCAAGATTTTGAGAGTGAAAGCCTACACCAACACTCTTGGCTATGGAATGCAAATCCAAACAAGAGCCATGCTTCAATGCTTAAGCTTGCCATCTTCTCCATCTCCATTACTATGATATTATGTATGCTAGCAGGAAGAGTAATGATAAGTGAGAAACTACTTCTTTCTCCTATGGAATGTTTCTTCTTCCTCTTCCCTATCCTCATTCCCCGCTAGATCTCTCCACCTTCGAAGGTGTTTGAGGCCTTGGGACTGAGGCTTGGGATAGTTAAATCTTTCTTCAAGTTTATGTTATGTTTGTGATACATGAGGCTTTCCATCTTCATTGCATCACCTAGGTCACAAGGAACACAAAGATTGTATTGTACCAAGTCTCTCTTGATGGGAGAAACTATAATACAAATGCCTATTGGAGGGGGGATCGGCTCCATATGAATCCGGTCCTCAACTATTGTCATGTTCTCTAAACTCTCTCTCTCTCTCTCTCTCTATCTCTCTCTCTCTCTTGCAAAAGTATTGTTCATGCCAAGTTAACTAAGTACCTGGTTTATGTTGCTACCATCAACTAAGTTCACCCACTATGATCACAAAGTAATCTCTTAAAAGTGCTTCACCTAATTTTCCAATTTCGCTACTTCCAAAGTTCATAGGAAATTTCCATTACATTGGTATCAGATAATTTGGTTTTGTTGGGGTATAAAGCCCAATGTGGTCGCCCAGGTAAGTGGGCGGGCCGCCAGGTATGTATACATATTATTTTGTAAAAACCTAATAAGAACTCACTATGCTCTACACATTACAGTAGAGGGAGTTCACCATATTGTCGTGCTCTTCTTCTCGCACTCTCTCTCGCGTCACACTTCCGCTCGTACTCCTTCAACTGGTATCAGAGCTCAGATCGACGCTCGGGGTAGCACTGCAGGAGACTAGAGTCACCAGCTCAGATTGGAGTGATATTCGACAGGCGAAGACACGGCCCCAAATCCTGTGGGCCAGCCCCAAGGGCTCAGTGTTCTCAGAATTTCATTCTGAGGTTATCTCGGCCACCGTTCGGCTTCGACAAAGGTCTACGCAGGCCATTTTCGACTACGTGGTCTCGACGGGTGCAGATTCGACTCTGCAAATTTGGGGTTTTCGGCCAACGACTGTAGGTGCTGAGGATATCGACACTCCCAGAGTGCTGATTTGTGGTTGTCTACACATCGAAGGACGGGTCACAGTTCTTGGAGGCGTGTCACATACGACACGGGCGCATCTACACACAGACTGTAGGCGACATCCACTAGTTCATCAGGTAGCTTGTGTTTGTTGCTTGATATTCCAGATTTCATCTTGACATTGCAGGTACTTCCACATGGGATGTATTGTCAGAGATGATGTATGTTTGTTGAGGGTTTGCTGGCTGTGAGTCACGCAGCAAACAACCGCCGTAGCGGTTACAACATATAGTGGGAAATTTGTGGATGTATGACTTTGTGGGAAGTCTATGTACTGTCAGATTTACTGCAGCCTTTGTTGAGGGTCGAGTGAGGTTTTATTGAGCTGGGGGATTCTCGAATGTTGAGATCCTTTCGGTGATACAGGTCTTGGAGCGATCCCTCGAGCACCCTTAGATAGGCAGCTAGGATGTATTGACTGTGAGTTGACTGTGAGTTAGACAGTTGGGATTGCATCTTTGCTTTATTTCCGTTGAGGCATTGTCGCAGTCTATGCTTATAGGACAGTGACAGGACAGTGAGAGACAGTACAGGTGCAGGACAGGTTTACCCGCAGCTTACAGTGTCAGAGAGACAGTGTTTTTTGAGCTGTTTGTTGGTCTGTTTTTAGTACACCAGAGCCATTTTACAAAGGAGACTCTGCCAAAATTTCTGCAGAATCTGAAGCTTTCTTGGTTCATTTGACAGGTTGATATTGGTTCAGAGGTTAGTTTACAGGGGAAACTCTGCCGAATTTTTCCTAGAAAAGTAAACTACTGTGAAGCGTAGCTATGGCTGGTGGATCACAGGACACTGCTCTTTACAATATCAAGAAGCTGGATGGAACCAATTTCCCATTGTGGAAGAAGTAGATTTGGCACGTGTTGGTACAAAAGAAGCAGATAAAACCTATAAATCTCAAGGGGATAAAACCAGAAGATATGGACGAAGATGAATGGAGCGAAATGGATGAATTGGCACTTTCTACCATTATGCTGACTTTGGCAGAAAGCGTTTACTTCAATGTAGCAAACGAGATGTCGGCTTATCAAGCATGGTTAAAGCTGAGTGATCTTTATGAGAAGCAGAGTGAAGCTTCACAGGTATACTGGCTTAAGAAGCTTGTTGACTTGAAGATGAAAGAAGGGACACCTATGTCCAATCATCTGAATGAATTCAACACAATCTATAGTCAGTTGTCAGCTCAAGGTGTCAAGTTTGATGAACCTGTTAGAGCTATGTTTCTGTTGATCACATTGCCGGAAAGTTGGGACACTTTTCGCACAGCTTTGAGTAATTCTGCACCTCCAGATGGTTTGAACATAGCAGGTGTAGAAGGAAGTCTGCTTACTGAAGAAACCAATAGAAAGACAATGGGCAAAGGCAAAGGAACAACCTTAGTTGTCAGGGGAAGGACCAAAGAAAAGTACAAAGGTGGAATGAGGAATCAGTCTCGTAGCAAGTCCCGCAGTGCTAAACGCAAGAGTGACATAGAATGCTACCATTGTGACAAGAAGGGTCACATGAAAAGAGACTGCAGAGAATGGAAAGTAGAAAAAGGCAAAGAGAAAGCTGAAGACCATGGTGAGAAGAACAAGTCCTCAGTGAAGATTCAAGAAATAAATGTGACAAACACTGTTGCAGAGGATGACAGTCTAGTGTCAGGAGACATCTACTTCTTGAAGAATACAATGGACTCAGCTCTTCTTACAGCATCTGATGGAAATGCACTGAGTGACTGGATTATAGACTCAGGGGCATCACTTCATGTGTCTCCAAACAAGGAGTGGTTTACGTCTTATGTGACCACTAAAGATCATGTTCGGCTAGGCAATGGGCAGACATGTGAGATCTTAGGTGTTGGAGATGTTCAATTAAAGTTTCAGAATGGATCTTCTTTCACGCTGAAGAATGTGAGACATGTTCCCGCAATTACAAAGAGCTTGATCAGCACAAGTTTACTTGATGATGCTGGCTACGTCACCACTTTTGGACAGAACATGTGGAAGATATCCAAGGGTTCTATGACAGTAGCACATGGAGTAAAGTCTGGAGGACTTTACATGATTTATGTATCAAATGTCTCTAAAAATGTAATCAATGTAACCGAGCAGCCAAACGTTTCTTTGTGGCATAGCCGGTAAGGACATATGTCCAAGAAGGGAATGGAAATCTTGTCTCGTTCTGGTTATTTGCCTGGATTTTCATTTAATGATTTTGAATTCTGTGAACATTGTCTGTATGGTAAGCAAACACAGCAGCCACATAAGCATAGAAGCAGTAGAAGAGATACACAGTTGGCACTTGTTCATAGTGATTTGTGTGGACCTATGCCTAACCTATCTCTAGGGGGAGCTTCTTACTTTATGACATTTATAGATGATTACTCGAGGAAAGTATGGGTTTACTTTCTCAAGCACAAGGATGAAGCGTTTAGTGTTTTCAAAACGTTTGTGACACTTGTGGAGAATCAGAGTGGCAAGAAGCTTAAATGCTTACACACTGACAATGGTGGAGAGCATGTTTCAAAGGCCTTTCAGGAATTTTGTGAGTCAAAAGGTATAAAACATGAACTTACTGCTCCTTACAATCCTCCTCAAAATGGTGTTGCTGAGAGGATGAATAGGACCATACAAGAGAAGGTCAGAAGTATGTTGTCTAATGCACAACTGCCAAATGGGTTTTGGGCTGAAGCTGTATCAACAGCTGTTCATCTTGTAAATAGATCTCCTAGCAAGGTGTTGCAGAAGGATTCAGTGCCAGAGATGGTATGGTCAGGGAAAATGCCCTCATACAAGCATCTTAGAGTCTTTGGCTGTGAGGCATATACTCACGTTCCAATGGAATTTAGGAACAAATTTGAGCCAAAGAGTAGAAAGTGCATCTTTCTAGGCTATGGTAATTCTGGTGAGATGGGGTACAGACTTTGGGATCCCGAATCCAGAAAGGTTGTCCGCAGCAATGATGTTCACTTTAATGAATCCAAATATCATTCTAAACCAGAGAGGGTTGAGGAGATTAGAAGAGTTGTCTTCCAAGAAGATGGACTTGCACGTGCAAGACAAAATGTCAGGGCTCAAGAGGAGCAAGGACAGGATAGAGTGGAACCACAGGTTGTGGCTGAGCCTGAGCCACCTATTGTGCGTAGATCTGGACGTGTCATGCGACCTCCTGATAGGTTTGTTCCATCTATGAACTATATCATGTTGACTGATTGCAATGAGCCTTCATGTTACAAGGAAGCAATGCAAATGAAGGACTCTGGGAATTGGCAATTGGCCATGCAGTCAGAGATGACAGCTCTGCATAAAAACCAGACATGGAAGCTAGTTAAATTACCACAGGGCAAAAAGGCTCTACCTTGTAAATGGGTTTACAGGTATAAGATCACCGCTCATGATAGTCAGCCAAAGTACAAAGCAAGGCTTGTTGCCAAGGGCTTTAAGCAAGAACAAGGCATTGACTTTGATGAAGTCTTCTCTTCAGTGGTCAAGATGACCACATTGAGATGCTTTCTTGCATTGGTTGCCATATTAGATTTGGTGTTGCACCAAATGGATGTCAAGACAGCGTTCTTGCATGGTGATTTAGATGTGGAAATTTACATGCAGTAGCCAGAAGGGTTTGTTGAGAAAGGCAAGGAAGATTGGGTATGCTAGTTGTTAAAGAGTCTTTATGGCTTAAAACAATCACCGAGGGCATGGTACCATAAATTCCACAAGTTTATGCTTTCTCAAGGCTACAAACGTAGTGAGTTCAATCACTGTCTATATACAAAGAAGGCTAAGGATGGCAGTTGGCTGATCCTTATTTTGTATGTGGATGACATGTTGATTGTTGGCAAGCACTTGGAAGAAATTTCAGCTTTGAAGTCAAAGATGGCAAACTCGTTTGACATGAAAGACATGGGTGAGGCAAGTCATATACTTGGTATGCGCATTGAGAGAGACAGATCAAAGAAGTTGATTTGGTTATCTCAAACAGAGTATATTGACAAGGTTTTGCAACGTTTCAATATGGAGAAGGGAAAGGCATTGAGTGTTCCATTGCCACCATATGTGAAACTTAGCAAACAAGATTTTCCTGTGTCTAAGGAAGAACAGGCTGAAATGGATAAGATTCCATATGCGTCTGCAGTGGGTAGTTTGATGTATGCAATGATTGCTACTCGCCCAGACATTGCATTTGCAGTGGGAGTAGTAAGTCGATACATGTCAAACCGAGGCAAGAAAAATTGGGAGGCAGTGAAAGGAATATTGAGATACCTGAAAGCTACAAAGAGTATGCGTATATGCTATGGGAGTCAGCAGCTAAGTGTAAAGGGTTTTACAGACTCAGATTATGCAGGTGACTTAGACAACCGAAGGTCTACGTCAAGGTATGTCTTTACATTGGCTGGTGGAGCAGTATCATGGCGCTCTAGATTACAAGATTGTGTTACTCAGTCTACTACAGAGGCTGAATATGTTGCAGCATCAGAGGCATGCAAAGAATCAATTTGGCTTAGTCGACTAGTAACAGATTTTGGAATCAAAGAAGAGATGCCTGTGTTATATTGTGATAGTCAAAGTGCTATAAAATTGGCTCGCAATCCAGTTTATCACTCAAAGACAAAGCATGTGGATGTGAAGTATCATTTCATCAGGGAAATGCTCGAGGATAAGCAACTTCAGCTTGTCAAAGTTCACACCACAGAAAATCCTGCTGATCTACTTACAAAAGGACTTCCCTCAGAGAGCTTTGCGCATTTTCGCAAGCAGTTAGGTGTAGGGTAGTACATCACTTCTCTACATCTCTTGTATATTAGCTTGTATAGTAGCTTCTCTCACACTTAAAGTACCACATTGGACTTTAAGTGGGAGGTTGTTGGGGTATAAAGCCCAATGTGGTCGCCCAGGTAAGTGGGCGGGCCGCCAGGTATGTACACATATTCTTTTGTAAAAACCTAATAAGAACTCACTATGCTCTACACATTAAAGTAGAGCGAGTTCACCATATCGTCGTGCTCTTCTTCTCGCACTCTCTCTCGCGTCGCACTTCCGCTCGTACTCCTTCAGGTTTCTCTTTTCTTGCTTAAGAAGAGAGGTCCTTAAGTAGTCTATTAATGGTTGATTTTGTTAATTATATTAGGGTAAGTGGGACTGGTCGATTTTGTTGAGCCCACTATGTGGGATATGGTGCACACCTTGGGAGCTTTGGACTTAATAATGGAGTATTTTTAGACTTGCCTACGGCTATACCATTATTGAGCCATAAGAAGTCTAAAAGGAGCTATCCCTCGACAACTTCGCTATGTTAGACTCACTCCACTACTCTCTATAATTAACCAATTCGAGCCGTGTGTAGATATTTAAGTGCCTATTTTCAAAGGCTAAGAGGAGTAGCAACTAAGGTTTGTTTGCCAAATCATACACTAAGTAAACACATAAGTTTAATTAGCAGGGCTGACAATAATCAAGAGATGAGAATGAACATTAATAACTTTGACTTTGCACATGAAGGTGCCAAAGATGATGCTCCCATGTTTGTTAATTATCTTGTCACTAGGTTGCAACAAGCTATGGGCAAACCCACTTTGCAAGCCGAAGCTACCCAGCAACTTTGTGCTTATGGGATTTCCTTTCCTCTCCAAGAGGAGAGAGAGCTTACGAGGCCTCTTGAAAAGACCCCCAAAACAAGACTCTCTCCCATACAAGAGGAGGAATTCAAAGAACAAGAAAGCAATGAATCCTAAATTCCTCTGAAGATGTGGCTCCACGAAGAAGGAGGACTAAACGATTGCCAACTCCTCTCGAGAGGAAATGGTTAACCCATAGTCCTTCTCCTCATCACTCCAAAAGCAAAGAGAGGAAACCAAGGAAGAAAAGGGCAAGAAAGAGGTCACCCTCTTCTCCTTCTTCTTCACCTTCCTCCTCTACCGATGAAAGCTATGGCTATTCTCCTAGAGAATGTAAGAGGGGAGGACATCGCAAATCTTACCCTGCATGGCGAAGGTCACAAAAGCTCAAGAAGTTCAAAGAGGGAGGAGAGAGTATCTCTTTTCTCACCTATGATGGCACCTTTGGTGCTACCGACAAAGTATTGGCCTTCATCCAACAATTTGATGCGGCCTTTGGAGATGAGGGCTTCATGGAGTCCTCCAAGCTACACCATGTAGCTATGCACTTCCAAAAATCGGCTCGTCAATGGTGGGCTAGCCTTCGAGGCAATGGTGAAGCCCCAAAGACATGGAAAAATCTACGAGTTTGTATCATGAAGAAATTCCTTGCAAGTGATGCAAAGGACAAAGTGCTCACCAAATGGTGGAGTTTAAGGCTTCTCTCTCATGAGTCTATCCACAAATATGTGGACAAGTTTTGGGATTTACATCTCAAGGCTACTATCTTTCAAAAGATAGAATTTGCTGAGAAAAAACAACAATTTTGTGCGGGATTACCTGAAGAGATGGCCAAGTATGTCAACTCTCAATGGCCTGACTCTATCAGTGAAGTAATCCACCATAACATGGTTGCTTCACACATCAATTTCCAACAAGGGGTTACACGGAATGTCAAACCCATGGAAAATAAAGAGAAAAGTGATGCAAAGGGAAAAATTAATGCCCAAAATTTTTCCCACGGCCATTCCAACAACAACAACAACAATCTATCCAAGGAGAAAGGAGTTTACAAAGGTAAAATAAAACTCTGTCCTGAAGAGCTTGAAACTTTTTGCAAGGATCACAAATGTTTTAAGTGTGGGGAGCAAGGACATGGCTATCATTCTTGCCCCAAAAGAAATGCTCGCAATGAGACTCCTAGAGATTCCACTATCGAAGCTCCAAAAGAGAATACTCATTGCAAAGGATCATCTCTCTCCTATGCTTGGGGAAAGTTAAGAAGGCATGATGCTTTCATCTTGTTTGACCCTGATTCTGCTCTCAACTTCATATCAATGGAGTTGGCCACCAAGTTGGGCATTCAAGCTTTTGAGATGGGAGATGCTGTAACGGCCGATGCCGCTTTCAAGGGACAACAAGCCTCCGTTACTCCCTTGATTGGGAAGTTGACGCTTCATGTCCAAAGCTATGTTGACAAAGAAGACTTCTTCATCTCTCCTCTCCAACATGAGGATGTTATCCTAGGGATACCATGGTTCAACCGCATGGTTGCCAACATGAAGTTCCCTGAAAGGAGAATCTACTTCACCTATAGGGGAAAGAATATGTATATAGATGCTAATGAGTCTGGCCATACTATACCCCTTGTAAATCCTCTTGCCCTTGATAAATCAATGAAAAGCTCAGTTTTTGTGTACATGATTTTATTCAAAGAATCCCTAAAAGGTCCTAATGTTTCATCAAAGGTGAATGGTAGGAATCAAGAAGAGTTAGACTTGTCTAACTTTCTAAAAGGATTCCAAGATGTGTTCATTGATGATATCCCTATGGACTTACCTCCAAAACGAGGGAAGCTCACCTCCTAACAAACCTCCCTATTGAGTTTCACAAGCTCAACAAGAGGAGATCAGGAGGCAAGTACAAGAATTGGTAGACAAAGGAATGGTGAGGCCTAGCTCCTCTCCCTTTTGCTCTCCAGTCCTTTTAGTGCAAAAGAAAGATGGGGCATACCGCATGTGTGTGGACTATCGTGCACTAAACCATATCACTATCAAAAACAGATTTCCTGTACCCCGGGTAGAAGATCTATTTGATAATCTACAAGGATCTATGTTCTTTAGTACGATTGACCTTAAAAGTGGCTACCATCAAATAAGGATAGTGAATGAAGATATCCTAAAGACTGCCTTTCGTACAACGTTTGGCTTTTACGGATATCTAGTCATGCCTTTTGGCTTGACTAATGCACCATCTACATTCAATCAATTAATGGAGAAAATTTTTAGACCCTACCACAAATTCACTGGAGTGTTCTTTGATGATATCATCATCTACTCCAATTCCTTGGAGGAACACAAGCAACATCTCCAAGTGATTTTTCAAGCATTAAGGGAGAATAAGCTTTTTCTTAATCAAAAGAAAAGTGAATTTTTCCTTCAAGAGATTCAATACTTAGGCCACTTTATCTCTGGAGATGGTATCCGTATGGATCCATCAAAGTTGGAGGTAATAAAAGCATGGCCTAATCCAAGGAATCTACATGAGCTAAGAAGCTTTATTGGTATGTGTGCATACTATAGACGCTTCATAGAAAAATTCTCTCAAATAGCAAGTCCATTACATGACTTAACAAAGAAAAATGTTAAGTATTCATGGACTACTAAGGAGCAAAGTGATTTTGACAAGATCAAAGAGAAGCTTATCTCCCAACCAGTCCTTATGCTTCCGGATCTCTCAAAGCCATTTGAGGTCCAATGTGATGCTTGTGGTGATTGCCTTGGAGCAGTCTTGCTTCAAGAAGGGCATGCCATAGAATATGAGAGCCGAAGGCTCAACATGGATGAACGGGTTTTAGGCATTTATGAGAAAGAGCTGTTAGCTGTTCTACATGCCCTAGACACTTGGAAGCACTATCTATTGGGGACTCCATTCATCTTACGAACATACCATCAAAGTCTCAAGTACTTCATGATGCAAATAAAGCTGTTTGACAAACAAATGAGGTGGGCAAATTTTCTTTCACAATTTAATTTCCACATTGCTCATATTGCTGGTAAGCACAATCAAGTGGCTGATGCACTTTTGCGACGACCAAAAGTTAATGCTGTGTCAATAGCAACTCACAACGATCTATCTTCTATGATAGATGAGTATGCTACTGATCCTGAATTTAAAGATATAATGTCAGCCCTTGCTTTGGGGAAGAAAGAGGAACCATTCACGTTGCAGGATGGTTATCTTCTCCATGGCAATAGGCTATGCTAGGGGGAGAGGGGTCCAATGAGCCTGCAACATGTGGAAAAGTCTTCACTTGCCCAAAGTAAGGAGGGGGGGTGCTAGGGGATATACACCATCACACACACTCATTTGACACACCATTCTCTCTTGGTGAAAGTTGAGGAACACCACCTCCTTCTCCAAGATTGTGAGAGTGAAAGCCTACACCAACACTCTTGGCTATGAAATGCAAATCTAACCAAGAGCCATGCTTCAATGCTTAAGCTTTCCATCTTCTCCATATCCATTACTATCCTATTATGTATGCTAGCAAGAAGAGTAATGATAAGTAAGAAACTACTTCTTTCTCCTATGGAATGTTTCTTCTTCCTCTTCCCTATTCTCATTCCCTGCTAGCTCTCTCCACCTTGGAAGGTGTTTGAGGCGTTGGGACTGAGGCTTGGGATAGTTAAATCTTTCTTCAAGTTTATCTTATGTTTGTGATGCATGAGGCTTTCCATCTTCATTGCATCACCTAGGTCACAAGGAACACAAAGATTGTATTGTACCAAGTCTCTCTTGATGGGAGAAACTATAATACAAATGCCTATTGGAGGGGGGACAGGCTCCATATAAATCCGGTCCTCAACTATTGTCATGTTCTCTAAACTCTCTCTCTCTCTGGCAAAATTATTGTTCATGCCAAGTTAAATAAGTACCATGTTTATGTTGCTACCATCAACTAAGTTCACCCGCTATGCTCACAAAGTAGTCTCTTAAAGGTGCTTCACCTAATTTCCTAATTCCGCTACTTCCAAAGTTCATAGGAAAGTTCCATTACACATCCCCACCTCAATAAAGAGATTAAGCTAGATAACAATGGCATTATCTACAAAAGTTATGTTTCATAACCTGTAATATTCAAACTCAGATTTCAACAGCAAATCACTTCCTATGGTTTTGTGCAACAAAACTTGTAAGCCGAAATCATTTCAAACAATTCCCATGTATCTCTGCGAAGGAATATGAAGCACCACATAACCCTCCAGAATTCCAACCAATGTCCAGTATTTCAAATTCAAAGATCAGGACTGTGGAACTTTTTGACCATTACTTGGCATGTGTCAGCAACAGCATGGGCTAGGTATCTTTATTCATGAGGCAAGCAAAACATCTCAGGTTTCAAAGCAAAGTTAGTGGGAAAATTCAATTTTTTCCTTTGCATTCAATAATCAATAGGGATAGAAAATGTCTCTTTCAATATTCTTTAAGGCAAGAAAAACCTCTTATAATTACCCAATAGATCAAGAGATTATCTAAGCATTGAGATTTTGAGCAAAAAATATAGAACCTGTGAGCAGAAGTAATCCCAAAATAATCGCCAAAGTGCGAGGGGAAAGCCAAGTACAATTTTAATGTCATCTTGTTCTCTCATTACCCGTTTCTTTAGCCAATACAACCAAGTTTCCCAGATCAAGTTGTTTATAATGTTGCATGGGACATGACACATCAAAAATCCAATGCCCAAAACCTAAATCATAGCTGCTTTTCCTGTATTGTAATAGGCAAAAGACAGACCCAATTCTAAGTGAAGGGAAGAGCCCCTTACCTTAATATAGGGGTAGTGGATGGGTATGTGTCAGCAAAGAAGCATGTCATTAGTCGTCACCCAAACAGCATGCCAGGTATAGCCACACCCTGCAAGCCCTCCACTGCGTGTAATACACATCGGGATTGTGAGCGGGCCCTAAAGAGGAGGAGATATTATGAAAAGGCTGAGCTACAAGCCTTTCCGGGCGGAAAATATCAACAGAAAGGGAAGGGGATCAGCGGCGACAGATAGTGCATAGAATTCCTCGTAGTGGTTTAAGCCAGGAGGTGCCGTACAGGGAAGGGTTTAATATTTACCCTTTAAGGTTAGAACCTCAAGGGGTTGTTCTCACTTGTTTTACTATCTAAGGGTTAAATCCACAAGGGAATACTCCCACTGAGTTAGGTTATTAGAGCTACCATGCTAACCAAGACAACATAGTGGATAGCTTCACATAGCCATTTTATTATGCATAGAAAAAGTTAGGAGTAATCATTATGGGAGGTGTATACTAAAGCATAAGGTAAACTCCCATAAGGCAACAACTCAAATTTAAATTGAGTGTGAGTAGTTGGATGTCATAGTTTTTAGCTAGATACAGTTATTTAGAGCACAATAAGAACCCCTCCAGATGCTATCACAGTCAGATGCTGTGACCAAGTGTGTGTGTGTGTGTGTGTGTGCATGTGTGTGTGAGTGTGTGTGTGTGTGTGTGTGTGTGTGTGTGTGTGAGAGAGAGAGAGAGAGAGAGAGAGAGAGAGAGAGAGAGCACATCTTTATGGTGCTCTGCGCAGGTGTATATGTGTGTATGTGTAGCTATTTTAACATAAATAATAAGACATAATTGAACTTTTACATTCAAAAGACACCTGGTTCTAGAGAAAGGGAAATAATAAGTACAAAAACAACTCAGTCTTAGAATTATCTTTGTCTAGTGTTTATAAGAATGAAGCCTCATTCTAGTATATAGATATCAGAAGTACTTCCCCCGCAATAGGTGTACGTGTAATCATGTGTAGACAATTGCTTTAAGCCAAAAAAACTTCCAAGATATGATAGAGTCCTTACCTGCATCCATCCAAACAAGACAACATATATGTTAGCCTTGGATGTGTTTTACAGGTATCAATGGACTATACCAATTGTTATCCATGTCCATCTTACAACTTTTTTTAACTTACAAGCTTACTCCAAAGTATTTATGTGTTCCGTTAGAAAAATGTTTTGTTACCCCAATTTTTATATTTTAGCATAAATATTATTCTAATTAGAAGGCCATAACCCCTTCTAACCAAGTGTCTTATCCCCCCATCAACATCTTTTTGAGTTTTTTCTCTACCAGATTAATGAAGCTCCATCATATGAAGCCATAAAAGAAGCCTGAAAAATTCCATTAATAGTTCAAACTTGTTTTTGTTTATTTAGAACAGATACAGTTTATGCTTATATGGAATCCAATCCTTCCCAAGTTTGTATGTTACTATCTCTTAGCAAACCAAGTGGCAGAGAACTCTTGTGGTATCCAGCCAGTCCGAATGTCAAACCAAAAAGGACTAGATGCTTACATGGGTCTTAAGAAAAAAACTATATCCGACCATGTGAATGCAAATAATGTACTGTATCATCTCATCCAAACAACCAGTAACAAACAAGTTCATCGTGAGTATGTAGCCGAGACATACCCCCCCAAAAAACCCCAACAAATATATAAAAAATATCCAACATCAGTGTGTAGTCGTGCCAAACCCCAATATTCAATTAGCCAGTAATTTTGCACGATCTTTAACTACTACCAGTACTAAGTCAAAAACCAATAAACACCCAGGGTATACCGCCCATCCCAAAGATTTTTATTGAACAATATGCACCATCAGTACGTCAGATCACCATCAACAGAGTATCGCATTGCCAAGACAAGCGGCATCAACCCCAATAATTTTAAACCAATCAACAGTTAACGCAGAGCAACCAAAAATCAAAGTTTTATTGAGTCAAGCGGCAACAACCATTATGCCATAACCCAATATTTAAGGAGCACCTTTAATCAAACCACAAAACTGTATTATGCAGAGCTACTTAGAGCTGAACCCGGTCGTGGGATCAAAATAAGTGTTTAAAACATTCAACCTTTTGTCACGTTGGAGAGGGGGAATGGGGAACATAGCCGACACACAAACAATTGTCCCTTTATAGCTCAGGGTATTCACAACACCCCTATCCTCTCAGAAACACCTTCAACAAAATCAATTTTCACTAGCAGGGCCTTGCCTGCACTCCACCCAATGCACCTAATGCTAACAAAATCACCCACCCACATGCACACACCACTGCGACTGATCTCGACCCTCTCAACCCTTGCGACTCCTCTTTCTCACTCTGTCTGTGCACACGCTTACGACGTCAGTTCAATGGGGCACACACTTCCACACTGCCAACACCACATGACACGAACAAGAGCCAAAGAAAAAGAACAGGGGAAGGAGAAATCAAAACTTCATATGGAAAAATTGGGTTTGATCTTGCTTCGAAAAACTGATTACAACCTTCACAACACCATGGCCATGGCTATTCCCAAAAAAGAAAGGAACCTCTTTCACTACACAAGCATAACCCTCTTTGCAAGAGGCTTCCAAAATGCTTCTTCGCTGCTGCTCGCCGACCAATTCTCTTGCGACTAGTTCCTCAACTGCTCTTGCCCTTCTCTATCTGCCCACGCGAAGAGGCACCCTCACAATTCTTCTCATTTTTTCTCCTTCCCAAGCCGCTATGTGGTGCTCCACAATTGCTTCAATGACTTTTCGCATGCTACTTTGATCATCATGCATACGCAACCCTTCTTCTTGGTAGCCTTCGTTGGCTCCTTCTTGTGCAAACTCCTACGCTCTTTTCGAGCCGCTTCAGGGACATGCATGCCCACTTCGATTGCCAAGCGCAAGAATCTTCCCCATCTCTTCTTCTTCACAATTCCCTTCTTTTGCAAAAAGAAAAACTCCTCCACTTTTTCAAAACCGCTGCCTTCCTCTTTTCCTTGTGTCCTTTTTTCCCCACTTGCTAAAAAAAAACCTCTTGAGCCATAGCACGGGCGCTATTGCCTTTTCAACCCTAGCCTTCCCTTAAAAAAAAAAAGCTTGTGAGCTTATTTTCTTTTTCTTCTTCCAAGTCCTATCTTTCCTTTTCCCCTTCATTTACAAATCACAACTAAAGAGGTTTTAGTCTTCATTTCCCATGCAATTGGTGCTTTTACCCACACACATTTGTAGGATACCCGTTCGGTCCTACCATATCGGAATTTCCTCTTGCTGACTCTAGACCCTTGGAGAGCTCCACTACATTCCAACCCCTACATGCCTTTGAACGACACTTTTGAACCTAGCAAAAGATCACATGTTCCCTCCTGACCAACCACTCATCCCAACTTCAATCCCCCATATCTCGCCACCTGAGATCTCGATTGACAAGCCATCAAGTCCGACAATTTCATGCTCTTGAAAATCACATTCAAAAAACAAGAAAATCCCCCTGATGATCCCTTTCTATCGTTCTTGCTTGCTAGCTTGAACTGGGCCTACCTCGATGCCCATGACTCCGATCAACGAGCCGCAAATTTGGGCCGACTCTCCATGTCGCATGCAACTTTCCAAAATCTTGGCGAGCTTTAAAAATCCCTGACAACACCCCTACCATGTGGCCCGGTGAGCACATACCCGACCCCCAACAAATATTCCACATGCCATAACTTACTCGTTTGAATCCCGATTGACAACCTAGATCAAAAGGAACACAAAGATTGTATTTTACCAAGTCTCTCTTGATGGGAGAAACTATAATACAAATGCCTATTGGAGGGGGGACCGGCTCCACATAAATTCAATCCTCAACTATTGTCACGTTCTCTAGACTCTCTCTCTCTTGAAAAAGTATTGTTCATGCCAAGTTAACTAAATGCTATGTTTATGTTGCTACCATCAATTAAGTTCACCCACTATGCTCACAGAGTAATTTCTCAAAAGTATAATCTCTAATTTCCACCACTCTCAAAGTTAATAGGCCATTTTCATTACAAAACATGACTTGGGAAATTTGGGAGAACAATACTCTAGAAAATCTCGTGACAATAGCTTGTCAGATGCTTGCTACAAAGAAATCCTCTCAGCGCTTTGAGACATTTAGTCGATGAGGGCTTCCAAATAGCATCATATGTACAAATGTCAAACAACCTTGATCATGGTATGCAAACAATAAGAAACCAGTGTGAAGGTCATTTATAGACCCAAAGAACTTTCAAACACTACATGAAACTTGTTATTGCAATTAAGTAATTGTGCAATTAAAAATAAGGACGGATATATATTTGCATATCTCCCTTTAATTGTAACTCGTGGTTGGTGTCTTTGTGTAGTTGGGCTTCTTAATGATGGAAGACACACATAAAGACATAGATGTTATGTTTAGCAAGTTCTCAGACAGTTTAGAAACAACAATGCCTTCATGTTCCTTCATTTGATGGAGGACTTTCATCAATGTGAGAAGTCATCACCATCATCATTTTTGTTGAGGCAAGTACCCAACTTCAAGAGCTTTGTGGAAGGATGTATGTGTGATGGATGGCCAAGCTGATCTCATGTGTCGGCACATAATCCAAGCTAGTCTCTCTTGTTGAGAGTCTCTTCCTGACATAGTGATAATGCACCTCAATGTGCTTTGTGAAAACATGAGGAATTGGGTACCTCGCAACCGCCAATGCACTCTATCATTTTGGATGATGTTAGTAGTGTCCAGATCAACACCCGAATCAACCATAAGGTGTCTAAGCCATACACACTCAATTGTAGCTGCGAAGACAACACTGTTCTTGGCTTCACAATAGGAAGTGGTCATAGCAGGTTGCTTCTTGTTCAACCATGACATGCATTAACTGTCGAGCATTAAACAAAAACCACTTGTGGACACTCATGTGTCGTAAAAACCATCCCAATCTGAGTCCAAAAAAGATGCAAATATGGTGATAATGATTCCACCTTGGGGTAAAAAAAACCAATATGTAAATTGCCACTCAAATAAAGAAAGGTCATTTTAACAAGTTGCTAATGCCTAGACCATGGGCTATGCATAAATTTGTTGACCTATGAGATTGCAAATCAAATATACAGCCCCATAGTGCGTACATAGATAAGGCATCCAATAAAGAGTGACATCAACTAGAGAGATGTCTTCTAGATCATTATGCAAGGGGGTCTCTTCAATGTCAACATGCACAATAGATAGTACGTGTAGTTTTTACTCTCCCCAAACCAAGCTAGGTGATTGGGTTTCATGTCATGAACTTGCAACATCTCTTCATGGAAGTATGAGTATAAATTATAATTATGTTCTATACATCATCTTTCTTTTGCCAAACATGTGTAAAAGTCATGTTTTTTAATTAGTCTATTTGTTGATTAGGTGTATGGCTCACTCGGTGTTTTGTTTGCTCAAAAAAGTTTGCCTGGGGTTTGGTAAAACTCCCTTGAAGTTGTCTTTACTCAATTCAATTTTTCCCAAGACATTATTTTCCAAGTCCATCTCCTCCTCGAGCTTTCCCCTATGTTCTTGAGCAATGGGCCCAAGTCATCTAGCACTTGCTCTCGCTTTTTGCTAGTTTTTTTAATCAAAGTCCAACAATTTATTATAGTCTACTTCTCATGACTTTGAGATCTTCTCATTAATGCTTTGATATAATTAAGATTGGATTCCAAAGCTTTTGTATGATGCTCAATAGCTTCTTTGTATTGGTCAGTGACGAGAAGCAACATACAACCAAGTTTGAATGGCACATTGCACTTTTCTTGTTGCTAGTTTCATACTTAAATAGACTCTCTAATTCATTGGTGTAGCAAGCTCATGCATCTTCATATTTTCTTCAAGCATGTAAGGTATTTCCTTCATTCTTGGTGGCATTTGCTTTTGGAAAAGCTCTCTGCTTTGATCCTCACCAGCAAGGGCATCTTCAAAGCTTTGAGGTGGAAGGGCTGCTATGAAATCATCAGCATTTTGCCCCAATCATCATCTTCATATTTTCAAAAACAATCTTCATCTCTTGAGGCAATGTCAACGAGTACATTGAGGAGCCAATCACGATTAGGAAGGCACCCCCAATCTAAAGATCTCCTCAGTCTCCAATGCCTTCAGACCTCCACTAGAACCTTTGTAGATGTACTCTCTCTCTCTCTCTCTCTCTCTCTCTCTCTTTCACACACACTCACACACACACACACACACACACACACACACACACACACACACACACACACACACACACACACACACACATGTTAAGGCTAGGCACAAAGCCCCCCAAAACTAGCTCAACCCCCCCCCCCAAAACTAGTGCACAACAAAGCACGCTCTTTTGAAGGGCTTTTAGACCTCACTCTTTCATGCAAATTGAGACCTTAATTATAGTGTTGGCATACTTAAAAATAAAATACATATTCTTCGCTCTCACCAGACCCCCATCATCCTTGCTAATATTGATGCCCGAGCCAACCGCAACACAAAGCACAATGCATCCCCCACCTCTTTCTCAACCATGGCTCCACAGAGCCCGCTCAATGCTCTTTTGATGGCTATCAAAAAATCTACCCAACTAGCACGACTGGCACCACAGGCTACCATAGAGATAATGCGTATGTGTGTGTGTGTTTGTGTGTGTGTGTGTGTGTGTGTGTGTGTGTGTGAGAGAGAGAGAGAGAGAGAGAGAGAGAGAGAGAGAGAGAGAGAGAGAGAGAGAGAGAGAGAGAGAGAGAGAGAGAGAGAGACTTGTGACTACCAAAAATAGCACTTTATTTTAAATTCTCTGTTTTAGATACAAAATAAACTGGGTCCCTACTGTTATCAAATAAATTAGGGTGTAGAAGATCTAGGTACGGTGCAAGGGATGTAGGGGTAGTTGGCAGGCAAGCTAGGAAAGTTTTTCTATAATCAACGAGCTTACTTGTGTGTGAATCCATACACATGTGTATGTGTGTGTGTGTGTGTGTGTGTGTGTGTGAGAGAGAGAGAGAGAGAGAGAGAGAGAGAGAGAGAGAGAGAGAGAGAGAGAGAGAGAGAGAGAGAGAGAGAGAGAGAGAGATAACTTCATATCAACGGAGTTGGCCCCAAGTTGGGCATTCAAGATTTTGAGATGGGAGATACTATAGCTGCTGACACAACTTTCAAGGGACAACAAGCCTCCGTTACTCCCTTGATTGGGAAGTTGAGGCTTCATGTCCAAAGCTACGTCGACAAAGAAGACTTTTTCATCTCTCCTCTCCAACATGAGGATGTTATCCTAGGGGCACCATGGTTGAAACGCAAGGATGCCAACATGAAGTTCTACGAAAGGAGACTTTACTTCACCTACAAAGAAAAGAGCATGTACATAGATGCTAATGAGTCGGGGAACACCATATCTTTGGTAAATATGATTGCTTCTGATAAGTCAATAAAAAAGCTCTATTTTTGCGTATATGATTTTTATCAGAGAATCTGTAAATGACTCTAATGTTTTCACAAGTAGCAATAAAGGGAAGCAAGAGAATTAGAGTTGTCTAATTTCCTAAATGGATTCCAAGATGTTTTCATTGATGACATCCCTAGTGAGCTACCTCCAAAACAAGGGGATGATGACCAAAACCTCCTTATTGAGTTTCACAAGCTCGACAAGAGGAGATCATGAGGCAAGTGCATGAATTGGTGGAAAAAGGGATGGTGAGGCCTAGCTCCTCTCCATTCTATTCATCAGTATTTTTAGTGCAAAAGAAAGATGGCACATATCACATGTGTGTAGATTATAGAGCACTAAATCGGATCACTATAAAAAAAGATTTTCCATGCCATGACTAGAAGATCTATTTGATAAGTTACAAGTTTTTGTCTGACAAATGCTCGAGCCACATTCAAACTTACGAGGGACAAAAATCTTCAGGCCACTCAAATTCTCTTGAGGAGTACAAGTGACACCTCCACGTAATCTTTCATGTTGTGAGAGAGAATAATCTTTTCATTAATCAAAAGAAAAGTGAATTTTTCCTACAAGAGATTCAATATTTAGGTCACTTTATCTCTCAAGATGGTATCCATATGGATCCATCAAAGTTGGAGGTAATAAAAGCATAGCCTAATCCAAGGAATCTACATGAACTAAGAACTTTTTATTGGTATGTGTGCATACTATAGACACTTCATAGCAAAATTTTCTCAAATAGCAAGACCATTACATGACTTAACAAAGAAGAATGTTAAGTATTCATGGACTGCTAAGGAGCAAAATGCTTTTGACAAGCTCAAAGAGAATCTTGCCTCACAACCATTACTCATCCTTCCGGGTCTCTCAAAGCCATTTGAGGTCCAATGTGATGCTTGTGGTGATTGTCTTGGAGCAGTCTTGTTTCAAGAAGGGCATGCCATAGCATATGAGAGTCGAAGGCTCAATACGGATGAATGGGTCTTGGGCATTTATGAGAAAGAGATTTTAGCTGTTCTACATGCCCTAGACACATGGAAGCACTATTTATTGGGGACTCCATTCATTTTATGAACATACCACCAAAGTCTCAAGTACTTCATGACTCAAACCAAGATTTTCGACAAACAAATGAGGTGGGAAAATTTTCTTTTGCAATTTTATTTTCATATTGCTCACATTGCTGGTAAGCACAATCAAGTGGTTGATGCACTTTTACAATGGCCAAGGGTAAATGTGGTGTTTATAGCAACTCAGAATGATCTATCTTTTATGATAGATGAATATGCTACTGACCGAGACTTTAAGTAGGTAATTACAACTTTGCATTAGGGAAGAAAAAAAAGAACCATTCACCTTGAAGGATGGTTATCTTCAAAACAGCAATAGGCTATGTGTTACTCAATCATACAATAAGAAAGCCATGCATGAATCTCATGCTTCTCCTTATGCAGGGCAAAGAGGGATTCCATGATCTACTCTTCGAGGAGTAGAAATATATTTCTGTTGGTCTGCCATGAAAAGTAAACATACAAGAGTATGTTTCAAAATGCCTGGTATACCAAAAATTAAAGTTTGATTGAGGGAAGAAACTTGGATTGTTTCAATTGACAGGCCTAGCAAGAAAACACACGCTATGCCTATCAAAAATACTATTAAGGCACATCAAACGGAAACCCTCTTTAGATCTCAAATTTTCAAGTATCATGGCTTGTCAACATCCATAGTGTCAGACAAAGATCCTAGAATGAACATTAATTTTTAGAAGGGTCTCTTTGAGAATCTAGGAAGTAGATTAAATTTCTCTTTCGACCTATCATCCACAAATGGATGACCAAAGTGAAATAACTAATCTAATGATTCTTGAATCTACTAAAAGCCTATGTCATGGAAATAGATCAACGTTCTCAATGAGAGAAGTACCTACCTCTTATAGAGTATGCGTACAATGACATTGTACATATTCTATGGGAAAATCGCCTTTTGAGGTTAAAGAGGGAAGATCCAAAAGTCCCTTACTACTTAAAGTATATGGGAAGATCTTTGCTACTGATGAATATAGCCAAGACTTACAAGAATCTTTTCCTAAGATTAAAAAGGTTATATCCATCTTTACAGTAGAGGAAAAAAGGGATGCTGCTAATAAGCACAAAAGAGCCTTAGCCTTTAAGAAAAATGATTGGGTCTTGCTAAAGTTCCTCAAGGCTCATCTAAGGCATACTATGGGCAAGAATACTGTGAGCCACCAAGAGTATTATGCTAAACTAGCAAAAATATATTACGGTCCTTTCTTTAAAAAATTCTTAAGCCAATATGAGATGGCTTATTAGTTAAAATTGCTCAACCACTGGCTCATTCACAATGCTAACCATGTGAGCCTATTCAAGCCTTACAAAGGAGAGCCACAAAAAGAACCAACAATGGAGGACCCACCAGAGATCGAAGATCAAGAAGAGGTGTGGCAACCCGAATTGATTCTTTGACACGAAGACATGGTACTAAGGAACGGTAAGATTATCAAATGATATCTTGTTCAGTTTAAGAATTATCCTTTTAAAGATGCTAGATGGATGCAAGGAACCTAGCTTAAGGATAATATAAACCTTGTCAATGCTTACAATACTACACTAAAGTAAGCAAATGTAAATGAATTTTAAATGAAAAGTTTTTTTGTCTTATAAGACTCATTCTCTTTCTTATTGTGCACAAAATTTAAGAAGTATGCATGCTTAGGATCATGTTTGTGGTGACAACTTCTTCCAAATACCAAGTAGAACTTCTCACTCTACTTTGGAAGTATGATATGGACTAAAGAGCAGACATGCTTGTGGTGGCTGCTAGGTCTCTCGAGCACCAAATGGATTAGTCATCCATTCTGGAATGATGTCGTAGGGTAAAAAAGGATCCTCTACCCACTAAGAAACATGGACTAATGACTAGGCTTTATCTTCTCTACCTCATAGTCGAGAACGACTATGATTTCAAGAGAGAGGCAATGTCATAAAATATAATATCTAACTTTACCAAATGATTTTTTCATATTAAACTGATCATTTGATATGAGAAGATAAAAGGGGAATAAGAGTTAGGATATAGATATGTGCTTCTAGACCTATCTCAATAGGCCGGACCAAAATGAGAAATGGTTGCATCTTAATAAGGATCCAAAAGGAGACGGTCTACCAAAGAGCAATGTGCAATAAGTGCTTCTAGATTTACCTTAGCAAGGGACAAAGAGGAGAGCTGGTTACATCTCAATAGGGGTCCAAAAGGAGGTAGTCTATCAAAGAGAAACGTGCATCCAATGGAGCTTAAAAGACCTTAGGGTTAGCATCATTAAAGACCTCCAAAAGTCAGTGTTAAAAAGTCCTTTGACCTTAGGCAAGCTAGGGCTAACCTTGAGGTGGCAACCCTACCCAAGCATAAGGTGCTTGTCGGATTGCTAACTAAAGTGCTTAAAAAGTTTGTGGGAACCTTGCCCAAAGCTTGAGGTGATTTTTATGCTTCAAATTACTAAGGTTCTTGAAATGTTCAATTCAAAGATAAACTCTCAAGAGGCATCAATGTTTTCATGCTTGATTGACTAAGTGCTTGAAGTATTCAATTCAAATCAAATGACTTAATTTAAGAAGCATAAAAGACACATGCTTGATTGACTAAGTGCTTGAAGTATTCAATTCAAACCAAATGACTTAAGAAGCATAAAAGAAACATGTTCAATTTTTTTTTCCACATGTGGCCCTCATGATGTGCTTGAATCCTATTGGATAGGATTTAAAGGGGTCCAATGAGAATTTAGATGCATAAAAATGAATAATTGAGTTCTTTCTCTCAAAGAGGAAAAAGAGGATACATGTTCCAAATGATATAATTAAATATTAAGAGAGAGAGAGAGAGAGAGAGAGAGAGAGAGAGAGGGAGAGAGACGGACCAAGCATGAGAGGGGGGTATACTATCTCTCACACACATACACATCCTCTCATTGTGTGGAGTGCAAAGTGCAAGTGCTCCATCTTCTCTCCAAGCTTGTTGAGAAGTGGAGAGCCTACACCAATACTCTTGGCTATGGAATGCAAATCCAACCAAGAGCCATGCTTCAATGTTTAAGCTTGCCATCTTGTTCATCTTCATTACTATGCTATAATGCTATGCTAAGCAAGAAGAGTGATGATAAGTGAGGAACTATTTCTTTCTCCTATGAATGATTCTTCTTCCTCTTCCCTACCCTCATTCCCCGCTAGCTCTCTCCACCTTCCAAGGTGTTTGAGGCCTTGGGACTAAGGCTTGGGATAGTTAATGCTTTTTACAAAGTTTATGTTATGCTCGTGATGCATGAAAATTTCCATCTTCATAGCATCACCATGGTCACAAGGAACACAAAGATTGTATTGTACCAAGTCTCTCTTGATGGGAGAATCATGCCTTTTGGAGGGGGGACCGACTCCAAGTAAATCCGGTCCTCAACTATTGTCATGTTATCTAATACTCTCTCTCTCTCTCTCTCTCTCTCTCTCTCTCTTGCAAAAGTATTGTTCATGCCAAGTTAATTAAGTACCATGTTTATGTTGTTACCATCAATTAAGTTCACCCTCTATGTTCTCAAAGTGATCTCAGAAACATTCTCACTCTAATTCTCATAATTTTGCTATCCTCAAAGTTCATAGGCCATTTCCATTACAATGTATAAATGTTGCAAGAGGTGTACAACCTGCGACTAATGAATTAAAAAAAAATACCCCCCCAAAAAGCATCGTGATCGGCTCCCCCTATCAGCTCCACCTACACGTACCTATGCTGGCCGATATTTACCATTAGCCGGGAAGCACTCAATGGCATGAGTGAGTAACACTCTTCCATCGTCCTCATTCGGCTTTCCATAACCTTACAAAATCTGGAATGTTCTCAAGTGGTTTCCTTAAAACCCTACTTTTTTAGACATCACCGTCCTGATGCTTAGCCGCTTGCATCCAAAGCTTGATAGAATTGGGGATGGCTTTAACTCCCCTAGTCAAAATGGCCTTCGCTTGATCAGGTGAAGCTAAGCAGCAAGCCAACCAAACATCTTCATTTTTGGGGCATTCTTCACATCTCATCTCAATGAAATTTCTTGCAGCCTGATGTTTTCTTGCAACCTCCTCCAGCCTCCCTGATGCAATCCATCCTGGTGCATGTTTCGGGTTTGTCTGAATAACAGATTTCAGTATAAGTCTAGCCTTTTTTATATCTATCACTTGTGATCTTCATACTCTTCAAATCTTTAGGGTCAACAATTGTAAGACCACTAATCGAGTCAAAAAAATCTTTTCAAGTTTTGAAAAAAGCACGATCCCTATTCCTTGCCCAATAGCCGTCTAATCAGTAACAGGAGTTTGGACCCAAGGAGTTTCAGCACCACCAGTTGCTCTGCTCTTTGGATCGAGTGCTGACATGTGTTCCTTTTCTTGCTTAGCCTTCTCAAGTAGAGTGATAGAGACATGTATATAGCTCTCAGACCTCTTCTTCTAATTGCCATGAGAATAGTCTCTAATCTCTGGAATGCTATCCCATTCTGTAGCACTCATGGGTGGACATCTTTATCTTTAAATTTTCAAACTGCTCGGTACTTTTTAAGTTTGAAGCTCTATACTTCTCCATCTATTTCTTCAAGCGCTCTTTTTTGTGGTCCTTTCTTCTCAAGTCCATCCTCCTGCCAATACCCTCTCAAGTCTCATCTGCTTCCTTGTCATCTTCATCATATTCACTAGTGGAAAACAAACCCACATCATTCCCCTCAAACTCATCAAACTTCTTGTTTTCATGCGAACCCTTATCCTCTGCCTCCTCCTCGTCTTCTTCATCACCTGCAAAATCCTTACCACACCTACGGCTGATGCCACTTGAAGATGTAGTGGCACCTCCAATCATAGTGACTTCCCTATTAGGAAAATCAAGGGCAGCACGAGTATGACCAATATCAAATCGAGTAGTGAAACCCGTTGCACCTCACCCAAGATTGGCAACATAATATTGTGATGGAGGTTTTGTGTTGAGGGAATCAAGCTTTGAGCGTGGAAGTACGGGAGCTTGCATGCCTCTGACAACGGGAAGAAGAAGAGAAATATTCGTATTGGGGAGGATTCCATAGCCTACAAGTGTGTGGGAATTTTAACTAGAGCTTCTCCATGCTCACAAGAATCCCTTCCCTCTCTTGCACCGCATACTTGAGGGTTGTACACTTGAAGAGTCTCCATCGGATAAATATATACTTAAGGTTTTTCCTGAAACCTTCCCGACTTCTGGACTATAGAGCATACATGGCAACCAAAGCATTGCATAGCTGGTGAAGACAGCCCAAGCTTTCTTGACATTGTAGAAAATGTTGCTTCTTCCCTGGATTTATCAGCAAATTCAGCTGCCTTGTGGACTCAAAATGAATGACGTTTACAAGGTATACTCCCCCTACATCATCTGCGGTGCCTTTTCAATTTTGAGTTGTTGATGCTTTCACGCTTAAAAATAATGAGGCCCTTTTTATTTTTGTTTCAAAACTTCAGACAAGTGGCCATTTGTGGGCTCAAAGAGACAAAAAACAACCTTCGGCTTACCAAGTAAATAGGGTGAAATCTCTTCCAAACCTGGTTGCTGAAGCCCACGATAAGAAAGATGAACATGTACACCGACAAGTGACTATTAAAAACATGGATTTCCCTACAATTATCCTTGTTTTCTTGTGCATACACACACACATCTATCGCTCTCTCTCTCTCTCTCTCTCTCTCTCTCTCTATATATATATATATATATATATATATATATATATATATATATATATATATATATATATATAGAGAGAGAGAGAGAGAGAGAGAGAGAGAGAGAGAGTATATATATATATATATATATATACTCTCTCTCTATTTATATTATTCTATCTCCCAGTGACACAAGCACTGATGTCATCCACGATGCTATGGCTATGCCAGCACATAGTGACTGAAAAAAAGCGTAAGCATAATAGAACACAAGAAGATTCTACTTTAAGTGGAATAAACATGATCACCTTAGTGGAAGACACATGTCCACTTTTTCTTTAGTGGAAGACCACATGTCCATTTTGTAGAATGCGCATTACATGAAGCTTGTAAAGGAAGCCACCCAATCTCTTATAAAAGGGAGACTCCCCTTCATTGTAAATTATCTTGAGCGAAGCTTAGCATATCTTAGAGTAAGCCTTGTACATTGATATCTCCATAAGAGGCATAGCCTTATGTTGTAATTCAGTACTTTGGAACTTCTATATCGATCCCCTACGCACCTTGTCCATACTTTGTATGTCCAATTCCACTTAATATACTCCTTCTGCTTGCAATCTTTATAGTGTGCGTATTTTGGTATCAGAGCCATTTTCAGAGTCATTATTAGAGTCATTAATCAGTCATTAATTAGTGTCTAATTAATCTCTTGCCATCATTAAGCTAAGGTTATCTTTCATACTACCAAGAAGGCTAGCAAAGTGTTTCTCTTTCAACAACGACTGCCAAAGAATCAATTGGTGTTTTCCGAAATCGTGTTGTGAGGCAAGGTCACGTGGTCGCAAGCTCGACGATCGCTGCAGGCATCTAAGAGTGTAACGCCACAGGCATCAAATCCTAGAGTAAATGAAAACAGTAAATTCCCGTAGTAAACTCATACCACACGACTCAATTTCAGGTAAACATTCAATAGCATTCTTGAACAGATCTTTGTCAAAAGTGACCAAGTCTTTTGCACACCTCTCTATGGCTGTAGAAGAAGCCGAACCTTCTGCTCAATGGAAAATCCCAGAACTCAACCCCGATCAAGTATATAAACATAAAAATTTATTTAAACTTAGAGCCTCCACTGTCTATCTAGATAATAGGGCAATAACATCTATTCCCTCTGATAACTTAATGCATTTCATTAAGCTTACTGAGATCCTCCAACATGACAAAGCAGAAGCCCTAAAAAAGGGCTATCACTTTGTTCACCTTGGATGTGTACAAATCGCTGTAAATCCTCTTTTTAGAGTAGGCTTAGCTGTATCGTGTCTCATAATGATTTTAGACACCAGACACAAAAATTTGCAAGATCAATTCCTTGGCGGAATTGAAAGTAACCTTGCAGACAGACCTGTCTATTTGCAAGTTCGCCCAAACTATAATGTGTCGCTAGATGACCCCTATTTTGGCGAAGCTTTAACTCTTGCAATAAAAATTGTTGGCTGTGATCTAAAGCATTTAACTCCCAACGTTGAAATTGCTTTCTCTGTTTTAGGTAGAGCAATTAACTTTGGGTTACCAACAATATATGAAGCTAAATTAACAGCAAGTGAGAAAGAAGATCATAAAGGGCAAAACATTATTATGCGCTCAGATGATCATTCTCAGATGCTTTGCTGTGATCAAATTTCTTGGTCCCCTGCACACTATAAAGATTGCAAGCGAATTGGACATACAAAGTATGGACAAGTTGTGCAGGGGATCGCTATAGAAGTTGCAAAGTAAGGAATTACAACATAAGTCTATGCCTTTCTTGAGATATCATATATTCACAATGAAGGAAAGCTAAAGCTTGGGATATACAAGGCTCACTCCGAGATAGTCTAAGACTTACTATGAGATATGCTAAGCTTCACTCAAGATAATTTACAATGAAGGGGAGTCTCCCTTTTATAGAAGATTGGGTGGCTTCCTTTACAAGCTTCATGTAATGCGCATTCTACAAAGTTGTGGTCTTCCACTAAAGAAAAAGTGGACATGCGTCTTCCACTAAGGTGATCATGTGTATTCCACTTAAAGTAGGATCTTCTTGTGTGTTCTATTATGTTTACGCTTTTTTACAGTCACTATGTGCTGGCACAGCCGTAGCATCATGGATGACATCAGTGCTTGTGTCACTGGGAGATAGTGGAGGAAATAATATTATTCCACCCGGCCTCTAGGATGAGATGGCTTAGGAGGACAGCGCGGACATTGTAGGTATCATACGTTGAGTCCTTCGTGGAAGAATGTACAGGTTGTAGCTAGATAGGTAGGTGCTTGTGATGAAGTTACAACTTCAGTTTGGGTGGTAATTGGAGTTAGGTTAAACTCATTAAGATATACATTGGACCATTCATGTGTAGGAATGGTATACTGAAGTTGGTGTAGGATCTTTGCATGATGCCGTTTTGCCTTCCATCGGAATTTAAAATATTTATCATTAAAGGTGACGGGCTGCAATTTATCCAGAATATTATTGCCGATGATCATGTCATAACTGGGCTGAGAGCAGAGGTAGCCAAAGATAGGTATTCTGGCATTACCAAGAAGTAATCATAATCTAGCTTGAGTTTTTATTGGCTCTTCGTATTTGTTAGCACACTTTATCATAAATTGTTCATCTAATTTTTCCCAATAGTTTTCAGGAACAAACCTTTCATTTAGAAGAGTTAGGCTGGATCCTGTATGGATTATAGCATGAAGGGAATTTTGAAAATGGGTATTTAGAATTATTCTAATGGAGACTCCTTTTAGTGGTGAGAGACTGTTGTCTCCATTTAGTGGTTCCTGAATTTCTTCTTGTTGCGAATAGATGAACTCTTTTACCTGTTTGGTGATTTTCTTGAGGTTTTCATGATTGTTCAAAATCAGCCTTGTGTTGTGGCACATGGTTGTTCGGATGTCATCAACGACTTCTTGAAGTTTGTCAAGTTTGGAGAGAATCAAACTTGAATGGTCAACGGTTTCTGATCAGGTGCTTGTTGGAGAGAACCATTTTTCCAATGGTTGCTTTTCTTTTTGTTTACTCTGTATAGATGATTCTCTTGAGATTTGCTCATGGGTAAGCATATCATCTATTTCTTGATCAAGGACCTGAAGTTTTGTCGGATCATAAATCCATTGCTGAACCTGTCTGTCGATTGGATTGATCCATGCTTTCTTTATAGCTTCCTGGTTAATTGGCATGATCTGTTCATCATCCAATTGTTTTGGAGGGTCATCTTCTTCAGAAATTTCGGCTTCTGAATCAGAGTCTTCATAGTTAACATAAAATCTTCTCCAGTCTCCATACCATGCAACCTAAGTATGGCTACTTTAGTATTGATCCATTTAGCCTTATCTTGATTAGTTTGTGGGCTAAGAGGGTATTCTGGATATAGAATAGTTTGTTCTTTCTTATGGGAATAATAGATAGAGGAGTCTATCTTTTTTGCTTGGGTTAGAAATGGTAGATCTTCTGCCGGAATACCATCAATGCTTATTGCTGGGGATTCTAAATATCTTGTCTCTGTCCTTAAGTGATTTCTTGAATTGTAATAGAGACATTATTTTTAGTTTCAGACGCTTAAGACCATATTAGGTAAAGTAAGAAAATCCCAATTCTCAGATTGGACAACTTTCAATATATCATGTACAAAATATAGAGATTTTGTCAAAAATTTGAGTTTTCTTAAGGTCTCATTCCACTTTATGCACATACAATACACAATGAAAACAACTAAAATACCATGGTTTCAATCAATTGGATTATTAGGAGACGAGTATATTGCATCCATTATCGTTGTCTATGTTCTACTGTCCTACCTACAACTTATCTCAACATGGAGAGCTTGGTTTCTAGGTCCACCACTTGTCCAAGTTAATGTAAAAGTGACTCAAGGTTCACAACTTGTGAAAGCAAGGATCCATTGAGGAATACAATCCACTTGGCTATTTTTCCTTAATTTATTGCATGTGACATTCAAGCAAGGTCCACTTCTAATCTATAACTTCTTAATTTGAGGCATGGGGCATACATAAAATATGTAGCATATGCTCTATTGCCTCATAGGAAGGTTGGTTTCAAGGTGCACTTATCCATGCTAGCCTATCTTTGGAGAAATGATGGAGCTTGCTTCTCTCCCTGTTTCAATGGAGACTAGCTTGGACAAGTGGTGGACCTTTGCTTCTCTCTATGTTTCAATAGAGTTAGCTTGGACAAGTGGTGATCTTGGAACAAAACCCCCATGTAAAACATATCATGGGTATTCCAAGTGATTAGGAAGATTACCATTTAAGATATAACCTTATAGGTTGGACAAATGGAGCTTGGCTTGGAGAAATGGTGGACCTTTGATTCTCTCCATATTTCAATGGAGCCTATCTTGGAGAAATGGTGGAGCTTGCTTCTGTCCATGTTTCAATGGAGCCTAGCTTGAACAGTTGGTGGACCTTTGCTTCTCTCTATGTTTCAATAGAGTTAGCTTAGACACGTGGTGGATCTTCAGACTAAGCCAAATACTATCAATGTTTCCTAGCTTGGACAAGTAGTGGAGTGTTTCTCTACTCCATGTTTCAATGGATCTTGCCTTGGACAAGTGTTGGACCTTAAAACAAAAACCCCATGTACAACATAGAATGGATTTTCTAGATTTCAATGGAGTCTAGATTTAACAAATGGTGGAGCTTGTCTTCATCCATGTTTCAATGAAACTAGCTTGGACAAGTGGTGGACCTTGTAACAAACCCCCCCATGTACAACATATCATTGGTTTTCTAAGTGATGGGAAGGAATACCATTCAAGATATAAACTTATAGCTTGGATAAGTAATTGACTTTAAAACCAAATTCATCATAATACAATGAAATACAGGTTAGCCAATTCCTAAATCTTGAGACCAAACCTCCCATGCTATTAGAGATAATATATTGGATAAGTGGTGGACCTTCTATTATTTTCCCATGCCTAGTTTAGACTACCGATACACTTTGCAGCTATAAAGGTTGGATGAGTTGTGGAGCCTTGTTTCTATCCATATTTTAATGGATCCTAGCTTGGACAAGTGGTGGACCTTGGAAAAAAGCTTCCATGTACAACATATATGAGGTTTTCCATGTTTTAATGGAACCTATCTTGGACAAATGGTGAAGCTTGCTTCTCTCCATGTTGATTTGGAACTACCTTAGACAAGTGGTGGAGCTTTGCTTTTCTACTCTTCATAATACAATGAAGTATAGGTTGGCTACATGGTGAATCTTAAGGCCAAACCTCCCATTTTACTAGAGATGATAGGTTGGACAAGTGGATCAACCTTCTATCATTTCTCCATGACTATATTGGACAATTATTAGACTTAACATCTCTCTATGTTGTCTAGAGATAAGCTTGGACAAGTGATGGACCCTGCTTCTCTCTTCCCTTGGTTTACTAGTTTGAAGACTCAGTATATATACTTTCTTAGATCTAGCTTGAACAAGTGGTGGACCTTGTATCCACAATCTTAATTCATTAAAAAAAATTATATGAAAAAATAACATAGGAATCTTGGTTTGAAGGTCAAGCAATTAGGTTCCAAATGCACATAATAATATATTTTCCACTCATAATAAAAGAAAGTTAAATATGTTATTACCAAATTGACAAAGGTAACGTCCAAGAATTCTAGCTTTGCATCTTGTCAGATCTAAATCTTCATCAAGGCGACATGCATGTATACATAAACTTTCAAGCCATTCAAGAATACATGCACTTAGATTCCATAGTTTTGTTTTCAAAGTCTTTTAGGTTCTAAAACTCTTTCACATAAAGTATGTAATGAAAAAATTCTTGAAGCAAACATTTGTGCCCAAGAAAAAGATCCCTCTCACATATTTAAAGTCCATGAATTCTCTGATCCATACTTCCAAGTTTTATTTTGACATCAAACATCAATTCTCTCATAGTTACAAATAAATGCAACCTCGATATGAATTGACAAAAAATAAATTTCTTTTACTATATGACCCAACATAGGCCCCAATCAAATAAAAAATGAGTCCCCAAAAATTTGGGTGCACTCTAGCAATACATCAGAGTCCCCTTACAATAGGATGCACTCCAATAGTACATTGAAGTCCCCTTAGAGTAGGATGCACTCCATTCAAGTGTTCATAAAATTGACACACCTTTGTTTTTTTATAAAAAAGACTATATCAAATTATACAAATGTTGAAAGATACACACTAGAATAAAAAAAGCATCTTATGGCCATATTTATTCAATGCTTTCGTGTTGACAAGTACACACCAAGGACATAATTTGTCTCAGAATCACTATAGTGATTTACAATTGTGTTGTATGTATAGACTCTCTTATCTCTTGCATACAACCATCCTACCAACCATGGAATTATGGTTCTCTGCAAGAAGTTTTGAAGTTGCTCGGAAGTTTGCCTCCACATCTTTGGAAATATAAGATATGTCCCTGGCATGTTCCACATCACCCTATATGGAGTGTCATAAAAAATTAAGGTATTGTTTGCATCCAAATCCTCAAATATCTTCCAAATATCACTCAAATTTTTGTGATAAATCCTTGTAAATCCTAACATGATATTTGGATTTTGGCAATTTTTGTTACTCATAAACACCTTGAACTTGGTATACTGCTCAGGAAAATATTTTTGTGTGATGCATTGCACCCTTGTTAAGTTATAGCAACTCCATATCCATAGCTCAAAGTATTCAGCACAAAAATCCAAAAAACTTTGTGCGTCTAGTCGCACCACATGATAAACTTCATCTTTATCCTCCACAAGTCGCATGTGTTGAGCCCAAGATGGCATAGAATCTCCATGTTTCATTTCAATTGTCTTGAGAAGTAACCCCTCTAGATCCAAGATAAGTACTCTTTTGATGTCCTTGAAAGCAAGTGGTAGGTGATAAGGAGGTGATTCATTCCTTGGACAAGGTCTTGGAGGAGGTTGGATGGGTAATTCAATAGTTTTCTTCAATTTATTCCAGCATATAGCCAATCCATTTTTCTGTAATGGTTCTGAAATTAAAGAACAAGAACACTTAATGCAAGGTTTTATTAGATACCAAAATCCATCTATGATCTACTCATTAATAGAAAGAAAGTCAAATTAAAATCCTGACTCTTTTTTATGCTACACTCTCTCTTAGTCTCAATACCATGGAGTTCAACTAGACTTAAGTCAACTAATAACTACTACTTGTTGTTAAAGGTATGCTTGAAGTGCATAAGGCTTAACCAATGCTCTAGTGTAGACTGGGTATTTAGGTCTCAAGGTCTACCACTTATCCAAGAAAAGATCCATTTAGATATAGAAACCCAATTTTTCTTAATATAATGATATAGAGTGGACAAGTGGTGAATCCTGAGACCAAAACACTCATGCTACTAGGGATAATAGGTTGGACAAGTGGTGGACCTTGAACGTAAACCCCCCATGTACAAAGTATCAGGGGTTCTGGGTATTTCAATCGACTCTAGCATCTTCGAGACATGGTGGAGCTTACTTCTCTCCATGTTTCAATGGAGTCTATCTTGGATAAATGGTGGAGCATCATTCTCTCCATGTTTCAATGGAGCCTAGCTTGGACAAGTGGTGGACGTTTATTTCTCTCTATGTTTGAACAGATTTAGCTTGGACAAGTGGTGGACCTTGGAACAAAATCCCCATGTAAAACATATCATGGACATTACAAGTGGTGAGAAAAAATACCATTCAATATATAACCTTATAGGTTGGACAAGTGGTGGATCTTAACACCCAATTATTATTAATATAATGACATAGAGTGGACAAGTGGTGAATCTTGTGACCAAACCTACTAGGAAAAGTAGGTTGGACAAGTGGTGGACCTTGAATGAAAACCCCCCATGTACAAAATATCACTCATGCTACTAGGAATAATTTGGTATTAAGGTCCATGTTTCAATGGAGCCTAGCTTGGAAAAGTGGTGGACCTTTGTTTCTCTCTATGTTTCAATAGAATTAGCTTGGACAAGTGGTGAACCTTGGAACAAAACCCCCATGTAAAGCATGTCATGGGCATTACAAGTGGTGAGAAAAAATACCATTCAAGGTATAACCTTATAGGCTGGACAAGTGGTGGACCTTAGCACCCAATTCCTCTTAGTATAATGACATAGAGTGGAAAAGTGGTGAATTGTGAGACCAAACCTACTAGGGATAATAGGGTGGACAAATGGTTGACCTTGAATGTAAATCACCCATGTACAAAATATCATGGGTTTTGCGTATTTCAATGGAGCCTAGCATCTAGGAGACATGGTGGAACTTACTTATGTACATGTTTTAATGGAGCCTATCTAGGAGAAATGGTGGAGGTTCCTTCTCTCCATGTTTCAATGGAGCCTAGCTTGGACAAGTCCTGGACCTTTGTTTCTCTCTATGTTTAAATATAGTTAGCTTGGACAAGTGGTGGATCTTGGAATGAAACTCCCATGTAAAACATATCATGGGCATTTCAAGTGGTGAGAAAGGATACCATTTAAGATATAACCTTATAGGTTGGACAAATGGTGGACCTTAACACAATATAATGACATAGAGTGTACAAGTGGTGAATCTTGAAACCAAACCACTCATGCTATTAGGGATAATAGGTTAAAAAAGTGGTGGGCCTTGAAATAAAACCCCCTAGAGTGTTTCAATGGAGCCTAGCTTGGAAACATGGTAAAGCTTGCTTCTCTCCATGCTTCAATGCAGCCTATCTTGGATAAATGGTGGAGCATCATTCTCTCCATGTTTCAATGGAGCGTAGCTTGGACAAGTGGTGGACCTTTATTTCTCTCTATGCTTGAATAGAGTTATCTTGGAAAAGTGGTGGACCTTGGAACAAAAACCCCATGTAAAACATATCATGGGCATTACAAGTGGTGAGAAAAAATACCATTTAATATATAACCTTATAGGTTGGACAAGTGGTGGACCTTAACACCCAATTATTCTTAATATAATGACATAGAGTGGATAAGTGGTGAACTTGGGACCAAACCTACTAGGGAAATAGGTTCGACAAGTGGTGGACCTTGAATATAAACCCCCCATGTACAAAATATCACTCATGCTACTAGAAATAATTTGGTATTAAGGTCCATGTTTCAATGCAGCCTAGCTTGGAAAAGTGGTGGACCTTTGTTTCTCTCTATGTTTCAATAGATTTAGCTTGGACAAGTGGTGGACCTTGGAACAAAACCCCTATGTAAATCATGTCATGGGCATTACAAGTGGTGAGAAAAAATACCATTCAAGCTATAACATTATAGGTTGGACAAGTGGTGGACCTTAACACCCAATTCCTCTTAATATAATGACATAGAGTGGACAAGTGGTGAATCATGAGACCAAACCTACTAGGGATAATAGGTTGGACAAGTGGTGAACCTTGAATGTAAACTCCCCATGTACAAAATATTATGGGTATTGGGTATTTCAATGGAGCCTAGCAACTTGGAGACATGGTGGAGCTTATTTCTCTCCATGTTTCAATGGAGCCTATCTAGGAGAAACAGTGGAGGTTCCTTCTCTCCATGTTTCAATGAGCCTAGCTTGGACAAGTGGTGGACCTTTCTTTCTCTATATGTTTTAGTAGAGTTAGCTTGGACAAGTGGTGGACCTTGGAATGAAACCCCCATGTAAAACATATCATGGGCATTTCAAGTGGTGAGAAAGGATACCATTTAAAATATAACCTTATAGGTTGGACAAGTGGTGGACCTTAACACATAGTTCTTCTTAATATAATGACATAGAGTGTACAAGTGGTGAATCTTGAGACCAAACCACTCGTGCTACTAGGGATAATAGGTTGGATAAGTGGTGGACCTTGAATGTAAACCCCTCATGTACAAAATTATGGGTTTAGGGTATTTCAATGGAGCCTAGCTTGGAGACATGGTGGAGATTGTTTCTCTCAATGTTTCAATGGAACCTATCTTAGAGAAATGGTGGATCATCCTTCTCTCCATGTTTCAATGGAGCCTACCTTGGACAAGTGGTGGGCCTTTGTTTCTCTCTATGTTTCAATAGAGTTAGCTTGGACAAGTGGTGGGTCTTGGAACAAAACCCCTTTGTAAAACATAGCATGGACATTACAAGTGATGAGGAAAAATATCATTCAAGATATAACCTTACAGGTTGGAAAAGTGGTGATGGACCTTGACAAGTGGTGAAGGATACCATTTAAGATATACCCTTATAGGTTGGACAAGTGGTGGACCTTAACACCCAGTGTTATTCTTAATATAATTACATAGAGTGGATAAGTGGTGAATCTTAAGACCAAACCACTCATGCTACTAGGTATAATACATTAGAGAAGTGGTAGACCTTGAATGTAAACACCCCATGTACAAAATATCATGGTTTTAGGGTGTTTCAATGGAGCCTAGAATCTTGGAGACATGGTAGATCTTGATTCTTTCCATGTTTGAATGGCACCTATCTTGGAAAAATGATGGAGGTTACTTCTCTCCATGCTTCAATGGAGCCTAGCTTTGACAAGTGGTGAACCTTTGCTTCTCTCTATGTTTGAATAGAGCTAGCTTGGACAAGTGGTGGACCTTTTTTTCTCTCTATGTTTGAATAGAGTTAGCTTGGACAAGTGGTGGAACTTGGAATGAAACCCCCATGTAAAACCCTCAATCAATACTATATAAAGCAAAATCTAACATTAAGAGTATCAAATCAGTAACAAGAAACACTAACATGCACAAGAAACTCAAAACATACGTGTCTCCATTTCCAAAAATTCCTCCATTGACAGAGGATGTTGTTGTTATTCTTCTTCTTCTCTTTGTGGAGAGCACTCCTCTGCAACAGGCACAATGTCATCTGATTGCGAAGTGGATTGTTGAAGTCCAACCCATTTTTCTATATCTTCATGAGACTTAGCAAAGTCTAGCAGCATGGTCTCCACGTTTTTTGCCTCCTCCACAGTATCAATTAAGCATATAACTTCTTTTTTCTGTTGTATTCCTTCTTGTGCAACCAAGGAGCCATCACCAAAAACATCAACAAGCTTGCGGTCTTCAAAACAATATGTACGAATGTAGTGCTTGACCAAAGCTCTTTTTTTGGCCTCCAAATATTGCAAATCTGACATATAGTTATCTGCTACTTGAAGAAGAGAACAATCAATTGGCATGGGATGTTCCTCTGATCTTCTTCTCAGGTCTTCAAATGCATTGCCTTGTCCCAAGAAGGCAATAACTGTTAGGAATTGAATTGCTCCTTTGCAAGGAGCTGATGGAAAGTGATGCAATGCACCACAACAATGGTAGCTCAGATTATCTCCCATGGCGTGAAAGGCACATTGCAATTTTGTGAAGTTAGTGAAATCCACAAATGCAAGAAAGACAAATCCAGGATCTATTGACCCTCCAGCAATAGCCAAGATCCCATCCAAAGCATTGTTAAATGTCTCCTCACTCCACTTCAAATTGCCTCCAACGTTTTTTGTCATATCTAAAACACATAAGCCAATAGGCACTTTATTATTGAAGTGGCGCATCAAGTAGAGATTGCCTTCCATTTGTAGGCTCACCACATAGATTGACCATGGCAAATCTCTAGGCTCATTTTTCTCTTTTTGAAGGTGAATTGCCCATTGCATGTATTTTATTGCTCCATCTAGAAAAGCCATTTTCTTTGTTCCACGCGTCAAACTAGATTTGATCCATTCCTCGCATACCATTAAAATTGTTTTATAAACAACATCATTGATGTTATACATTTTGACCACCTCCTCCCAATCTTTACATGGTGAAGACTCATTCAAATTGTTGAATCCTTCAAGAAGTGCATCTTCAATCAATTTGTCTTGCTTCAACTTCTTGATTCGATCATACATGTCAGTTGCATCACCATCCTTTGCACTCTTTGACAGTAAAATCTTCTCATCTCTAATCTCTTCTTGAATAGTCTTTACCTCTGATTCCTCAAGGCCACAAAGGTATCTAAATACAGTTGTTGGGGGTTTCTTATTCTCCTCTTCTAGCTTTTCAATGATTTCTATCCAGCAATCATAAACTAAATCAGAGTACGTGACCATGTGTGCCTGTTTAGCAATCCAACTTGCTGCTGCACTCATTCTTGCCAATCGAAGAAAAGCCTAAAAAGAAATAGAGAAATAATTAAACTATTAAGCAAGATTTGTTAATTAAACACTATCAAAAAGACAAAGAAAATAACTTACATCCCATCCGGTACGAGATGCATGTCCCTGTGCAATTCCACTTGCTGCCTTTGGTGGTCGTCCTGAGAAGATCCATTGACTCCGTAAATGTCTCAATATTTGGCTGTAAGGTTGCTTGACATACAATGCGTGAGCCTCCTCATTTGCAATGGCAGATATAGCAGTTGCAACAAATGGAGGAGCATTCACAACAATGCGAGCCTTTCTAAATTTATACACGCTAATCAGTCTTTCAAATATCTCTTTGTTGTTTTGTTCATTGTGAAGCAAAACTTTTGCAGCATAGATTGAATGCTGCCCATCAAGAATCCAATAATGATAATCTTTAATTTTTTGCTCCTCTACCTCTTCTACTACCAAAGGAGTCCCCTTCTTTGATTTTGCATTTCGAACAGACATCAAATATGCACATGCTGCAGGCTTGGTCGTACTCCGTGAAAATCCAAATAACACACTTTCAACGTGTTTTTTATCCATAATACGTGCATTATAGTGATCAGGAGCAAGCCAACAATTTTGAATAGGGATATCAAATTCCCTATATTGGAAACGAAAATAATTTATGTACTTATTCATTTCACCTGTACCTTTTTCTTGTCCTTTCATGGCCTCAGCTTCTAAAACATCTGGATCCACAACTCTCATCTTTGACATTGAACCCTCTGTTGATGAGGATGCCAAAGATGCCTTGTCTATATCCAAAATGGAACTAGTTCGCTTAGCTGCTACTTTTTGCACTTTTGCTTGCTTCTTTGTGGATGGTGGTCGTGAAGCTTTCACCTTTTTTCGTTGTAGTGTGGCAATGGTGGAGCTTTGAAGTTGATCTGCTGTGATGTTTGGATTTGATTCTGCAAACTTCCATCCTCGAGAAAACATTGTCTCTTCTTTGTTTCTAGACATGCGCTCCAATGCATATGCTCCTGGAGATAGTTGAAATTCTAGATTCATTGGAACTAGAATGTGAATGCATTCCACCTCCGGATGACTATCAACTACAGAGACAGATGCTTCCACAACTTGTCCAACATCTTCAAACAATCTATCATTCTCCTTTTTGGCAATAAATAGATGCACCTTATGAAATTGTGCACCCTCTATACCATGTATGTCGAAATACCATTTCCTAAGATCATTGCAAGTATAGTCAACTGAGACAGCAACCCTTGCAACCTGTTTTTTTGGATCCATCTTTCCTAAAACAAAAAAAACCAAATGTTATTTTAGCATATACTTTTTTGTAATGAATTAAGTTTGTGTGAATACAAGGTCCACCACTTGTTCAAGTTAGATCTAAGCAAGTATACATAGTAATCTTTTAAGCTAGTAAACTAAGGGAAGGGAGAAGTAAGGTCCACCACTTGTCCAAGCTCAACTCTAGACAACATGGAGAGATTCGAGGTCTACTAATTGTCTAATATAGGCTAACAACATAGAGAGAAGCAAAGGTCCACCACTTGTCCAATCTAGGGTCCATTGAAACATGGAGAGAAGGATGCTCCACCATTTGTCCAAAATAGGCTCCATTGAAAGATGAAGAGAAGCAATATGCACCATGTCTTTGAGATGCTAGGCTCCATTGAAATACCTTAAACCCACGATATTCTGTATATGTGGGGTTTAAATTCAAGGTCCACCACTTGTCCAACCTATTCTCCCTAGTAGCATGAGTGGGTTGGTCTCAAGATTCACCACTTTTCCACTCTATGTCATTATATTAAGAAGATCTGGGTGTTCAGGTCCACCACTTGTCCAACCTATAAGGCTATATCTTAAAGGGTATTCTTTCTGACCACTTGGAATGACCATGATAGGTTTTACATGGGGGTTTGGTTCCAAGGTCCACCACTTGTCCAAGCTAGGGTCCATTGAAACATGGAGAGAAGGATGCTCCACCATTTTTCCAAGATAGGCTCTATTGAAACATGAAGAGAAGCAAGCTGCACCATGTCTCCAAGATGCTAAGATCCATTGAAATACCTTAAACCCACAATATTTTGTACATGGGGAGTTTACGTTCAAGGTCCACCACTTGTCCAACCTATTATCTCTAGTAGCATGAGTGGTTTGGTCTCAAGATTCACCACTTTTCCACTCTATGTCATTACGTTAAGAAGATCTGGGTGTTAAGGTCGACCACTTGTCCAACCTATAAGGGTATATCTTAAAGGGTATTATTTCTCACCACTTGAAATGTCCATGATATGTTTTACATGGGAGTTTGGCTCCAAGGTCCACCACTTGTCCAAGCTAACTCTATTGAAACATAGAGAGAAACAAAGGTCCACCACTTGTCCAAGCTATGCTCCATTGAAACATGGAGAGAAGGATGCTCTAGCATTTGTCGAAGCTAACTCTATTGAAACATAGGGGGTTTGCATTCAAGGTCCACCACTTGTCCAACCTATTAACTCTAGTAGCTTGAGTGGTTTGGTCTCAAGATTCACCACTTTTTCACTCTATGTCATTATATTAAGAATATCTGGGTGTTAAGGTCCACCACTTGTCCAACCTATAAGGCTATATCTTAAGGGTTATTCTTTCTCACCACTTGGAGTGACCATGATAGGTTTTACATGGGGGTTTGGTTCCAAGGTCCACCACTTGTCCAAGATAACTCTATTGAAACATAGAGAGAACCAAAGGTCCACCACTTGTCCTGCAAGCTGGGGTCCATTGAAACATGGAGAGACGGATGCTCCACCATTTGTCCAAGATACGCTCCATTGAAGCATGAAGAGAAGCAAGCTACACTATGTCTCCAAGATGCTAAGATCCATTGAAATACCTTAAACCCATGATATTTTGTACATGGGGGGTTTACATTCAAGGTCCACCACTTGTCCAACCTATTATCTCTAGTAGCATGAGTGGTTTGGTCTCAAGATTCACCACTTTTCCACTCTATGTCATTATATTAAGAATATCTGCGTGCTAAGATCCACCACTTGTCCAACCTATCAAGCTATATCTTAAACTTTATTCTTTCTCACCACTTGAAAGTACCATGATAGGTTTTACATGGGAGTTTGGTTACAAGGCCCACCACTTGTCCAGGCTAACTCTATTGAAACATAGAGAGAAGCAAAGGTCCACCACTTGTCCAAGCTAGGCTCCATTGAAACATGGAGAGAAGGATGCTCCACTATTTGTCAAAGATAGGCTCCATTGAAACATGAAGAGAAGCAAGCTGCACCATGTCTCGAAGATGCTAGGCTCCATTGAAATACCTTACACCCATGATATTTCGTACATGGGGGGTTATACATTCAAGGTCCACCACTTCTCCAACCTATTATCCTTAGTAGCATGAGTGGTTTGGTCTCAAGATTCACCACTTTTCCACTCTATGTCGTTATATTAAGAAGATCTAGGTTTTAAGGTCGACCACTTGTCCAACCTATAAGGCTAGATCTTAAAGGGTATTATTTCTCACCACCTCGAATGACCATGATATGTTTTACATGGGGGTTTGGTTCCAAGGTCCACCACTTGTCCAAGCTAACTCTATGGAAACATAGAGAGAAGCAAAGGTCCACCACTTGTCCAAGCTAGGATCCATTGAGACATTTAGAGAAGGATGATCCCCCATTGGTGGAAGATAGGCTCCATCAAAACATGAAGAGAAGCAAGCTGCACCATGTCTCCAAGATGCTAGGCTTCATCGAAATACCTTAAACCCATGATATTTTGTACATGGGGGGTTTACATTCAAGGGCCACCACTTGTCCAAGCTATTATCGCAAGTAGCATGAGTGGTTTTGTCTCAAGATTCACCACTTTTCCACTCTATGTCATTATGTTAAGAATATGTGGGTGTTAAGGTCCACCACTTGTCCAACCTATAAGGCTATATCTTAAAGGTTATTCTTTCTTACCACTTGGAGTGACCATGATAGGTTTTACATGGGGGTTTGGTTCCAAGCTCCACCACTTGTCCAAGCTAACTCTATTGAAACAGAGAGAGAAGCAAAGGTCCACTACTTGTCCAAGGTAGGCTCCATTGAAACATGGAGAGAAGGATGCTCCACTATTTGTCCAAGATAGGCTCCATTGAAACATGACTAGAGGCAAGCTGCACCATGTCTCCAAGATTCTAGGCTCCATTGAAAAACATTAAACCCATAATATTTCGTAGATGAGGGGTTTACATTCAAGGTCCAACACTTGTTCAAGCTATTATTGGTAGTAGCTTGAGTGGTTTGGTCTCAAGATTCACCAATTTTCCACTCTATGTCATTATATTAAGAATATGTGGGTGTTAAGGTCCACCACTTGTACAACCTATAAGGCTATATCTTAAAGGTTATTCTTTCTTACCAAATGGAGTGACCATGATAAGCTTTACATTGGGGTTTGGTTCCAAGGTCCACCACTTGTCCAAGCTAACTCTATTGAATTACAGAGAGAAGCAAAGGTCCAACACTTGTCTAAGCTAGGCTCCATTGAAACATGGAGAGAAGGATGCTCCATCATTTGTCGAATCTAACTCTATTGAAACATGGGGGGTTTATGTTCAAGGTCCACCACTTGTCCAAGCTATTACCGCTAGTAGCATGAGTGGTTTTGTCTCAAGAATCACCACTTTATCACTCTATGTCATTATATTAGGGATATCTGGGTGTTAAGGTCCACCACTTATTGAACCTATAAGGCTATATCTTAAAGGTTATTCTTTCTCACGACTTGGAGTGACCATGATAGGTTTTACATTGGGGTTTGGTTCCAAGGTCCACCACTTGTCCAAGCTAACTCTATCGAAACATAGAGAGAAGCAAAGGTCCACCACTTGTGCAAGCTAGGGTCCATTGAAACATGGAGAGAATGATGCTCCACCATTTGTCCAAGATAGGCTCCATTGAAACATGAAGAGAAGCAATGTGCACCATGTCTCCAAGATGCTAGGTTCCATCTAAATACCTTAAACCCACGAAATTTTGTAGATGGGGGGTTTACATTCAAGGTCCACCACTTGTCAAACCTATTATCGCTAGTAGCATGAGTGGTTTGCTCTCAAGATCCACCATTTTTCCACTCTATGCCATTATATTAAGAATATCTGTGTGTTAAGGTCCACCACTTATCCAACCTATAAGGATATATCATTAAGGTTATTCTTTCTCACCACTTGGAGTGACCATGATAGGTTTAACATAGGGGTTTGGTTCCAAGGTCCACCACTTGTCCAAGCTAATTCTATTGAAACATAGAGAGAAACAAAGGTCCACCACTTGTCCAAGCTAGGCTCCATTGAAACATGGAGAGAACGATGCTCCACCATTTGTCGAAGCTATGTCTATTGAAACATGGGGGATTGACGTTCAAGGTCCACCTCTTGTCCAAGCTATTATCGCTAGTAGCATGAGTGGTTTTGTCTCAATATTCACCACTTTTTTACTCTATGTCATTATATTAATAATATTTGGGTGCTAAGGTCCACCACTTGTCCAACCTATAAGGCTATATCTTAAAGGTTATTCTTTCTCACCACTTGGAGTGACCATGATAGGTTTTACATGGGGGTTTGGTTCCAAGGTCCACCACTTGTCCAAGCTAACTCTATTGAATCATAGAGAGAAGAAAAGGTCTACCACTTGTCCAAGCTAGGGTCCATTGAAACATGGAGAGAAGGATGCTCCACCATTTGTCCAAGATAGGCTCCATCGAAAAATGAAGAGAAGCAAGTTGCACCATGTCTCCAAGATGCTAGGATTCATCGAAATACCTTAAACCCATGATATTTTGTACATGGGGGGTTTACATTCAAGGGCCACCACTTTTCCAAGCTATTATCGATTGTAGCATGAGTGGTTTTATCTTAAGATTCACCACTTTTCCACTCTATGTCATTATATTAAGAATATGTGGGTGTTAAGGTCCACCACTTGTCCAACCTATAAGTCTATATCTTAAAGGTTATTCTTTCTTACCACTTAGAGTGACCATAATAGGTTTTACATGGGGGTTTGGTTCCAATCTCCACCACTTGTCCAAGCTAACTCTATTGAAACAGATAGAGAAGCAAAGGTCCACCACTTGTCCAAGCTAGGCTCCATTGAAACATGGAGAGAAGGATGCTCCACCATTTGTCCAAGATAGGCTCCCTTAAAACATGACGAGAAGCAAGCGCCACCATGTCTCCAAGATGCTAGGCTCGATCAAAAAACATTAAACCCACGATATGTCGTAGATGAGGGGTTTACATTCAAGGTCAAACACTTGTCCAAGCTTCTATTAGTAGTAGCGTGAGTGGTTTGGTCTCAAGATTCACCACTTTTCCACTCTATGTCATTATATTAAAAATATGTGGGTGTGAAGGTCCACCACTTGTCCAACCTATAAGGCTACATCTTAAAGGTTATTCTTTCGTACCACTTGGAGTGACCATGATAGTTTTTACATGGGGGTTTGGTTCCAAGGTCCACCACTTGTCCAAGCTAACTCTATTGAATCATAGAGAGAAGCAAAGGTCCACCACTTGTCCAAGCTAGGGTCCATTGAAACATGGAGAGAAGGATGGTCCACCATTTGTCGAAGCTAACTCTATTGAAACATGGGGGGTTTACGTTCAAGGTTCACCACTTTTCCAAGATATTATCGCTAGTAGCATGTGTGGTTTTGTCTCAAGATTCACCACTTTTTCACTATATGTCATTATGTTAAGAATATTAGGGTGTTAAGGTCCACTACTTGTCCAACCTATAAGACTATATCTTAAAGGTTATTCTTTCTCACGACTTGGAGTGACCATGATAGGTTTTACATTGGGGTTTGCTTCCAAGGTCCACCACTTGTCCAAGCTAACTCTATTGAAACATAGAGAGAAGCAAAGGTCCACCACTTGTCTAAGCTAGGCTCCATTGAAACATGGAGAGAAGGATGCTCCACCATTTGTCCAAGATAGGTTCCATTGAAACATGAAGAGAAGCAAGGTGCACCATGTCTCCAAGATGCTAGGCTCCATCTAAATACCTTAAACCCACGATATTTCGTAGATGGGGGGTTTACATTCAAGGTCCACCACTTGTCCAACCTATTATTGCCAGTAGCATGAGTGGTTTGCTCTCAAGATTCACCACTTTTCCACTCTATGCCATTATATTAGGAATATCTGGGTGTTAAGGGCCACCACTTGTCCAACCTATAAGGATATATCATTAAGGTTATTCTTTCTCACCACTTGGAGTGACCATGATAGGTTTTACATGGGGGTTTGGTTCCAAGGTCCACCACTTGTCCAAGCTAACTCTATTGAAACATAGAGAGAAACAAAGGTCCACCACTTGTCCAAGCTAGGCTCCATTGAAACATGGAGAGAACGATGCTCCACCATTTGTCGAAGCTATGTCTATTGAAACATGGGGGATTGACGTTCAAGGTCCACCTCTTGTCCAAGCTATTATCGCTAGTAGCATGAGTGATTTTGTCTCAATATTCACCACTTTTTTACTCTATGTCATTATATTAATAATATTTGGGTGTTAAGGTCCACCACTTGTCCAACCTATAAGGCTATATCTTAAAGTTTATTCTTTCTCACCACTTGGAGTGACCATGATAGGTTTTACATGGGGGTTTGGTTCCAAGGTCCACCACTTGTCCAAGCTAACTCTATTGAATCATAGAGAGAAGAAAAGGTCTACCACTTGTCCAAGCTAGGGTCCATTGAAACATGGAGAGAAGGATGCTCCACCATTTGTCCAAGATAGGCTCCATCGAAAAATGAAGAGAAGCAAGTTGCACCATGTCTCCAAGATGCTAGGATTCATCGAAATACCTTAAACCCATGATATTTTGTACATGGGGGGTTTATATTCAAGGGCCACCACTTTTCCAAGCTATTATCGATAGTAGCATGAGTGGTTTTATCTTAAGATTCACCACTTTTCCACTCTATGTCATTATATTAAGAATATGTGGGTGTTAAGGTCCACCACTTGTCCAACCTATAAGTCTATATCTTAAAGGTTATTCTTTTTTACCACTTGGAGTGACCATGATAGGTTTGACATGGGGGTTTGGTTTCTAGCTCATCCACTTGTCCAAGCTAACTCTATTGAAAGAGAGATAAAAGTATAGGTCCACCACTTGTCCAAGCTAGGCTCCATTGAAACATGGAGAGAAGGATGCTCCACCATTTGTCCAAGATAGGCTCCATTGAAACATGACAAGAAGCAAGCTGCACTATGTCTCCAAGATGCTAGGCTCCATCGAAAAACATTAAACTCACAATATGTCGTAGATGAGGGGTTTACATTCAAGGTCCAATACTTGTCGAAGCTATTATTGGTAGTAGCCTGAGTGGTTTTGTCTCAAGATTCACCACTTTTCCACTCTATGTCATTATATTAAGAATATGTGGGTGTTAAGGTCCACCACTTGTCCAACCTATAAGGCTATATCTTAAAGGTTATTCTTTCTTACCACTTGGAGTGACCATGATAGATTTTACATGGGGGTTTGGTTCCAAGGTCCACTATTTGTCCAAGCTAACTCTATTGAAACATAGAGAGAAACAAAGGTCCACCACTTGTTAAAGCTAGGCTCCATTGAAACATGGAGAGAAGGATGGTCCACCATTTGTCCAAAATAGGCTCCATTGAAACATGCCGAGAAGAAAGCTCCACCATGTCTCCAAGATGCTAGGCTCCATCGAAATAAATTAAACCCACGATATTTCGTAGATGAGGGGTTTACATTTAAGGTCCACCACTTGTCCAAGCTATTATTGCTAGTAGCCTGAGTGGTTTGGTCTCAAGATTCACCACTTTTATTAAGAATATGTTGGTGTTAAGGTCCACCACTTGTCCAACCTATAAGGCTATATCTTAAAGGTTATTCTTTCTTACCACTTGGAGTGACCCTGATAGGTTTTACATGGGGGTTTGGTTCCAAGGTCCACCACTTGTCCAAGCTAACTCTATTGAAACGTAGAGAGAAACAAAGGTCCACCACTTGTCCAAGCTAGGGTCCATTGAAACATGGAGAGAAGGATGCTCCACCATTTCTCCAAGATAGGATCCATTGAAACATGACGAGAATCAAGGTGCACCATGTCTCCAAGATGTTAGGCTCCATCGAAATACATTAAACCCACGATATTTCGTAGATGAGGGGTGTACATTCAAGGTCCACCACTTGTTTAAGCTATTATTGCTAGTAGCTTGAGTGGTTTGTTCTCAAGATTCACCACTTTTATTAAGAATATGTGGGTGTTAAGGTCCACCACTTGTCCAACCTATAAGGCTACATCTTAAAGGTTATTCTTTCTTTCCACTTGGAGTGATCATGATAGGTTTTACATGGGGGTTTGGTTCCAAGGTCCATCGCTTGTCCAAGCTAACTCTATTGAAACATAGAGAGAAACAAAGGTCCACCACTTGTCCAAGCTAGGCTCCATTGAAACATGGAGAGAAAGATACTCCACCATTTGTCGAAGCTAAGTCTATTGAAACATGGGGGGGTTACGTTCAAGGTCCACCACTTGTCCAAGCTATTATCGCTAGTAGCATGAGTGGTTTTATGTCAAGATTCACCACTTTTTCACTCTATGTCATTATATTAAGAATATTTGGGTGTTAAGGTCCACCACGTGTCCAACCTATAAGGCTATATCTTAAAGGTTATTCTTTCTCACCACTTGGAGTGACCATGATAGGTTTTACATGGGGGTTTGGTTCCAAGGTCCACCACTTGTCCAAGCTAACTCTATTGAATCATAGAGATCAACAAAAGTCCACCACTTGTCCAAGCTAGGGTCCATTGAAACATGGAGAGAAGGATGCTCCACTATTTGTCCAAGATAGACTCCATTGAAACATGAAGAGAAGCAAGCTGTACCATGTCTCCAAGATGCTAGGCTTTAGCGAAATACCTTAAACCCACGATATTTTGTACATGGGGGGTTTACATTCAAGGGACACCACTTGTCCAAGCTATTATCGCTAGTAGCATGAGTGGTTTTGTCTCAAGATTCACCACTTTTCCACTCTATGTCATTATATTGAGAATATGTGGGTGTTAAGGTCCACCACTTGTCCAACCTATAAGTCTATATCTTAAAGGTTATTCTTTCTTACCACTTGGAGTGACCATGATAGGTTTTACATGGGGATTTGCTTCCAAGGTCCACCACTTGTCCAAGCTAACTCTATTGAAACAGAGAGAGAAGCAAAGGTCCACCACTTGTCCAAGCTAGGCTCCATTGAAACATGGAGAGAAGGATGCTCCACTATTTGTCCAAGATAGGCTCCATTGAAACATGAAGAGAAGCAAGCTGCACCATGTCTCCAAGATGCTAGGCTCCATCAAAATACCTTAAACCCATGATATTTCGTAGATGGGGGGATTAATTTCAAGGTCCACCACTTGTCCAAGCTATTATTGCTAGTAGCATGGCTTGGTCTCAAGATTCACCAGTTTTCCATTCTATGTCATTACATTAAGAATATCTTGGTGTTAAGGTCCACCACTTGTCCAACCTATAAGGCTATATCTTAAATGATATTTTTTCTCACCACTTGGAATGTGCATGATATGTTTTACATGGGGTTTTGTTCCAAGGTCCACCATTTGTCCAAGCTAGATCTATTACATATATATTATACATACAATATTCAACTAGATTCCCTACCTATCATGTCCCATAGCATGGATGCTCTAGCTTTAAGGTCCACCACTTGTCCAACCTATACTCTCTTATGTAAGGGAGATCTCGCTATAAATTCAAAACCTTCCCGCCTAAATTTAAAATTCAAAATCTGATCGCCTAAATTTAAATTATCCCTCCCAAATTTTAAATATCCCGCCTAAATTTTAAAATATCCCGCCCAAATTTTAAAATTCAAACTTTTTTATAAAAATTTAAATTTTACCACTAAAATTTAAAATATTCCACGCGAAATTGATTTTAAATTCAAGTTTACCACAAAAAGATATCATTATACCACCTAAATTCAAATATGCAAACCTGAAATCATTATATTGTACATAAATTCAAACAAATTCAAATTAACAAGCCTAAACTGATATTAGTTTGCATGGATATGAATTTATCACACCTAAATTATGTCACCATGTTAGAGAGAGTGGTTAGAGAATTTGAACAAGGTCCACCACTTGTCCAACCTGGATACCAAGAAGGATTGAGTGTACAAGGTATTGTTCGGAGGTCCTTATAGTCCAGTGGTCTCAAGGTCCACCACTTGTGGTAAGGGTCACCAAAAAGTGTATATATTCATCCAAAGAAATACACGTATTTTTGGTCTACATGTCCTAGTTTCAACCATTTATGTCCATTAGGTGTATCACTAAACAATACTACTATTTTTGAGAAACAGAAGTTACAATCATATCTACAAATGGATTAGAGGAAAATCACCTCAGCATACATCCAGAACTTGCTACAAGAATCGACTTTAACAGGTCACGCAAGTAAGTCTTCCATTCAAGTTTACTAGTATTACAATGTGTTAGTTATTTGTGATATTTATGTATGTATATATACTATGTGTGCATATCGTAATTAAGTGTAATTGTGTATCTACATTATGTATAAGTATTACAATGAAATAACACAAATATACATACATACACATAGATAACACAGACACACACATACATGAGCATGTATTTTCAAGAGAGAGATAGCAAGATACAGAGATAGATAGATAGATAGATAGAGAGAGAGAGAGAGAGAGAGAGAGAGAGAGAGAGAGAGAGAGAGAGAGAGAGAGAGAGAGAGAGAGAGAGAGAGAGAGAGAAATACCTATTTTCTAGAGAGAGGAGAGAGAGAAAGATAACAGATTTCACTGTGTTTATGTATGTGGAAGAGAGGAAGACGGTGTATGGGAATATGTGCACGTATTTTCAAGAGAGAGACAACAAGATAACAGATTTGACTGTGGTTATGTATGTGGAAGTGAGGAAGACGATGTGTGGAAATATGTGCATGTATTTTCAAGAGAGAGACAACAAGATAACAGATTTCACTGTGGTTATGTATGTGGAAGAGAGGAAGACGATGTGTGGGAATATGTGTATGTGTGCGGGGATATTTTTAAACTACGTATCTCTGTCTTTTGACGAGAGAGTGTGTGTGCAAGAAGAGTTACAGAGAACCATCTTCTCTATATGGAGAAAGACAGAGAGTGAGAGAGAGAGAAATACCTGTTTTTTCTCTATTCGTGAGGTGTGCAATGTCTCCTGAGAAGAAGCTATGCCCGATCCTGCCCTTCTGGAAAGCGTTGCGTACGCTGCTGTTTCTTTATCTTGTGCGTAAACTTTTAATCCTGTGCGCTCCACTTGTGTGTTGTGTACGATGCCGAGCTTGCTCCTCTACGTGCGCGTATACTCCAACTGTGTGCGATCCGTGTGCGCTTTCTGTGTGTTTGCTGCTCGCCTGCTTTCTCTGTGTGCGTTGCTCGTGCGCTCTCTCTGTGCCTAATCTTGATAGGGTTTATTAGAATGTCACGTATGCTACAAGTCCATGTTTTATCATAGGATTAAAAAGAACAAAAGCAATATAAAACATTAACCAATTCACACGGCCAAAATTAAAGAAATCCGTGTGCACTTTCTGTGTGTTTGCTGCTCGCCTGCTTTCTCTGTGTGTGTTGCTCGTGCGCTCTCTCTGTGCCTAATCTTGATAGGGTTTATTAGAATGCCACATATGCTACAAGTCCATGTTTTATCATAGGATTAAAAAGAACAAAAGCAATATAAAACATTAACCAATTCACACGGCCAAAATTAAAGAAATCATGGTTGAAAATATGCAAAACATGCGTAACTCTATACTATGAATTCACTTAAAAAAAAATAAAATCTTTGGGCGTTGCCCCGGACCCCGCCCGGAACAATATCCCAAAATCATCCTCCCAAGCCCCGCCATCGAGAGCGCTATATTCCACATCCCCATCAAGAGCGCTACCCCCAAACCTCACGTGGAAGCGCTGCCTTGTCACCCCATTGTGGCATTGCCCTAAGACCCCGCATCTGGAGTGCTAAATGGGAACATTCTTCATTAGTGAAATTTTGAACATAAATTATATTTAGCATATACTTAAATATAATACAAATATTAACATATTAACTATACTACTAATTTACTATAGCAGTTCTAGATTATGTCCCATACTATATTTAAGGTGCCAAAGGTTTGACCTTATGGTCCTAGAGTTAGCCAAGTGGTCAACACATATAGGACCAAGTGCACACTGTGCCACAAAACTTGGCCACCACTTCACTTGCCAAAGTTTAGGCCACATGGTCAATCCTAAGTTTCCAATGTTCTTACTATGTCACCTTTTGCCTCGTGGAAAACCTAGGCTTGTTTCACATACTCAGGCACTTCAAGCCATAATAAATTTTCATTACTCTTCGGCAACCCTTTTGTTCAAGTCTTTGAAAAAACGTTCTTTAAGGCCACCCTAAACCATTTTCATTTAGGGGTGTCTAAAACTAGCTTTTTGGCAATTCGAGAAGAAAATGGTCAAAGTTTTATACTTAGTTTTAACCACTTGACCAATTCAAATATTGGAAATCAAGGTCTTGTAATACTTTTCTTTGGACATCACACATTAAAACTAGGTCCCTCACTTGTCCAAGCTATGCTCTAATACAATAAAGGGCTTTTGGTTTCAAGATGCACCACTTTCCCAACCTTGATTCCATTAAAGAAGCTAGCTCTACTTAGACATTTAATAGAAAGGTCCTGTAGCAGTTCACATTGAACATTTTCCATGCTAGCTAGGTCCACCACTTATCTAAGCTATGCTCTAATACAGCAAGGGGGTTTTGGTTTCAAGATCCACCACTTGTCCAAACTTGATTTGGGAAGCAAGGTCCTATAATAGTTTTCTTTGGACATTCACCATTACAACTAAGTCCACCACTTCTCCAAGCTATGTTCTAATACACTAAGGAGGTTCTGGTTTGAAGGATAACCACTTGTACGACTTTGTTTTTGGAAGTAAGGTCTTTACATAGTTCACCTTGGACCTTGGACATTGGATACTACAACTAAGCCCACCACTTGTCCAAGCTATCCTCTATATATAGCCAAAGGGTTTGGGTTTCAAGATTCACCACTTTTCCAACCTTTCTTCCATTAAAGAAAGGAGGGGCATTATAACTAGGTCCACCAATTGTCCAAGACATGCTCTGATATAGAAAGGGGATTTTGGTTTCAATAATCCACCACGTGTTCAACCTTGCAAGACTCAAGGGATACTTGGACATTGGAAAGCATAGTCCTATAGTAGTTGATATTTGGCAGTGGGTATAACAACTAGGTCCAACCTATGCTCTCATATAGAAAAGAGGCTTTGGTTTCAAGGTCCACCAGTTGTCCAACCTTGCTTCCATTAAAGAAATGAGGGGCTACGTAAACATTGGCAAGCAAGGTAGAAAGGTCCTAAGGTATTTCACCTTAGATATTGGGCATTATAACTAGGTCCACCACTTGTCCAAGCTATGCTCTGATATAGAAAGGGGATTTTCGTTTCAAGGTCCACCACGTGTTCAACCTTGCAAGACTCAAGGGATACTTGGACATTGGAAAGCATAGTCCTATAGTAGTTGATAGGTGGCAGTGGGTATTACAACTAGGTCCAACCTATGCTCTCATATAGCAAAGAGGATTTGGTTTCAAGGTCCACCACTTGTCCAACCTTGCTTCCATTAAAGAAATGAGGGGCTACGTAAACATTGGCAAGCAAGGTAGCAAGGTCCTAAGGTGTTTCACCTTGGATATTGGGCATTATAACTAGGTCTGTTGGGGTATAGGCGTCTGTGCCTTGCCCGGCCGCCCAGAGTCTGGGCGCCCACTGACTTGTATACCTTATACATAGCATAAGTGTATAGGGGGCTGCTCACTCTTTGAGTCTCCCCACCCATATCTGTGTGTCATGTGTCTCCTTCTCTCTCTCACTCTCCGTCTGTGGTGTGCTCCCCGATCCCCTTCAATTGGTATCAGAGCGTAGGTGCGGAGGGAGCGCGTGTGTGCACAGTCACAACGACAGCGGAGAGCCAGTTTCATTCCCGAAATCGCGTCCACGTGCGCGCGCACTTTTAAGAGTGCAAACATGGTTTCGACTTCGGCATCGGCAAATTCAACTTTCCGAGAGCGTTTCCACTAGGCGTCCTGGCGTTTTACCTCCCTTTCGAAGCCATTCGAGCCATTAGAAACCTCATTCGAGCTACGGTTGAGGAGCTGCATTTTTCAGCCCTCTTTTGGCAGTTTATGCTGCGTTTTTGGGTCGAAACGGAGGTTTTTTGGCATAGCTTTCACACCCGGACTCGGATACATGTGATCCAGGAGTCTACCTTGGGGTTTGGCATGCTCCGGACGCGCTCGTCATATCAGAATTTTAAAATTCTGAACGCTGAATTTTCTGCAGCAGCAGTTGTTAATTGTGTGTCGAGGATTCCACACATGGTTTGCTCTCAGATGTGAGAGTGATATTTGCTGCAAGTTTCCTCACAGGTGGGAGGATACGATGTATGCCTTATGTGGTTTGATGCTCAGGGAGACTAATGTGATTGCATTTTGAGCTCGACAATGTATGCCTTGAGCATGCTTTTTGGCAGTCACAGGTAGAGCAGATATTTGTGTACTAGATTTGCAGGTGTTTGCAATGATGTATGCAAAGTGTGGAGATTGGTGCATGCATTTGGAGTGCGGTTTGATGCGCTTTGGTTGCTCATGGTTTTGAGCGTGCAGTCAGTTTCGTTACTGGTTTTGTGGCCGTTTTACTGACGAAACTCTGGTGAAATTTTCCCAGGAGTTTTATGCGCATCATTTATGTGATCTAGGTAGAGATTGCGGGTTGCACTCAGCATTTACGTGCGGTGTTCTCTGCAGATGGGAGATTTGTGCGTGTGTATGTATCGATACCGCACATTGTGGGCTTGGTGATTAGCTCACGGGTTTGACAGGCATACAATTATCTTGGCACACTCACAGGAGTGAGTATTGTGATGTATGCTTGTGTGGCTACGAGCTAGGTAGCCGGATTCCAGCACTAATGGCTTGAGGTTTTTCAGTAGGTTTCAGCTACAGGTTTACAAGTTTACAGGCAGGTTTGAGGGCTTATTTGGGTGCTGAATTTTCAGCCATTGTTTCCTCTTTGCAGGTGTCCATGTATGGCTCAGTTGTAGGCTGATTTGGGACACATTTGTGACTTGTTTATGAAGCTGTTTAAGAGCTGAATTTTGGGGCTGATTTGCAGCCATATCTTACAGTCATATTTGCAGACTTTTGTTGATGCGATTCGAGCCAGTTTAGGGCTGATTTGGTTGACATTTGCTACTCATTGTTGGTTGCTCTTTTGCGAGCATTATGGCTGATTTTTCATTTGACTTCCAGCGTTATGGTCTGACACAGTTTGATGGTGCAGATTTTGTTGCTTGGAAGGAGCATATGCTTGTTGCATTGGCGGATTTGGGGTAGGATAAACCCTTGCATGGTTTATCAGCGAAGCCCAAGTCTATGCGTGATGATTGGCATGATCTTGATGAGTTAGCAATGTCTACGATTCGTTTGCATCTGGTTGAGTCTGTTGACTGGCAAGTCTCGAGGGAGACTACAACTCATGCTTTATGGCAGAGTTTACATGCTATGTACGCGACATCCATGTCTACAAGGAAGTCTAGTCCCACTTCTATGTCCATGGGAGAGATTGATCCCACACGCATAGAGACTTGACATGTTGGCATTGTGGACATAGAGGGCACATTAGGCATCGATGTTTTAGGCGTTTGAGACAACGGAGGCGACAGATGCGTGATGCAGATTTGGACATGACAGATGCTAGTGAGATCAGTACAGTGGTTACTGAGTATGATTGTGACGGCAATGTCACATTTACATCTAGCTTGTCTTCAGACGATCTTATGTCTACGGATTTCATATCGGATTGCACATTGTCTTCACATTGATTACTAAATTCTGATGCTACATTCCATGTCACGTCACATCGTGAGTAATTTAGCACGTTTTCTAGTGGGAGACTTGGTTGTGTGCACATGGCTGATGGTGCTGTGTATGACATTGAGGGTACAGGAGACGTATGTTTATCCTTGCCCAGTGGTATGAGATTTACCCTGCGTCATGTGCGTTATGTGCCAGATCTGAGACGGGATTTGATCTCAGTTAGACAGTTACGGGATAGTGGATGTCGGGTATCGCTGCTTGAGCGATCTTTTGCGTTGCATTTGGGTTCGCTAGTGATTGCGAGAGGTGCCAGGAGTGGTACAGGTTACCCATTGCATGTGGATCACGAGAGAGACGGTGTTGTCTCTGTGATAACGCAGCCAGATAGAGAGCGAGAGAGAAGGAGAGTCTCTTTTGCTTGTGGGTTGCAGGATGCTTTGCATGGAGTGCAGAGTAGTGAGCTCGTTGTGCACACAGTTGGGGCACGACTTGAGCAGTCACACAGAGAGGTGACAGAGTCAGACATGCATGCTTTGCTAGTGACTGAGCAAAGCAGAGAGTCGGTTGTGCGAGATACTTCTATGCAGGATAGACATGTAGAGCGGTCTTGCTCTAGTGAGTCACGACAGGAGGACGTTGTGCAAGAGTCTATGCATACGGAGTTAGAGCATGAGAGCTCTAGTGAGTCACAGCAGATTGAGTGGTCATGTTTGCAGTGGATGATTGCAGAGGAGGCTGAGATGTCAGCGATTATGCAGTCATTCCTTTCTATGCTCGACAGTGAGAATGGGGATATAGTTGTGCAGGATATGTCTTCCAGCAGACACCTAGAGCAGCTGGTTTGCTTTGAGGTTGCACGACAGGTTGATGCGTCTTTTGCGGACAGCCAGGAGATGCATGTGGCGGACACGCCTTGTCAGTCAGAGATGCCTATTTCCAGGGATATATTTGTTGATGCATGCTCTGTAGAGCTAGCAGGGCCCGCTAGCATTGCATCGGCATTCGGTGGTCTCATGTATGAGATGCTGATCTTGAGACCGGATATCGCAGCTGCAGTGAGAGCATTTGCAGTTGGGGTTGTCAGTCGTTTGTTGATTGATGATGGCATAGTGCACGAGGGAGATATGCAGGCATTGCATACATACTTGCAGTACGTGTGCGGTACGTCTGGTGGTGTATAAACTTACACGGGAGGAGGACAACCGGATGCACAGGATCATAGCCAGCCAGTGGGCATCTGTTGAGAGCGATTTTCTCTCACCTTTTGTAGTCTTTAGACTAAGTTCCCTTGCTTAAAGGCACAGTCGCCTTTAAGTGGGCGGTTGTTGGGGTATAGGCGTCTGTGCCTTGCCCGACCGCCCAGAGTGTGGGCGCCCACTCACTTGTATACCTTATACATAGCATAAGTGTATAGGGGGCTTCTCACTCTTTGAGTCTCCCCACCCATATCTGTGTGTCGTGTGTCTCCTTCTCTCTCTCACTCTCTGTCTGTGGTGTGCTCCCCGATCCCCTTCAAGGTCCACCACTTGTCCAAGCTATGCTCTGATATAGAAAAGGGATTTTCGTTTCAAGGTCCGCCACGTGTTCAACCTTGAAAGACTCAAGGGATACTTGGACATTGGAAAGCATAGTCCTATAGTAGTTGATATTTGGCAGTGGGTATAACAACTAGGTCCAACCTATGCTCTCATATAGAAAAGAGGCTTTGGTTTCAAGGTCCACCACTTGTCCAACCTTGCTTCCATTAAAGAAATGAGGGGCTACGTAAACATTGGCAAGCAAGGTAGAAAGGTCCTAAGGTATTTCACCTTAGATATTGGGCATTATAACTAGGTCCACCACTTGTCCAAGCTATGCTCTGATATAGAAAGGGGATTTTCGTTTCAAGGTCCACCACGTGTTCAACCTTGCAAGACTCAAGGGATACTTGGACATTGGAAAGCATAGTCCTATAGTAGTTGATAGGTGGCAGTGGGTATTACAACTAGGTCCACCACTTGTCCAACCTATGCTCTAATATAGCAAGGATGCTTTGGTTTCAAGATCCACCATAATTTCCAACCTTGCTTCCATTAATATAGCAAGGAGGATTTGGTCTCAAGGTTCACCACTTTTCCAACCTATGCAAACCTTTTCCATGTTGTAGCATGATTTTTTGTTTGAAGAGTATTTTTCTATAACTATGGATTTAACAATGTAATATTTTTTTTTCACTTAAATGATGGACTTTGAATCTGAGGAGAAATTACATATGATACTTGATAATGAAATTGTTGGTATTGGCTGTGTGTGTAGAACAAATCCAGATTCCACTTGTGGTGGTACAAAGATAGGTCAAGGAAATGTCTCCATACTAGTGGAGGAATGCTTGAAGGATGTGGTCCTACCTTTTCCTACAATGGATACTTCATCTCTCCAAGGCTCATTATGGAGTGTTGTTCGATGGTCAAAGCTTCTTTTGCAATCTTTTGTATTAAATGGGAACTTAATTGATCCACAGGAAAGCTACAATGGTGATGAAGAACATGATCATTCTGATCCTCTAGTTACAAATGCAATACCTATGACAAGCCCAGAATTTGAAGCAATGATTCGAGATTCTTGGAGAAATCAGAGGTTCCTTTTAAAAGATGACACAATGATGCAAACCATGAATGAAGGGACCATCTTATATGTATTTCCACATGATTATGTCAACTTTCAGGAACTTGGTCCTGATTGTGTGGGTGTGGGTATTGAAAGAGAAAATGCAAGCATTGATGATGTGGTTGAAGTGGGTAGCATCACTTTGCTAAAGTGGCCCATCAAGCAGACAACAATGTTGAATGGGAGCCCATCACAACGATTTGTTCCTGTTGATGGCATGTATGCTACATATGAGGATGTATCCAACGATGACATTGTTGGAAAAAAACTTGATGGGAGTAATATTGTCCAGTTGTCAAGGAAGAGACGATACACTTTCATGAAGAGGACTCAAAAATCAACAGCAGCACCAGCTTCGACTTTTTACCTTTCAAACAAATCAATTCAAAGGGTATCATGCATTGATTGTTGTTCACAAAAATGTTGCCAGTTTGCAGATCATGATATGGTGACAAGATTACGACAACAGTTTTGGGGAGAGTCTCAAAAATCATGCACTAATTATGTTTATGATGTTCTTTCTATATGTTATCAGAAAGATGAGAAGTCACGATACCAATTCAGGCTAAATGGCTCTATTGTTTGTTGTAGAGCATGGTATGAGCTACATGGAATACGAAAGACATCATTTTATTGATACAAGGAGAACTTTGAAAATGGTGTGCGCCAATATGTACATGGGAACACATGTACATTGAGAAGGGGACTTCAACATACTAGTTTAGCAAGAGCACTACTAAATGAGTTTGTGGAAAACAACTCTGAGAAGATGCCACATAGAAGTAGAACACTGCTAGATGGCTCAAGAGAGACTCAATTGGTGATTCCATCAACATACAAACAAGTGGATATTTTATGTTAAATCAACATGACACTTGACCAAATGGGCTATGAGAAGAAGCTATCCCAATCTTCTTTTGGTAGAATTTGGAACAAAGAGTACCCACATGTCACTTTAACAAAGACGAGTGAGTTCTTTCCAGATGGATGTTCTTTTTAGAACGTTTCATGAGAACGATCAAGCGATATGTGCGTCAGAAGGCACGTCTGGAGGGTAGCATGGCAGAAGGTTGGCTAGTATCAGAGTCCGTAGTTTACATTGGAGAGTGGCTAGATGGATTTGATAAAGCTCGGGATACGCTATGGTGAACAATAGATGATGAGCGCATATCTGGGATTGTCATGTGCAATCTCGGTGTTGAGAAGAAGATGATGGAAGATCTAGAGGCTAAAATCAACAGATTTTGCATGCTTCACAATCCAGTGATGCAAAAGTGAATTTCACAATATGAGGATGCAAAGCAAGGGTGACAAAGGGCCTGAATCGAGTGGAGACGAGGAAGACGACCACCGATGCATTATCCGACAGGTCTGGAGAGCCTACTAACATTCATGAGCTGAAGATGGTTGCACAACCAATTGAAAAGTGCACAACAGTGCGGTGAAGAAGCGATTGAGGAGGAGTGGGAGTACTCTTGGGGTTGCGCAACCAAGGTAAGTTTGCAATGTATGACTAGTGACTTTCTAGATGTTTGAAAGGCCAGTCATAATCTTTGTTGGTTGTAGTATAAGTCATACATAGCACCATGGTGTAAAGGTCGACATTTTAGGGTGGAACGGATCGACAAAAAGCATTTTACTCAAGATAGTGGACTCATGGAAAAATTTGAACAGTCTAGTCGACGACGGTCCTTAGATGCAGATCCTGTGGTGGCAGAACTCACTTACTTTGGAATGCTACAAGAGCTTTTGAGGATCAATTATAGAGGATTTTTTGTTGACTTGTTCCACGTGCAATGGTTCAAGATAATCATGGAGGGTTGCAAAGCTACTGTGCAACTAAGAAATGGACTGACGTAAGAGACACTTTCGTACTACCCGAGCATTGTGAACAAGTAAGTATGTAAATAGTTAACATCCAATTTTAAAATTTATGTGCTTGGAAGCTCTCATGTAAGTTATGTGGCTCTTATACGTGATATTTTATCCTACAAAGTCTGCATCAAACTGGTGGTATGTCATAGAGGTAGCCACTTGTACTGCACGGATGCATGAGGGCTACCATGTGCCAATCACGGTGGCATCAATGGAGGAGATCAAAGAAGATGCTTAGTCAAAAGCCACTGAGTGGTGCCAGACGAGCATCAAGCTGCTACTCTCTATGGGGGTGCATGCACAGGATCTACAAAATGAAATGGAGGACATCTCTCTAAACAGAGAGCTCTATATAGATATAGGAAGTTATGCTGACCTCATAAAGCCATAAATATTTTATTTGAACAATTTTGCTCTGTTTTATAGTATATATTGTATTCACGTGGATTTTTGTCTATTCCTGTCTATATGCATCATTGCATCATTGTATTTAATCGTTATTGCATCCACTCTAGGTAGTATGCTCTAGGTATGTTCTCACAAGCAGAGACAACGAGCACTGCGCTCCGATTGCGATGGAGACTGAAGCTGCAATCGTGAAGGAAGTGATCTATCTCTGCTCATAGATGCTGCTCCTCCCACCGCTAGATCTAGTTGATCGGGTGAAAGAGACGCTAAGAGGCACTACTACTGATTTTTAGCGTCTCTTTCACCTGATCAAATAGATCTAGTGGTGGAGCGAGTAGCATCTATGAGTAGAGATAGATCACTGCTACAATGGGGAGGCGTGGCTGCCCTGCAAATCATCCAAGATAACACCATACAATACATAAATCGGCAAATCCCCATACCTGACGAACCTCATAGCACAGAATCGAAGCCGTACACGAACAAAGAGAGAGATTGAGAGCGCGAGAGGATAAAAGAGTGCGGAGTGCTACGCCGGCATGGCGAGAGAGAAGAGGGAAGAGGAGAGAAGAACAACGCAAACACTGGGTGCAATCTCCCCCCGTGCAAGAGTGAGCATTTCCCTCTTGCACGTATTTAATTTATAGATTCTTGAATGGTCAAAGTGAGTACAAACTGGCCGGACGGACATAGTTGGCCAAAGCTCATAAAGAGCACTTGAATAATAAAATATACATAAAATATGATATCCTTTTGCAATAGCTTAGCTCGGTCAAGCCTTTTCCACCTATCACAGCTGTAATAAATAATAAGATATCAATTTCCATAACATCTTCCACAGTCGGGAGGCGTGGCTGCCCTCCTAGACCGGAGTGCTACGCCGGCATGGCGAGAGAGAAGATGGAAGAGAAGAGAAGAACAACGCAAACACTGGGTGCAATCTCCCCCCGTGCAAGAGAGACCATTTCCCTCTTGCATGTATTTAATTTATAGATTCTTGAATGGTCAAAGTGAGTACAAACTGGTCGGCCGGACATAGTTGGCCAAAGCTCATAAAGAGCACTTGAATAATAAAATGTACATAAAATATGATATCCTTTTGCAATAGCTTCGCTTGGTCAATCCTTTTTCACCTGTCACAGCTACAATAAATAATAAGATATCAATTTCCATAACATACCTCTCCGTTGGAAAGCAACTGTCCTCAGTTGCGAATATAAAATCTGCAAACAATACTTGTCAAAAACAGTGATTAGTATGTTGTGTCAAAAATATCACATAATAAAAGAAAAGTTTATGAAACTAAACAACATTAGCTTATGCCTGCCGTCATCCACATACTACCTATTCTAGTGTCCCATACCACTAGAATAAGCAGTATATGTCATACCCTGATGAATCAGGATATCATTGGTCACACTCATCATCAATCTCATAATGTCAAGTCTCATCACATAAACACTGTCGTAATAATCACCAGATACCAAATCCCAATCCAATTCCAATTCCAAAATATAAGTCCAAATCACTTTCATTATGTACCCGGGTAACAAAATCATGCCAGTTACAGTGGTGGCCAGCCACTACAGCAAGATTTTGTGATCGGTGTTGCCTCATCCGGCTAGTCTACACCGATAAAACGTGCTGCCTAAATCGGCGAATCTGCACTAATGCTGCCTAAATCGGCGGATCTGCATCGGGTATTGTTTAAAAAATTATAGATCTGAAGTTTATTATTGTGCTACCTAAATCGGCGGATCTGCACCAAGATGAGTATCTACACACTGCCTAGATCGGCGAATCTGTGTGTGCATGACCAATGGACTAGGCAAGACATAAAGAAAAAAATATTTATTATGTTGTTGACATCACAGTGCAGTATATCAAAGCACTTACAAATTGTTGTGAGCTATCCCAGAGTATTGTAGCTCATATGAGTAGCTGCATAGATTACTGACAAAGCATCTCAACAAAATTATCTCAAAAAAAATCCTTTGAATTCAATTAGAGGGCATAATCTTCGCAGTGTTTGAGTATTCAGCTTAAATACAATGCAGAGACAAATAAAATGCGGAGAAAAGAGGAGTGACGTATTCGAGGTACATACCAGCAGGATCCAGAGTGGCTACTTGATTATGCGTGTCCAGAGAGTTGTGTTGTCTCTTGGAATGGTATCAGTAAACATAACTAGGAGCGTGGCACAATCTTGTATTTAAGAGTTAGTATAATCAAGCGGGAGGTAGTAGGATTTAGGTGCGGATAGATATTGGATCAATAACAGAGTAGGGGGTATCATAAAACTTGATAAAATATAGTGAGAAGATGAGTACGAAAGCCGTAAGAATGAATTGAAAAATAAAGTTAAAAGATTACTTATCTGACGTCCTCGCATTATGGTCTGCATCGGTTTTTGTGAATCCTTTAGAGAAATGTAACAAAAACAAGTGAAGATTGTGAAAAAAATCATTTGATTGAAGTCAAGCAAGACAGATAATTTTAATTTCCTGTAAATTACGGTAAACCGAATAAAGGTATGGGGGTTGAGCAATGATACTGTTCATTAAATGATGAGCCATTCGAAGAGGAGAGAAACCCATAAAATCTTAACAATTTGGTAAGTCCTACAAATTTTACGTCCCAAATGAAGAATGCAGGACATTTGACAATTGCGGTCGACAGAAGGAATCGCAAAAGAGCATGCAATATAGCCATGTCACAATTAGATGAAGTTGCGAAAAGGGGTCACCGAGGAAGCTGGCAGTAGTAGTATGAGCTTGAACTAACGTGTGTTAATATTAACCAACTTAAAATAAAATGCGAATAGCATTGCAAAGAATCACAAAGGTTAAATACTATGCTACGTACCCAAAATCGTGCAAGTCTTGCCATGAATATCTAAAGATTAGAAGTAGAATTAAATTTCTGCAAATAATTTGATGGAATCCATTGAAGTATTAGAGCTATATAAACCTAGGTCTTATGATCACTTTATGAAGCTTGATTGTGGTCGTCTCCAACATATCATTTCGTAGTTGTGTTCCAAATACTTTCTGCCCAAATTAGTGTTGTTACCCACCGCAAATTTGTACTATTCGTCAATATCCCTCAGTATGATTCTAGTCAAATTTGTGCATATATTATCATCTAGTCACATTGTAATCGTCGATGGGGCATCTCGTCCATGTAATGCTGAGGGGGGGGGGGGGGGGGGGGGGGGGGGGGGTATATGAGTAGAGGCTAGGGTATAGAGACGAAGATAAAGCTATATCACATATGTCATCATCCAGTATACTATGAGATGTGAAGGCACTTGCATTGTCTATTTAGTGATTGAGACCACTGATTAGAGTTATGAGAGTCCTCAGGTTGTTTATGCTAGAGTGGGGTAACACGAGGAGAGACATTTTGAGTGTGTGACAGTAGAGACTATACATTTAGAATAATGAGATCAAACAGACAGAATCCGGTTGGATGTAATCCAAGAGATGGGTACAAAGTTAAAATCAAGTAAAGTGAAAGATGTAAAAATTAAGAGTTTAAAAACATTAGACTAAAAGGATCATGGTCATGTCAATGCCTGAGAATTCTCGATAATAGGCATTGTCGCAGGAAGTAGTACATCAGTCCCACTGAAGAGCGTCTTCAATGTCCATTTCTGCAGTAGTGGTACGGGGGGAAAGAGAGAGAGAGAGAAATGAAGTGAAAAATTATATTATTCGTCTTTAAAAGCCATGGGGTCAAACTCGTACAATCCTCATGGATCTAAGACAATGTCGAGTACAAAATAAAATGAAGTGTAGTGAAAAAATTGAATTAAAAGACTAAAATTAATATTGGGAGACTGAAGTCATCATCATCATGATCATCCCAATGCCCGAGATGGTCGGAAACAGGCGACGTTATCACAAGAAGTTGGTCGTTGAGAAGCTTGTCGATGTCCAAGTATGCTTGGCAGCCCGGTGATGTCCGAAAGCTATTGTATGCTTATTGGTATGTCAGTCGTTATAAGGAATTGTAGTGGAGAGCAAAATGAAATGAAATGTTTTTATGAATCGTCTTTACAAGGGGTGTGGGATCAAACTCATAAAATCTTATGGATCGAAGACAGTGTCTAGGTACAAAATGGAACAAGGTAAAATAAAAGCTGAGGATGGCTGACATCGTCGGAAGATGTATTGCATCCGCTGCTGCAGAGCTTAGTCAATGACCGCCACTGTAAGTCGTCATCAGAAAGAAAAATAGATTGAGAGACTTGCTCCTGCTTGCTAGCTGAGTGAGAGCACAATAGTTCCACTGAGAGAGAGATGCACACCAAGTGTGATCAGTTGCGGAGAAGGAGGGTCCTCAGGGTGTTGAAAGTAGGGCCTCGAGGCCTGCTACGAATTAGGGAGAAGAAGAGATCTGCAAGGCAAGGCCCGGTTGGATTTAAAGGATCATAAGCTGGCTGTGTCGAGGGTCGAGGGTCGAGAGGGCACTTACTGGAGGGCGCTTTGCTCACTAGAGCAGTGAGCATGGGGTGCCGCAGTCAGCGTTGTAGGGAGTTGAAGGTTTCCATTGACAAAACATGATGACAGAGAAACTGTTGAGGGGTATGGGCTGCCAGCGCCATAGAGCAAAGGGCAAGGAGGAGCGTTGAATATTGCATGAGGGAGAGGTTGACAGAGTGTGTGAGAGCTGGTGGGTGTGTGTGTTTGTGGTGGTTGCTGCAGCTCCTACCATCAATCTCGGGTAGCAATGTGAGCGCCCTTGCATGGCCATCAAAAGATGATGGGTCGTGACTGCAACTCCGAGGGTTGGGGGGGGTAGGCACGGTTATAGAGAGAGGCTTATGAATGTGACAGAGAGAGAGAAAGCTCTTCACCGTAGGAGAGAGAGAGATGGCGGCGGCTGAACAGAACCACAGAGAGAGAGAGAGAGAGAGAGAGAGAGAGAGAGAGAGAGAGAGAGAGAGAGAGAGAGAGAGAGAGAGAGAGAGAGAGAGAGAGAGAGAGAGAGAGAGAGAGAGAGAGAGAGAGAGAGAGAGAGAGAGAGAGAGAGAGAGAGAGAGAGAGAGAGAGAGAGAGAGAGAGAGAGAGAGAGAGAGAGAGAGAGAGAGAGAGAGAGAGAGAGAGAGAGAGAGAGAGAGAGAGAGAGAGAGAGAAAGAGGTCGCCGCTGCATGGAAGCTGGTTGGTGGGTCTGTGGTGATTGGTTGGCTGAGAGACAAAGGAGAGAAATCGACTGAAGAGTTGGTTGAGTGAGAGAGAGAAAGTTGAAACGTTGCATGGGAATAACTCGCACTATTTGTGTGGTCGCCAGTAGACCAGCCAGAGAGAGATAGATAGATAGATAGATTTTATTATCGTCCTCAGAGGTCAAATATGACCTATGGGACCAAAGTTACATGTGATGTAGTATGTGTATGACTGATGAGTGACTCTCGATGCTCCAAAATTGTAGTGATGAGAGTCGCAATGGAGAGCCCACACTTTGGCTGGGATAGGAAAGTGTGTAGGTCTAAGTTATGGCTGAAAATGTGAGAGAAGCAAGTTCGGATGTGACCAAAAGCTGAGCACTCTAGTAGTGTTTGGTACTCAGACTCTCGAACTTGCAGTGAGCATAATGTGCACAATCGATTTGACTCTTCTCCATTGCCCCAACGCCCTATCTCGCATCGAAGGAAATGGGAGCTAAGCCGAATCGCTGCAATAGTGCGTATCGCGGACAAGGGAATAGGCTCAAGCATGTAAGTGTGAGTACGGTTTCCTCTCTCAGCGAAGAACATGGTTTTGTAGTTGGGGGCAATATAGGTGGTGTAATGTATGAAACGTGACCCACCGGATTTCTCCCAAGCCGTAATACATTGGCGTTGTAGAAAAGCTTCATTCACTTGAGAGTCAATTGAAGCATCATGTAGCAAGTGTAATGCATCCCATCTCCCAAACCACTTCTTTATGTCTTGCATCCATCCCGTGCTCAAGATCTTGCTTTTATGCGTCTTTTGAACTTTTTTGCTTGCTTCCCATACAATTGTAGGAAGTCGATGTGAGGGGTTTTGACGCATCTTTATCATGTACTCCACAACCCTTTCCATGCCCATAACCTCAATTGGAAGAGATCCCGACTCAAGAAGTAGGAGCATATATGGTGTTTGTGTCTTAACTTGGAGAAAGTTTGTAAGAAAACGCTTTTGGACATTCTCAAACTCTTTCCAAGTAGACTTTGAGATGCTCCCGCCCCACACTTCAACTCCATAAAGAAGAACCGGTGTCACCACTGCATCAAAAAGATACTTCTTGAGAACCCAACACTTGATGTTTCCCGCATTACACATGTTCTCAAATGCATAATATGCTCTCTTTCCCGCTTCCAAACGATGCATAGCACATTCATGCCACTTGTGATTGGATGGAACCTCAAGGCCAAGGTACTTAAAGCTCTCAACAACTTCAAGTGTCTCATTGTTGTACACAATGCATGGCTTCTCCTTATGGTTGGTTTTCACAAGCATAACCTTTGTTTTGGATTCATTTACAATCAGCCCATTATGCAAGCAAAAGTTCTCAAGGACAACCATAAGCTTTTGTGCATCTTCTAAAGTGTGTGCTAGAAGCACTACATCATCCGCATACAACAAAAGCATGATTACCTCATTGCAAATAGTGACCTCTTCAATGCCTTCTTCTTGCATAAAGTCTAGTACCATTTGTTCCAATTGATCGATGCATAGACCAAAGAGAGTTGGTGAAAATGGACATCCTTGTTTAACCCCAATAGTGCTTACAAAAATTTCTGAAATTTCTCTTCTCATGCGCAATTGACAAATCACCTTCTCATAGATTCGAGAAACCGCAAGCATAAACTCACTTGGCACTTGGAGTTCTTCCATCCTTCTCCACAAATTGTTACGTGGAATCATATCAAAGGCTTTCTTAAAGTCCACAAAACAACAATACAATCACTTGCCTTTCAACTGACTTTCCTCCATGAGAACACGAAGAGTGACAAGATGATCAATGGTGCTATGGAATCGACGAAAACCCGCTTGTCCCTTTGCACGCTTGTCATTCTCTTCAGCCTAATTACTCAATTTCATCTCCATTATGCACCCAAACAACTTTGCCATAAGAGACCCAATCATTATAGTCCGGTAGTTGCTTACATTATTTACATCCCCTCCTTTATGCAAAGGCTTAACCCAATTAGTACTCCAATCATAAGGCATACCATGTTGAAGTGCAAGGTTGAACATATCACACATCCACTCATGGGTAAACTCTCCCGTCCATTTGATCATCTCCGGCTTGATACCTTGAAGATCTCCCGCTTTGCGAGTGGCCAACTTTTCAAGCCCACCACATACATCCTCAATAGTAAAAAAAGAGGGCATACATGGGAGTGAACCATAAAATGGCATTTTTTCAGCATTTTCTTGCTCATATAATTGCCTACAATGTGTGTACATATCCACTAGACTCAAGTTACCAAAATTATCAACCCGCTTGCCCCTCAAGTTTCTCCAAAATCTTCCACATGCATGTGCCTTTTCTTGGACTTGAAATTCTTGTTGCATTACTTCCCATCTTCTTCTCTTCTTTTGAATCAATGCCTTGTATGTATGCAAATGACTTTGATAGTTGTCTTTGTCCATAGTTGCATCAAGCTTTATCAAGGACTTTCGAGCATCTTGACATTCTTTATCAAACCACCTTTTGTGTGATCTATCTTTGTTGATACCATGGAGATGCTTTATGGCAAAGAATTATTCCGCACAAGAACAAATAGCTTTCTTGAAAGCTTCCCCTTTAGTTTCCAATGGTGCATCACATTGAAGCTTTGTCATCCATAGTTTTTTCTCAACCATTTCAATGTACATTGGTGCCCGTTTGAAATCCATACATAGTGATAACTTCTCTTTCCTTTGGCTGAGATTATCATGCTTAGTTGCTTCTCCACATGAAAGGTCAATACATAAGGTGCGATGGTCTGATTCCGGGGTCCATTGACCAAACATAAAACTCTTTATGCGATACATGATGGCTTCAGAGAGTAGCATATAGTCAATCACACTATCCCCATTATGTCTCCTACATGTAAATCCATTGGTTCCACTCCACAAAGATACACCATTGGCAATGAGCATACCCGTGCTATTACACATGTGTAAAAGTAACTTTCCATAGTGATCCGGCTCTTTCTCATCCATTGAAGTACGATCATACAAGTGAACTTCCTCCAACTCCCTTGAAATGTATGGCATATCAAATTGTTGAGTATCATGTTGCAATGTTTTTGTGCGAGCATTCATATCCCCAAATACAATAACATCACCTTCACCTTTGAAATAAGCAATGTCCTCTTCCAAATCAAAAAATGGTTGATCTCTATCCATGCAAGCATAAAAGGGAGAATCATGATGAGGAATGTAGCAACCGGCTACAAAAATGGGTGCTCTTTTTGGTGTCATAATTTTCAGCCATACATAACGTTTGTACTTGTCATCTTTCACAATCGATACAAAATCTTACAATCCTTTCTTAACCATACATGCTACCCCTCCTTGTCCTCTTCGTTGCTTGAGATTCTTTGACCACATCAATGAATGTACATTGTAATCCTCCAAGCCGTTAATCCTTTGTGTATCATGCTCCCAAGTTTCAACAAGAAGTACAACATCAGCTTTGCTTGTTAGTTCATCAATGCCAACCCCCGCATTCCATGGGTATCCATTACAATTCCAAAAGCATATTTTCAATTGTAACTCAGTCTCATAGGTCACGCATCCCTATTTTCTTGAGAGACTTGCCTCCTCCTTGGGCACATTTTCTTCATGAGAGATCTCCTTGTTTTTATTATTCTTTTCCTCATATGCCTTGCGACGCATATTTTGTTGCTTAATAGTGCGATCTTCACATACAAAACATTTTGTATCCCTCAAATAGATCCAACTATTATCAAGGATAATCTTTCTCTTAGTCTCATCCGGCATGGTGCATACAATTGGCCGTTCTCCCGAGCGAGGAGCTCCTTGCTTCCCCACTCTATGTGCTCCATAGACCATAACTCCGGACATGCCAAAGTGGGTTTTGAAGAAATCTTCAATAACAATGGCAAGAGAAGGAGGTGTCTCTAACTTCTCTTCGGGAATTCCATGAATAACAATGTTCTTGGAACGTCGCTCCCGTTCCTTCAACTCCTCCACATCCACATTCTCAACATTCTTTGTTTGAACCATAGCTTGCATGAGTGAGGAATTAGAAACCACATTGCTACCACATACATCAGCCCAAGACTTGTTTGTGCATACATTTTTCATGTCACATACATCCCGGCTCATAGTGTCAAATTTCTCCTCTTTCAATACATAGTCGACTGAAGAGTTGGTTGAGTGAGAGAGAGAAAGTTGAAACGTTGCATGGGAATAACTCGCACTATTTGTGTGGTCGCCAGTAGACCAGCCAGAGAGAGAGAGAGAGAGAGAGAGAGAGAGAGAGAGAGAGAGAGAGAGAGAGAGAGAGAGAGAGAGAGAGAGAGAGAGAGAGAGAGAGAGAGTTCAACTGCTTTGTCTGCTTGTTAGGTGAATGACAGAGAAAGAGGAAGGCAGCGCTGCAGGTTTGTTTTCGACCTCTACATGGCAGGCCAAGAGTTGGTGGGTCGTGGTTGCTCATGCTTGTTGCATGGTTAGGAAAGAGAGGGCACGGAAGGAGGAGTGCTTTGGCTTCCCAACCTGCTTACGCAGGCGAGCCGAGTGAAAGTCCCCGAGTTAGGGGGTCGCCTGTAGAAGGCGAGGCCTCCTTGCACAAAAATGCGAGCCTGAAAGGGCATACCTCCTTCCATTTGGCGTTAGCTGGATACTTGGGGCTGAGATAAGTGTGGAGCCCCTTTCCACTGGAACGTTGTCATACCGGGGAGCAGCTGACTATACCACAGTCATGCACTCTCGCTTGCAACAGAACGGGGCTTACTCCTTCCTTGCCATTTTTTTATTATTATTATTTTTATTTTATTTTATTTTTGTGGATTACTTATCAGCTAGCAAATTTAAACCTAACACTACTATATTAAACCTTGCTAATTAAGATCTCACTCGTTGATTACTAACTTCCCTCACCTTTTATCCTATGCTGTGAGTCATAGCCGAACCTTCAGAGATTCTAATTTCATGACATCCTATCTAAGGACACGTAATATTCTTTTCTTATTCTCGAGTATCTCCATAGATTAAGTTTAACCTATTCTACTAATACGTTTAATTAGCATAATTATACTAATAATCACTATATTATGACAGTAAAGAAAGCACTCTTTTTTAATTCAAAAAAATCATTAACTACACATTGAAGCAATTAATGGAATCTAACGTAAGAAGCAAAATACTTAGCTGGTATTGGTTAAAATCTTTAGTTTTGGAGCGTATCCTAAGCTCTGATACCACTGCTACAATCGGGAGGCGTGGCTGCCCTCCTAGACCGGAGTGCTACGCCGGCATGGCGAGAGAGAAGAGGGAATAGGAGAGAAGAACAACGCAAACACTGGGTGCAATCTCCCCCCGGGCAAGAGTGACCATTTCCCTCTTGCACGTATTTAATTTATAGATTCTTGAATGGTCAAAGTGAGTACAAACTGGCCGGTCGGACATAGTTGGCCAAAGCTCATAGAGAGCACTTGAATAATAAAATGTACATAAAATATGATATCCTTTTGCAATAGCTTAGCTCGGTCAAGCCTTTTCCACCTATCACAGCTGCAATAAATAATAAGATATCAATTTCCATAACAATCACCTTCGCGATTGCAGCTTCAGTCTCCATTGCACCCAAAGCGCAGTGCTTTTATAAATTCATAAGAACTTCAACGAAATCTCTCTAGACAAGAATCCCTCCCCCTTTATGATTCCTCTCTCTCTCTCTCTCTCTCTCTCTCTACTTGTCCATGTATTCTTCTCCATTCCTTCAATATTAAGATTAAATGTTTGTGTGTTTAATGCAGTTATGGATGATGATGAGTTTCTTTCTTCTTTATCACCCCAGCAGAGATAGTGGTACGAGGATCTTCATCGCTCTGGAGAACCATCACATTATTCTACTCCTTTAGCATCTCCTCTATGTCGGAGCATTCAGCGCGCTCTAAAGCTTCGGTGTCAATGAGACAATCTTCACACTCGTCTAGGCACCGACGCTCTAGTGTTGGCGACGACGGTTGTTGTGGGGATGCCACCCCTGATGCCTCGACACCGTCTCGTGTTTGATGAGGCTCTTTAACTTCCCCTTCTTTGCCCGCCCCCACACAAGCCACGACATTGCCATCTACGCTAGGTTTTGCGCGGTTGACGGCCGTTCCTAGCTACACACCACTACCTACTCCTCCGGGAGTTACCCCAGTCGACACTCCTCACTTCCGGGCCCAGACTCCACTGGAGATACCTGACGTCTGTACCCCCATCGACACCCCACTAGAGACCCTTGCCGGGACACCCAGGTTCATGTGTCACCAACTAGAGGGCTTGCCTTACTCCATCGACTTCAGTGGTGGCAACATCTTGGATGATGAAGGCAAGAAGGTGATCTCTCGCATGGGCGGTCTTTGCTTTTGGGTGTTTAGACACTACATACTAAACACCTGGAGTGAAGTACCAAGTGAATTAAAAGACAGAGTCATCAGTATGCTGCATGACAAGTTTCCGGTGTCAACACGGAATGACCACTTCAATGAGGACCTATGAATGTTTGAATGTGTGAATACTGCAAGCACAAGCGTTTTGAAGTGCAAAAAGCAATAAAGCATGGGTGGAACAAACCAGATTGACTGGCCAAAGAAGATTGGAAGAATACGAAGAAAGCAGCACGCGGGAATCCTGACAAGTGGAACCAACAAAAGGACGCAGCCAAAGTGCGAGTAGAGGCAGGGAGCTCACACCACTTGGGGAGCGGCGGGTGGGCATCATTTGAGGCTGATTTTGTAAGTGTTTTTTCATTTCTCTTTAGGTTTGATAGTTTAGGGTTTAGGGGTTTTTAAATTCTAACATAATGGATTCTTTGTATGTTTTGAACAGTGGTCGATGACAGGACGTGACTCCACACCCTACGAGCGTAAGTACGCAGGCAGGAAGGGCTTAAATGCTCTGATGGACATTTTGAGTTCTCACGATGGCATGGTTAGTATGAAGGTTAACTCTTTTCTATTTGTTGTATTGCTTTGTAAATTATATGTTTATACTTACATAAAGCTGTCTTATTGTTTTTTTTTTGCAAAATCCGACAGATACGCCGCTTGGACGTGATGAGACGTCTGATTAGACGACGTTAGTCTAGCCGTAGCTAGATAGCATTAGTTTCCTTTTTTCATAGCATATGTATCATGAGATGACGTGTATACAACTTTTTGTAGCTATTGGAAAACCATGTATATTTTCTCAATAATGACAATGGAGTTGTAACTATTACATTTGCAAGGCTTAACAATCAAGTGATTTTTCCTATGATGTGTACAATTGTCATCGATTTACTTTCATCAATTTACTTTTGTCATGATTGTATCTTTATTTTGCAAACAATACTATGGATGATGGAGTTAATGGTTATATTGTCTTGTGGGTGACTACTTTGGGTCTATACCTAAGCTTGCACTTTCTTTCAAAGGTGAATCTGAGCTTATCTTGGATTCATTTAGGTTTACTATATTATTGAAACATTCAATACGGTTGATGGGTGGCAGGGCATTCAATGCCCTACCATCAATTTTTTTTACTTTCGAGCGTCGCTATAAGCGTCGCTATATAAGGCTCTGTAGCGTCGCTATGAACGTCGCTATAGGTAGCATGTAAGCGTCGCTATGGTCGTCCCTATATGCATCACTATATAGCGACGGCCATAGCGATGCTAATAGAGACCTTCCTATATTGACGCTATTAGTGACGGTCGTAGTGACACAAGGGAGTATAAAAACCCAAGTATTTTCGTCGCTAAAAACGTCACAAGTGCACACAACCTTTTGTAGTGTGAATAGCTTCCCCATCAAGCGGTTAAATGTGGTTGGTGCATTGGTCAAACCAAAAGGCATGACAATGTATTCGTAAAGACCAAATGTAGTGCAAAATGCGGTCTTTACAATGTCTTGATCAACTATCCTTATTTGATGGTAGCCACTTTTTAGGTCAATCCTACTGAAATGTAGCTTATCAAATAGGTCTTCTACCCGTGGAATGGGAAACCTATTTTTGATAGTGATCCTATTTAGTGCTCTATAGTTGACACATATATGATATGTGTCGTATTTCTTTTGCACTAATAAAATGGGTGAATAAAATGGAGATGAGCTAGGAATAACCATTCCCTTCTCAACTAACTCATGCACTTGCCACATAAGCTCCTCTTGTTGAGCTTGAGAAACTCTATAAGGAGGTTTATTAGGCGGTGAACTTCCTGGAAGAAGTTCAATTGCATGGTCATCATTGCCTCATTTAGGAGGTAGTTCACAAGCGATGCCATCAATAAACCATCTTGAAATACCTTGAGAAAATTGGATACCTCTAATTCCTTGTGATTGTTTATTTATTTTTTTGCTAAAGCATTAGGTTCATTTGGAGAATCTTTAACAAAAATCATGTACAGGGAAATAGAGCTCTTTATTAACTTATTGAAATCTTGTGTATGTAACAATGGGTATGGTGTTACCCAAATCCTTACCGTCTATGTACATATCTTTTTCCCTGAACGTAAAGTAGATTTGCCTTTTAGGGAATTTAACATTGGCAGCCATGCAATCAAACCATGGTGCCCCTAGGATTACATCCTCATGCTTGAGAGGAGAGACAAAGAATTCCTCTTTGTCCACATAGGTTTGGACATGGAGCCTTGTGCGCTCCTTGCCGCACTGTCGAAGCAAGGGACTTGCCAATACACCGTGTGCGAGCCACAAACGGCTCCAAGCACACAACAAGTCTAAACTAGCAAGCTCAAGGAAACAAAGGGTGTGTCACTCACCGCTCTACGCTCGCCTTCGTGGTGGATTCCTCACCGCGATGAAGAAGAAGCTGCAGTAGTGCCGCGCTCAACCGCTTTGCCGCCGTCGTGCCTTCGTAATGCTCGATCGCACACACACTCTCCCTCTCTCTCTCTCTCTCTCACACACACACACACACAAGGAGGTGAAGAAGAAGAAGATGGAGATGGAGATGGAGCAAGAGCACTCTTCAATTGCACAAATGAGAGAATGAGTAAAAATTAGGTTTAGTTGGCTTTTATAGGAGCTCACCCCATTCACACTTGGGCGCCCATGCTTAGCCAACTAATCCCTTGAATGTCCCAGTTAGAGTGCGCCTCTCATCGGCGATCACTCTACCTTTCCCTATTGGTCCGACAAGCCCGGTACCTGACTCTACCAAATACATAATATGGTTACAGTGTCCGTCGTAGGCGATAGGGTGTCCGTGAGCCACGAGGGTTAACATGCCCCCCTTCCTGATGTAGATTCCGTCCTCGGAAGCTATTGAGTTGAAGCTGGGTCGTCGAGGTGGAAGAGCATTTGAGATGAATGTCCTTAGCCTTCTTCAGTCACTGCAAAATCAAACAACATTGCCACAGTAATTGCATTCTCTTAAAAAGCATATGCAGTTTTAGGTAGACACATTGATTGGTCAAAGAATTTCAAACAATTTGGTAGCAATGAACATTAAATTGCAATGTAATCAAATGCATAAACAGATGTAAAGGTAAAAAATTAAACAAGTCTGGGGTCGCTAATTTGACGGTCGAAAGGCACTAGAGATCGAATATTAATACCATGGGTAAGCTTCTTAATTTTCTGTGGTCAATTAAGTTGTTTAATCGCGAGAGCCAAGTATTCATGTTCGAGGGCTGACTAGAGGCTATATCTAGAAAACCTTGTAGTTAAGCTCCTATAAAAGGAATTTCTCATGAAATCTTCGCCTGACTGATTACTTTTTCTTTGACCCCCCAAGGTCTTTTCACAGTGATTCAATTATGATGTGTGTGCTTATTTTGTATGCCTTGGGTTTTTTGCTTCTCAAGGAAAAGCGCCCACACTGGGAACCTCTAGGACTCTAGTACCATAGGCGATACATGTGAGTGAAGTACCAATTCAAGCTGAGATTTCTCTTCCAGTGTAAGATATTACATTGTGGCACTTTGATTTTTTGTTTGTTCATTTTCAAAATTTTAATTTTGTAACTTTGGGGGGTCATATAACACTGTTACCCTCCCCAGTGTTGAGATGTCGAGCTCTACACCTTGAGCTGGCATCCACTACGGGTCTTGGCCGCTTACGGCATTTACTCACTGGCGCGTTAGGTGACCGACACGGAGGATCTCTGCCAGTGATTCTACAGCTGGACTACACTTATAGTGCCAGCCTAGTACGCTTCTAGCGAGTTCACACTTAGTGACCGCATGTACATATGTGCTACTTTTCAGCTTTAGCACTTAGTCATTTTTGTACCCTCTTTTCTGTGAAGAAGAAGAAGAAGCTTTCCATCTCTGTGTGCTTTGTGCTTGTCTTGTGTAGCTCTCTTGCATCCTCATTCTTTACACCCAGGCTCATCACATTAGTAAACTCCCTTTATAATACTTAAGCTAAAGGTCAATAGGGTCAAGCCCACTAGAAAGCCCTAGTACATTTCATACAATGCTGCCTAAATCGGATTAAGAACCTAAGTAACCATTGCTTATTAGGAAGGCATTCCCCATGGTATTAAGAGAAGATTTCTAATATCTAGCTTGGTCAAACTAGCTTAGTCGGACTGCTTGATTTTTACACCTAGACAAGTGATTATGACAAAACATTACATTGAATTAAATGTTTGATACTAAGCAAATGCGCTGAATATTATGCTACCAATCACAATCAAAGCAGACAATCATAGATGCAAAAAAGATAAGGGCAATGCTAATGGACAAGAAACACCTGTTTGTGTTGATGGTCGTGCTTGATTTGAAGGTTCCATGAAGGTCCAAATCCTATCAATAGCAACACGTTCCTGTACACACTAGGAAACAAAAGGAATACCTCCAGGAGGCACATTAGTGGGAAAAGAGAACTTTTCTAATCACTCAACTCTAAAACAGAAACACTCCTATCGTACTAATCTTACCTACCCTCCATCACTCAAGTGATGAGGATCAAAGGTTTTTTATGGCATAGGTTTCTGTTTCACTGTACCAGATGTGACATGTGTAGGTCTGAGTCAATGTTTTGACTTTTATTGTGCATACTCGTTTGCTAATTGCTCTTGCTCTTTTTTTTATTTTTTGTGAGTATAAAGCTTTATATGTACATTCCCTAAGATCGGAGATTGAGAGGTCAGGGAAAAAGGTTGAGAGGGAAACAAATGAATGATGACTGTCAGCAAACACTCCCCCCTTCCTTGGGTAGATCATACCGTTTGAAATGAGCTTGTCACCCTTTGAAACCAATTGTTCCAGTTGGTAATAGGTGAGGATTTTAACCAATAGTTTTCGACCGCCCTATGCGTTTCATCTAGTTGCAAGGGTGGTAAGGTACTCTCCCAGGATCGAACTTGAAGTGGTTCATCAGGTGATTCTTGAACACTGGGAGGTGTGGATTCTTTTGTAGCTTCATGGAGGTCCACTACTATAGATGGAGGCTGTGTAGAAGATTTTACCTCTATGGATGTATTACATGAGGAGCTAGAAGCTTCATGGGACTCCCCCATTCCTGAGCTAGGTGGAACAAATCGTTCTTTCTTTGGTACCCAAACTAGCTCGGGAGCGGGTGTGTAGCATTCTGTGATTTTTTTCTTTCCACGATCATTGATTCGTTTTGGAGCTACGGGATTGGGCTCACTTGGGTCAGGTGATAGGTAAGAGCACAATCTACATTTTGGCACTCAGATTTGATCATTTCCTTGATAGTAGCCTTGGGCTTCCAATAGTGGTTTAGAGATCCATCGCAACATTTTCTTACTTTTCTTGGAGCGAGTGGTACGTTTCTTACAAGGCTTCTGTTTTTTTGCACTAGCTATGGTCACTAAAGAAGCTTTAGGGACCCACTTGTATGTTTTCTCCGTTACCTTAGGATGAGTCTTGTCAGAAGCGATATGCATTGCTTGTAGCATATTTAAGGGTATAGGCATTTCATCCCCCTCAGGTGTTACCCAGGTCGTCCCCCTATTTCCCCAAGTGGCTATGGTTGATGCTAGGTGGACCCAATCCACATTGTCTGATTCCGTCATACCCGGTAACACATCCATGTAAGGAGAATCTTGGCCAATGTCTGTATCCTTCTTACAAGTGTAACAATATTGTAGTGGGGCCGAGTGAACTGTGGTGTCAGAGCGATGATCAATAATGGTTTTACTCCCTAAGGGGTGTACCTTACCAGTCACCAAATCCACTCTAAGGACAGAGTCTTGGAATTGCAAATAGACATGATTTTTAGACCAATCGTGAACCATTTGTGCTTCCCTCATGAATGGTCGTCCTAAAATCATTTCATATGACATAAGGTGTTTAGAGAAATCCATTACAATGAACGTATGTCGTACCTTGTGTCCTAGAACTTTGATCTTAAGATCCTTGAGCATCCCCATAGATTTGGCTATGGTACCATTTGCCATCTTTACCACAATGTTAGTAACACTGAGGCGGGGTTTTCCCATGGATTCCCAACAATCTTTTGTAACGATGCTAACTCCCGCACCACCATCAAGAATTCCCTTTATAGTTAATCCCTTGGTAGTGATGGGTAGGGTCGCATTAGACTCGTCGCCTTCAAAATACTGCCCTAATTCGTTAATGGGTACCTCAATCACAGACTCGTGTCCATCTAAGTCAAGTGATTGCACATGATTTTCCTCATCAATCATAATCGAGTCAGGCCTATCTGGTTGCACAAACTGCGGTAATCCCGTTCGTAGCTCTCCGTTAAGGAATGCTCGAAGTGCAAGGAATAACTCAGGATCTCCATACAACTTTGCTATGATCGTGGTTCGGACCTCAGAAGACATGAAGTCCACTAGTTTGGCAACATTCATTGGCGTTTTGCAGGGTGTAGGTCCTTGACTAGGAACTGGTGAGGATGGAATCTCATATTCCTCAATGGGATCAGGTATTCCTTCGTTAAACATCCTTTCCAACAAGAAGGGTGTATGCTCACTTTCTGATGTCCTGTCCTCACTCCCTTCTTGGATGATACTAGATATGGCTAACGGTCTATGGTTCATGTGGGGTGGATGAACTTGCGTGGGAAACACTGTGTCATGAATTTTAGGGGTTTTTCGCACAAGTTTCTGAACAGGTCTCCAAAGTGCAGTATACAGAGATTTACTGTACAAGTACAGTGGTTGTATGTACGCTTGATTGTGGACACTCGTTGTGTGTAGAAAGCGTTACAAGAACCACGATAGCAGGTCCAGCAGATTTGCAGGTTTTTGCAGATTGCAGCTATTTTGTCTTAGTGCTTCAAGATGTCTGACGGTTTCAGTCAGATTGTTACTGAGAAGCTTGAGAAAAATAACTACCCTGCATGGAAGTTCAGAATAACAAATTTCCTAAAAGGAAAAGGTTATTGGGACTATGTAGAAGGAGACAATGAAAAGGAACCAGAGATTCCCGAGGCAAATGCTACAACAGAACAAAGGAAAGCTTTGAGGGACTGGCAACAAGGCCAGAGCAAAGTGATGTATTGGCTTTCTATGAGCAACACAGATGGCATGATGGGCTATCTACAGGATGCTGAAACCCCCGCCATTGCATGGAAAAACTTAGGCAGAGTGTTCGAGGTGAACACCAAGGCCAGGAAGCTTCAACTAAAGTCGGAGCTAAATCAGGTTAAGAGGAACAACCTCTCCATCAATGATTATGCTTTGAAGATCAAGAGTATCATTGAGGCTCTTGGATCTATTAAAGTCTCAGTGGAAGACGATGACATTGTCCGTGCATGCTTGGATGGTCTAGGAGATGAGTATGTACATTTTAGGTCTTCCATGAATACAAGAGACGACATCCCCATGTTCCAAGATTTGATTTCTATGCTTATTCTTGAGGAGAAGAACCTTGACACATCTTCTTCTCATGGCAGAAATAATTCTGAACAGGCCTTCTATTCTAACTCCAACAGAGGTAGAGGTAGAGGTCGTGGTCGAGGCCCAAGGGGTTGCAGGGGCCAATTTCTGGAAGGTCAATCAAATCAAAACAATACACGTGGCAGGGGAAACCAGTCTCAAGGCAGGGGGAGTCAAAGAGGTCGTGGTGCAGGATCAAGCAGGCAGCAACATACTCCAGATAGTAGAGAATGTTGGACTTGTGGTGAAAGAGGTCACATGTCACGTGACTGTCCAAAGGGAAAAGCAAGTAGAAAGAGAGAACAGGGCAACTATGCATCTACTAGCAGAGATGCAGATGATAGCAAAAACGAGCGCATGTTTGTTATGCAACATGTAATGAATACAATGACTGCAGAGAATTCTACCCAAGATGATGTTTGGTATGTGGATTCAGGTGCCTCTAATCACATGATGTCTCGTGGAGAGTGGTTTAGAGATATGCGCAAACCAGATGTGTCAGGCTATGTGCAGACAGGAGATGACACAGCTCACCCCATTGCTCATGTAGGGGACATACCTCTAAATACGAAGAGTGGGAAATCAAAGTACTTAGCAGATGTACTTCATGTCCCAAACATTACAAAGAATCTTGTTTCTGTTGGACAAATGGTTGAGCAGGGTTTGCAGGTTCGCTTCAATCCAAATGGCTGTTATGTAGAAGATTTCCAGAATGGCTGTAAGCTGATCACAGAGGGCAAATGTGTGGGCAGAATGTTTACACTGAATGTAGACATGCCTGAGGTAAAAGCTGCATTATTTGCACAGGGCACAGGTGTTGTGGCTGATGTTGACATTTGGCACAAACGCATTGGCCATGTCAATGAGCAGAGATTGCGCAGCATGCAATCAAAACAGATTGTAAAAGGTTTGCCCAAATTCAAGGTGGATGGTATGCATAAAGTGTGTGCAGCATGCCAGTTTGGAAAACAGTCAAAGGGCTCATTTCCACATGAGCGCAATGTATGTAAAAAGCCACTTGAGGTGGTGCACACAGATGTTTGGGGTCCAACCGATACTGCAAGTATACATGGTTGCAGGTATTATGTCTCTTTCATTGATGACCATACAAGGAAAGTATGGGTCTACTTCATGCGTAACAAAAGTGAAGTGTTTGGTCACTTTCAAGACTTCAAAGTCATGATTGAGAAGGAGACAGATATGCAAATCAAGACATTGAGGTCAGATGGAGGGGGAGAGTACTTCTCCAATGATTTTTCAGATTTTCTGCGAATGCATGGTATACACAGGCAGTTTACATGCAGATATACTCCACAGCAGAATGGGGTCGCAGAAAGGAAAAACAGGCACATTGCAGAGGTTGCACGTGCATTGATGAATGAGAAGAACATGCCTCATCATTTCTGGGCTGAAGCTGTAAATACAGCTGTGTACATTATGAACAGGACACCTACAACTGCGGTGCATGATGTAACACCTGAGGAAAAGTTTACAGGTACAAAGCCTGATTTGGCACACTTGAAAGTGTTTGGCTGCATAGGTTACGTGCATGTACCAGATGAGTTGCGCAGGAAATTGGTTCCTAAAGCAGAGAAATGTATTCTTGTGGGATATTCCCTTGAACAAAAGGGGTACAGGTGCTACAATCCTACTACACGAGAATTACGAGTGAGCAGAGATGTAGTCTTTGATGAGATGAGCAACTGGTACAGTAATGCACATGGCACTATTGGGGCTGATGTAAAAGATGATGTGGTTGTACAAAATGTGAGGCCACAGTCACAGGTTTTGAGTGGACCACAAGAGTCCTCTTCTCGTGGCTCTGTTGAGAAACCATGGAATGGTAGACTACGTACGCAGGTTACTCCACCAACAGGTACAGGGAATGTATCACGAAAAGGAAAGGAAAAGGTTGATGAACCTCCCTTTATGGTTGATGCATCATCAGGTTTTTCACATGTAGACATGGATTCAGATGGTTCTGAACAAAGTCTTGATGAGGAATTTGGAATTCCGGCTGTCAGGACACCTGGTGTAAGGAAAGTACAAGAAGATGCTAGAGGGCAAAGGAGTGACCCAGGACCGCGCAGATCTAATAGAGTCAGAAATCCAGTTCAGAAATTGACTTATGATGGGTATCTAGCGCATCACCAAGCCTACATGGCTAAGGTGATACAGGATGTGGAGCCCACATGTTTTGAGGATGCAATTGGAAATGTGCATTGGGATGATGCAATGAATGAAGAGATGGCTGCATTGGAAGCAAATGACACATGGGAGTTGGTGCCATTGCCAAGTGGCAAGAAAGCTATTGGCTGTAAATGGGTGTATAAAACCAAGCATAAGGCTGATGGTAACATTGAGCGTCACAAGGCAAGGCTGGTCGCAAAGGGTTATGCACAGACGTATGGCATAGACTATGAGGAGACCTTTGCTCCAGTGGCAAAGATGACGACAGTGAGAGCTGTCATAGCAGTGGCTGCATCTAGAGGATGGATTATGCATCAAATGGATGTAAAGAATGCCTTCTTGAATGGTGAGTTGCAAGAGGAAGTGTATATGGATCAGCCACCTGGTTATGTCGATCCAGGTTACCCAGATTATGTATGCAGACTTCTCAAAGCTTTGTATGGTTTGAAGCAGGGCTCTAGAGCATGGTATGACAGGATTGCCATGTATCTTGTCAGTATTGGTTTTAGGAGAGCTCATGCTGATCATTCACTCTATGTACGTGAGAGTGATGTGGGGATTGTGGTCATTACCATATATGTAGATGACCTTATTATTGTTGGTGACAATGCTATGGAGATTGACCATGTGAAGGGTCTTCTCAAACAGGAGTTTGAAATGAAAGATTTAGGCGAGTTGCGCTACTTTCTTGGCATTGAAGTGATCAGGACTCCAGAGGGTGTATGGCTATCATAGAGACAGTATGCTTTGGACATGTTGTCAAAGTATAGTATGGCTGATTGTAAGCCAATTTCTATTCCCTTGGATGTGAATGCAAAGCTGAGTGCAGAGAAGGGTGATGTTGTTGAGGATGTCAACATGTACAGGAAGATTGTGGGTAGTCTAATCTACTTGACTATCACGAGGCCAAACTTGAGCTACACAGTAGGCTTGGAGAGTTAGTTCATGCAGCTTCCGAGGAAGCCACATTTGGATGGAGTACGACGCACACTTAGGTATGTGCAAGGTACTCTTGACTACGCATTGTTCTATGCAGCAGATGCACCATTAGCATTGTATGGGTATACAGATGCAGATTGGGCAGGTAGCATTGTTGATAGGAGATCTAGGAGTGGCTTCATGTTCTCTTTCGGGAGTGCTGCTGTTACTTGGAGCAGCAAAAAGCAGCCTACGGTTGCTTTATCGAGCACAGAGGCCGAGTACAGAGGTGCAGCAGTTGCGGCGTGCGAGGTAGCTTGGCTACGCACATTACTTGAGGACTTGGGAGTGCAGGTGGACCAGCAGATTTTCATCCATTGTGACAACCTCAGCAGCATGCAGTTGGCTAGGAACCCAGTGTTCCATGCCAGGACCAAACACATAGAGGTCCATTACCACTACGTTCGAGAGCGAGTGTTGGCGGGCGACATCGACTTGGTCTACGTCAGCACAGAGGAGCAGATAGCGGATATCTTTACCAAGGCCCTCGGAGCTGAGAAGCTTCGACGTTATCGGACTATGCTTGGACTCTGCGACATGCAGAGCTCGAGGGGGAGTGTTGAGATGTCGAGCTCTACACCTTGAGCTGGCATCCACTACGGGTCTTGGCCGCTTACGGCATTTACTCACTGGCGCGTTAGGTGACCGACACGGAGGATCTCTGCCAGTGATTCTACAGCTGGACTACACTTATAGTGCCAGCCTAGTACGCTTCTAGCGAGTTCACACTTAGTGACCGCATGTACATATGTGCTACTTTTCAGCTTTAGCACTTAGTCATTTTTGTACCCTCTTTTCTGTGAAGAAGAAGAAGAAGCTTTCCATCTCTGTGTGCTTTGTGCTTGTCTTGTGTAGCTCTCTTGCATCCTCATTCTTTACACCCAGGCTCATCACATTAGTAAACTCCCTTTATAATACTTAAGCTAAAGGTCAATAGGGTCAAGCCCACTAGAAAGCCCTAGTACATTTCATACAATGCTGCCTAAATCGGATTAAGAACCTAAGTAACCATTGCTTATTAGGAAGGCATTCCCCATGGTATTAAGAGAAGATTTCTAATATCTAGCTTGGTCAAACTAGCTTAGTCGGACTGCTTGATTTTTACACCTAGACAAGTGATTATGACAAAACATTACATTGAATTAAATGTTTGATACTAAGCAAATGCGCTGAATATTATGCTACCAATCACAATCAAAGCAGACAATCATAGATGCAAAAAAGATAAGGGCAATGCTAATGGACAAGAAACACCTGTTTGTGTTGATGGTCGTGCTTGATTTGAAGGTTCCATGAAGGTCCAAATCCTATCAATAGCAACACGTTCCTGTACACACTAGGAAACAAAAGGAATACCTCCAGGAGGCACATTAGTGGGAAAAGAGAACTTTGCTAATCACTCAACTCTAAAACAGAAACACTCCTATCGTACTAATCTTACCTACCCTCCATCACTCAAGTGATGAGGATCAAAGGTTTTTTATGGCATAGGTTTCTGTTTCACTGTACCAGATGTGACATGTGTAGGTCTGAGTCAATGTTTTGACTTTTATTGTGCATACTCGTTTGCTAATTGCTCTTGCTCTTTTTTTTATTTTTTGTGAGTATAAAGCTTTATATGTACATTCCCTAAGATCGGAGATTGAGAGGTCAGGGAAAAAGGTTGAGAGGGAAACAAATGAATGATGACTGTCAGCAAACACTCCCCCCTTCCTTGGGTAGATCATACCGTTTGAAATGAGCTTGTCACCCTTTGAAACCAATTGTTCCAGTTGGTAATAGGTGAGGATTTTAACCAATAGTTTTCGACCGCCCTATGCGTTTCATCTAGTTGCAAGGGTGGTAAGGTACTCTCCCAGGATCGAACTTGAAGTGGTTCATCAGGTGATTCTTGAACACTTGGAGGTGTGGATTCTTTTGTAGCTTCCTGGAGGTCCACTACTATAGATGGAGGCTGTGTAGAATCTTTTACCTCTATGGATGTATTACATGAGGAGCTAGAAGCTTCATGGGACTCCCCCATTCCTGAGCTAGGTGGAACAAATCGTTCTTTCTTTGGTACCCAAACTAGCTCGGGAGCGGGTGTGTAGCATTCTGTGATTTTTTTCTTTCCACGATCATTGATTCGTTTTGGAGCTACGGGATTGGGCTCACTTGGGTCAGGTGATAGGTAAGAGCACAATCTACATTTTGGCACTCAGATTTGATCATTTCCTTGATAGTAGCCTTGGGCTTCCAATAGTCGTTTAGGGATCCATCGCAACATTTTCTTACTTTTCTTGGAGCGAGTGGTACGTTTCTTACAAGGCTTCTGTTTTTTTGCACTAGCTATGGTCACTAAAGAAGCTTTAGGGACCCACTTGTATGTTTTCTCCGTTACCTTAGGATGAGTCTTGTCAGAAGCGATATGCATTGCTTGTAGCATATTTAAGGGTATAGGCATTTCATCCCCCTCAGGTGTTACCCAGGTCGTCCCCCTATTTCCCCAAGTGTCTATGGTTGATGCTAGGTGGACCCAATCCACATTGTCTGATTCCGTCATACCCGGTAACACATCCATGTAAGGAGAATCTTGGCCAATGTCTGTATCCTTCTTACAAGTGTAACAATATTGTAGTGGGGCCGAGTGAACTGTGGTGTCAGAGCGATGATCAATAATGGTTTTACTCCCTAAGGGGTGTACCTTACCAGTCACCAAATCCACTCTAAGGACAGAGTCTTGGAATTGCAAATAGACATGATTTTTAGACCAATCGTGAACCATTTGTGCTTCCCTCATGAATGGCCGTCCTAAAATCATTTCATATGACATAAGGTGTTTAGAGAAATCCATTACAATGAACGTATGTCGTACCTTGTGTCCTAGAACTTTGATCTTAAGATCCTTGAGCATCCCCATAGGTTTGGCTATGGTACCATTTGCCATCTTTACCACAATGTTAGTAACAGTGAGGCGGGGTTTTCCCATGGATTCCCAACAATCTTTTGTAACGATGCTAACTCCCGCACCACCATCAAGAATTCCCTTTATAGTTAATCCCTTGGTAGTGATGGGTAGGGTCGCATTAGACTCGTCGCCTTCAAAATACTGCCCTAATTCGTTAATGGGTACCTCAATCACAGACTCGTGTCCATCTAAGTCAAGTGATTGCACATGATTTTCCTCATCAATCATAATCGAGTCAGGCCTATTTGGTTGCGCAAACTGCGGTAATCCCGTTCGTAGCTCTCCGTTAAGGAATGCTCGAAGTGCAAGGAATAACTCAGGATCTCCATACAACTTTGCTATGATCGTGGTTCGGACCTCAGAAGACATGAAGTCCACTAGTTTGGCAACATTCATTGGCGTTTTGCAGGGTGTAGGTCCTTGACTAGGAACTGGTGAGGATGGAATCTCATATTCCTCAATGGGATCAGGTATTCCTTTGTTAAACATCCTTTCCAACAAGAAGGGTGTACGCTCACTTTCTGATGTCCTGTCCTCACTCCCTTCTTGGATGATACTAGATATGGCTAACGGTCTATGGTTCATGTGGGGTGGATGAACTTGCGTGGGAAACACTGTGTCATGAATTTTGACCTGCAGGGGTTCTGGTTCTAGTTTCCTTTGAGTCTCCTCCACTAAACCTCTTAGATGTTTCACCTGCTCAATCTCGTCTACTGGGTTTGGGTACGTCCCAATCTTCTTTTTACGATTCTTCCCTTTTTGCCCCTGCGGTTTATCTTGGGGGTCTTGGATTGGATTTGGAAACACTTGTGGTGTTTTCAGAGGCTCTTTATGGTTTTCTCTCATTCGGTTTTCATTTGGTTCCATGTTACGGTTTTCTTTGTCGGTCTTTCTCTTTGTGGTATTGGTTCTAGTCTCCATTGTCTCGACTCAATCTGAATCATCCTCGAGGTCATTCATATACACGGGGTCATCTCCTGTTCCTATGTTTGTTTTGGAACTTGGCTTTGAATTTTCCGTATTCTGCGACTTCTTCCTTCATGTCTTCTTTTTCTTTGCTTGGATAACTGACGCGGTATCTCTCTCTTTGAGGATATGGCCTGGCCCTTGAAGCATGGACCGTGTAATCGCATAAGCGGGTGCGACGGGTGGTATTGGCGATGTCACACTAGCAATTTCGACCAAATTTAGGGGTGTGATTTTAGGCACATTTGGGTTATAGGGGCATTGGGCAATCAAGTGATCTATGCCACAACGATTACATGTGAGTATTGGCATTGCAGACGTGCTCCCTTGATTCATTTGCATCTGTGCAGCATTCTTTTGCAGCCTAATAGGGCACTCCGCTGCTCGATGTGGTCCACCACACTCGTAGCGTTGAAGAGGTGGCCTCCTAGCCTGGGTGTTGATATTTTGACCTCTGGATGTGAGAGCAGCAGCTTGATAAACCGGCTTGACTTGCCCCCAACAATCTTCCATGTAGTATATAGGACACTCTTCCAATGTATCAAGTCCGTAGGCAATACTAGTGTCTATTTCCTCCTCACAGCCATCTGCATAAGCATTTGATGGCTCGCAACCCACTTGGTTCATAGGGGCGACTCTTGGATGCGGGGGCTGCGGTCCTAGCACAGGAGGTGGTAGCGGTGTAGCTTGTACAACATTTTGAGATCTAGGGACCATGTGTTGCGGTAGTTGCTCAACAGGTGGAGCAGGCATCAATACAGGAGCTCGAGGTGCATCCGTCCAGGCTACAGGTGGTCTATTTGCCATCATACGTTTGATCATTAAACAATCCTTAGCTTGGTGACCATACCTACCACATGCGTTGCAAGTTCCATTAAATTTTACTCTAAACGTAGGGCACTCACTAGTGCTATGTGGACCTAAGCAAATGGAACACCATTGTTGCTCCCTTCTTGGATACATGTGACTATTTTGAGGGGGTCGATTATCCTTAAGAGACTCTTGGATTGCCTTGGTGAGGTCTGTCAAGAATGTCTCAAATACCTTTGGCTCATTGGAAATGGGCTTTGCAGTCATGGGTTCATACTCAATGGCTTGTGAGCTAGTGGATCTCGTGTCAGTAGACACCCTCATGCCTGCTATCATCAAGTTGTCCTCTAATTGGATTGCATTGGCAGTGACATCTCCCCAGGTTGTGATACCTCTAATCACTAGTCCATTATAGATTCCTTCATTCCTCAACCCTCGAATGAATCGATCAAGCAGTTGGTTATTGTTGAAGCGCTCATTTACAGGGCAACGAGAGTTTAAGTGCTTTAGACGACTAATGAAGTCCCTTACTGACTCTCCTTCCTTACGTTCGGCCTTCTGTAGCTGAGATGCTACACCCCAAAGCACACCTTCTCGTATGTACTCCTTTAGAAACAACCTTCGAAGGGTAGGGTAGATTGTTTTCTCGTCCACCCTTAGGGTTCTATACCAATCTCCAGCCTTCCCACTTAATGTCAAGCTTAAGGCATTGCACTTATGTAGTTCGTTGCGTTCCCCTAAGGAATCACATACTTGTTCAAACACTTCAATGTGTTTCCTAGCATCTTCGTCCCCATTGAATTTTTGCGTGAGTTTGGCAATTTGTACTGCCTTACTTCTAGGCTCTCTATCAGATGCGTGACACATATTTTCCGCGATAGATCGACCTATGGTTTGAGCAAACGCTGCCAAGTCACCTATGTGAGGAGGCAGGGCCGGTGGAGGTACTCTTGGAATCATATGTGGGAGAGGGACGGGTGCCGGTCTTGGCATATGTGTGGATGATGCAGGATATGGAACATAACCGGGCATAGGTCCACTCGGATAAGAGCTAGGGAGCGGCACTCGAGGAGCATAAGCAAGTGGTACAATTGGAGGTGTGGGGGCCATGTGTGCATAAGGGGCTAGAGGCACATATGGTCGAGGCCCCATATTAGGTACTACGACACTAGGTAGTGGCACTGCGCTAACCGTAGATGTCATCGGTACATTCTCTGTCAGGCTTATCCCTGGAGTGAGCACTGTGTTTTCCTTGATAGAGGGTTGAGCCAAGTTAGGGAAGCTAAAGTTTTCGCTCGGAGGCTCAGATTGCATAGAGACCCCAGGTGAAATGACGTAAGATGGGTCCATGGGGCTCATTAGAGGAGTCTCCATTTGTGATAGAGTAGGCTGTTGAGCCTTGCTCGTATCCAGAAATCTCATGGGGCCAGTTGAGAGTATATTTACCCCTCGGTTTTGCCTTTCTGATTGAATAATGCCATGGATAACATTACAGATCATTTTCTGTTGATCTTCGATGCTCGTGGCACTAGAGGTGGATTGTACAATCTCTATCCATCCTACATGGTAGGCGTGGCCAGAGTGTAGATCCGTCAACACCTCAGTGTGGAGGTCGTATGTCCAATGATCATTAATGAACCATCCTTCTAGAGTCGACATGTTAACGGTTTCTTGTGAGGTAGAAGCAATATTGCTCCCCGTGGTTTCACTTGTCACCAACGGTACTCTAGAGGGAACTTCTGAAGGAGGCAGCTCAACGGGGCCTTCTTGGTAAGAAGTTGGTAGGATATCCACATGGACACTCTTTGGGGGTGTGGGGTCCACGTGCGATGTGAAAGGAGAGTCCACTTCCCCACCCCCTTCGTGTGCTTCATTTGCATCAGGTTCCGAGCGAGTAGCTCTACCTAATGTTTCCATGAAACGGCTAAACATACTAGTACTAGGCTGTGGAGCTTCGGGAGGTGCATGGCCTTCTCTCTCAGTGTTTTGGGTAGGGTATGCTTCCATGATTTCTGAGTCGGAGGAGGAATCACTAGCGGCTATTTTAGGGTCTTGGGTGGTGCTACCTTGTGTCCCCGCTGAGGGTCTAGAGCTTATCGTGGATGGGTAATGGGTTTCCGTATGAACAGAGGCACCCTCAATATGCTCGTGTTCTAGCACCCGCCCAGAGCGTAAGTGCATGTGCTTTTGATACCCTAAGGTGTCAAAAAGCTGCTCTAGGAGGCCTTGTGACGAGTTTTTAGCGTGTTTTTTGTTTGTTTTTTTACTAGATTTTTTAGAGCGTGTCGTGGAATGGGCCGTGTGATAGCTCGAAACGAGCGTATCGGTCAGAGGGTCGTGCCGTGCTTTACAGCCCTCCGTTTGGTCACTCTATGCCCTCGGAATCCCTAAAACTGTCAATTTCCAGTAGGGAACTAGGCCCAAACTAGAAAGTCTAAGGGTGCAAGTGGGAAGAGAAAGGAGGAGAGTGGAGGACTTGTCCCACGTGCTCTCATTCTCTCTTGAGGGAGTAGGGTATATATATAAGAGTGAGTCTAGTATATATCATAAGACTGAGGACTGAGGCTTGGGCTTGGGCTTGGGAAAACAATCCCGATCTACCTTTTATACAAACCAACCCGTCCGTTTTAAGAGTCACGTTTTTTATTTCCGAAAAATTTAGCCGCTCGCTCGCGTTTTTATTTTTCGAAATTTTTTTGTTTGTTTTTTTTTTTAATGCAAAAAATACAGAAATTGAAAATGCAGAAATGTAGAAAATTGAAAAAACGCAGAAATGCAGAAAATTACAGAAATTGAAACGCAGAAATTGAAACGCAGAAATTGAAAATGCAGAAATGCAGAAAATTGAAAAAACGCAGAAATGCAAAAAATTGCAGAAATTGAAAACGCCGAACTTGAAAATGCAGAAATTGTAGAAATTGAAAAAACGCAGAAATGCAGAAAATTGCAGAAATTGAAACCGCAGAAATTGAAAATGCAGAAATGCAGAAAATTGAAAAAACGCAGAAATGCAGAAAATTGCAGAAATTGAAAACGCGGAACTTAAAAATGCAGAAATTGCAGAAATTGAAAAAACGCAGACAATAGCAGAAATTGAAACTTGACAGCAAATGCAGAAAACGCAAAAAACAGAAATCTCCACACACTCCTTCCCTGCCTTTCCTATGATAGAAATTGCACCACAAGGAAGCGTAAAGTGCTAACCGAGCTTAGTGTAGGGCATATCCCCGGCAGCGGCGCCAAAAATGTGCGCTCCTTGCCGCACTGTCGAAGCAAGGGACTTGCCAATACACCGTGTGCGAGCCACAAACGGCTCCAAGCACACAACAAGTCTAAACTAGCAAGCTCAAGGAAACAAAGGGTGTGTCACTCACCGCTCTACGCTCGCCTTCGTGGTGGATTCCTCGCCGCGATGAAGAAGAAGCTGTAGTCGTGCCGCGCTCAACCGCTTCGCCGCCGTCGTGCCTTCGTAATGCTCGATCGCACACACACTCTCCCTCTCTCTCTCTCTCTCTCTCACACACACACACAAGGAGGTGAAGAAGAAGAAGATGGAGATGGAGATGGAGCAAGAGCACTCTTCAATTGCACAAATGAGAGAATGAGTAAAAATTAGGTTTAGTTGGCTTTTATAGGAGCTCACCCCATTCACACTTGGGCGCCCATGCTTAGCCAACTAATCCCTTGAATGTCCCAGTTAGAGTGCGCCTCTCATCGGCGATCACTCTACCTTTCCCTATTGGTCCGACAAGCCCGGTACCTGACTCTACCAAATACATAATATGGTTACAGTGTCCGTCGTAGGTGATAGGGTGTCCGTGAGCCACGAGGGTTAACAAGCCTCAATTTCCTAATTAAGGGAGTGACTGAAGATTCTTGCCCCTTGAAAGCACCATCGGCAGGTAGGACATCTCCCATCTCATAGGCTTGGATGCCTAGCTTGGTAGCCAGCTTTGTGGATATGAAATTGTGAGTATAACCAGGGTCAAAGAAATTAAAAGCATCATGTTCTCTTACCTTTCCCCAAGCATGGCATATAGGAGATCCTTTGTGGTGAGCATCCTCTTCTTGGATTTTGACCAAGGTAGCTCTAGGAGGTTCATTTCTTGTATTTTTGTGCGGGCAATCACGGTAGGCATGTCCTTGCTCCCCGCACTTGAAACAGCGGTTATCTTTACAATAATGCTCAAGTTCTTCAGAAGAGAGTTTATTTTTGCCTTTTTAAACTCCCTTCTCCTTAGCTTTGTTGTTGTTGGCGTTGCCTTTAGAAGACTTTTGGACATTGTCCTTCACCTTAGGCTCATTGTTATGGTCCTTGTTTTCCGTGGGCTTAACTAAGCCCCTTGTTGGTAATTGATTCATGAAGCAACCATGGTATGGTGTATGACCGTAGATATGGTGCGTGGCCTTTGGGAGTTGACATAATCCACCATATCTTCAGTTAGACCCGCACAAAATTATTTTTTTTTCTCTCCAAAGTCCATCTTTTTGAAGATAGTAGCTTTGAGATGTAAGTCCCAAAACTTGTCTACATATTTGTGAATAGATTTGTAGGGAGAGAGCTTCAAGTTTTGCCATTCGGTGAGTACTTTGTCTTTGGCATCGGTAGCCAAAAACGGCTTCATGATGGAATCTCTTAAATCTTTCCATGTTCGTGGAGCTTCACGATTTGACCGTAGACTAGACCACCATTGCTTGACAGACTTTTGAAAATGCATAGCTACATGGCTTAGCTTAGAGGACTCTATGAAGCCCTCATCTTTAAATGCCGCATCGAATTGTTGGATGAAGGCCAAGACTTTGTCCGTAGCACCAAAGGTGCCATCATAGTTAAGGAAAGATATGTTCTTTCCTCCCTCTTTGAACTTCTTGAGCTTGGACAACCTCTTTCATGTAGCATAGAATTTCCTATGGCCTCTTCTTTTTGGTGGTTTGGAAGTTGCACCATCACTTTCTTCAGAGGGGGAAGAAGATGGAGAAGAGGGTGCCCTCTTTCTTGCCTTTTTATTCTCTTGTTTTATATCATCCCTCTTTGAATTATGGTGTGGAGAAGTGCATGATGGTCTTCCCCATTTAGGGGGTGTTGAAGAGTGTTTTGCCCGCGGTCTTCATGGAGCCATCTCCGTCGAGGTGGCAAAAACTCATTTATTTCTTGTTCTTTTGGTGAGGACTCTTGAGTTCTCCTTTGGGAAGGAGAGGCATCATCAAGTAGTAGATTTTTGAGCCCTTCGTACGGATCCTCTTCTTCTTCCCAAATGGGAGAGAGGCCTCTTTTGGAAGTCTCACACGGAGGCTTCCTAGGTACTCTGTTAGTATCAAGCTAACACGGATACCATTTTTCAGAGCCACAGATACCATTTTTCGGAGTTCTCATTGTAAAACACTTATTATTTCGATAAATCAGGTATATTGTAACTCCTATTTTCTCGGATAAACTCTGTAATTAATGAGTCCAGGCTACAAGCTTCCAGATTATATCAACATGTTATTACCCATCTTTGGGAGAACTCCTAGATCATTAGTTTTGACCATGAAAAACCTTGGCTAAGGTATAAAAGCCAATTTTTGCAAGTTATTTTCAAGTTTTGGATGATAGAATCGTAGCATGAGCTAACGGTGCTCACTCCTCTCCTTCTTGTGCTTCCTACTCCCTCCCTGATTGTCACATTGCAGTCACGTTTGTTGCATTGCAACCGCGGGTAAGAGCTCTATGCATTGACATAAGCAGTTCACAGTATTTCGTAGCGTTTGACGTCACTGACCCGCTGCCTAATCTCATCATAACTAGGAATTTCTACTTTCAAATAAAAAACTAAGCATAGGCGGGGTATTGGGGCATCATTGCTAAGCATTTAGATGCATTCTAGGTTGAAAACAACTAGGTCAAAAATCCACTATTGTTAATAATCGCGATTTTGGAACTTGACCTAAAGTGGGATTTGAGACCATAAGCATGTGTGCTTAGGTCTTATAAACTTTTCCTAGAAGTTTCATTACCTTTGGATGTCATCTGATGTTGTAAGGGATGTGATTTGTTTGCCGATGAACGATTGGCTTTTGGTGATTTCAGTCACTTGAGTGTAGCTTGAGTTAGATGCGAGTTGTTAGTTGTTTTCCAAGAGATTGATACCCTCTTGTAGCCTCTATGCACTAGTCGAGTCAGCTTCATCCCATGGATTGACAATCTAATTGTGGTTCTCACTAATACTACAATAAGATAGGATGGTGAGGTTAGACATGCGTCCCACATTTGGCGCCGCTGCCGGGGATCGAAGAGACCTAAACTAGGAAAAAACATGAGCGTCTTGTAAAGTTATCCTTTAACTTCCTCTAGGATAGCCTAGAGTTAAAAACTTTCTTCTAGAAATCGCATAGGTTAAGATTGTTGTCTTTTGTTGTGTAGAGGTAGCTTGGAAGTAATTGTACTCGCTGAGTGCCTTTAGGATTGTAGGATTGTAGAATTAGATTAGAATTTTGAGAATGGTTGATAGACGAGACAAGTCTTAAGATCAAAGCTCAAAAAACCATAAAAGATATAAAAAAAAAACGAGTGTTTGTGGACACTTTCCACAACCCCATTACATGAGAATCTAGGAGTAGGGTAAGTAGGATTGGAGGTGGATTTCAGAACATTGCTCTCTCTGAAAGAATCAAGTGTGAGTGTTCTTTGAAGTTGCAAAATTTTAGGTCTACGACTAGAAATAGCACGAAAAGACTCGAAACCACTCAATCCGAGTCGAGAGTAAGCATAAAAGTTGTCTGAACCTGTGGGTAAGCTCAAGGACACTCCAAGGTAAACATTTTCAAGAGTTGACCAAAACTCAGATTATTTACTTTTTCTTGATATTTTAGGACAAAGTAAGCTTTGACTTGATTCATAGGCTTAAAATAGCTCATGTAAAGACTGCCTTCGGAAAAATAGCACAAAAGTGTTCATTTCAAGCCTAAAGTTAATAATCGTGATTATTAACTCTCAGCCCAGATTTGACCAAGGATCATACCATTGACTCATTGCATGTGTACAACCAACTTTTGTAAAGGTCCAAAAGATTTGGATCACCAAACTGGGCAAAAACTGGGTAAAAACTAAAGTTTGTACTGACTTTTTGAAACTGGAGTGTAAATTGGGGAAAAATTTGTCTAAAATTGATGAAATTTGATTCATAGGCTTGTATTGATGTAATAAACATGTGTACATGATTACTTAACCAAAAAGATGCAAACAAATACCAGTTGTAAATAATCGCAATTATTTACTTCTGTCCCATTTTTCAACTTTTTTTGGCTGAGTCAGCATACCACTAGTTTTACATGTTGTAATAAGCCCACAAACAAAATTTGGTAAGATTTGGATCACTGGATCAGAAATTGTGACCAAATTTGCAAAGATAGTCTGCGGACAAAAAACTGATGACCATTTGACCAAAAATAGTCCAAACTTGATGAAACTAGGCTAGGGACCTTAACTTGAGGTGCTTAACAGATCTGTGTCAAAATTGGGATAAAAATTTATAAAAATATAGCTGGAGTAAATAATCACGATTATTTACATCTGCTTCTAAAATTGGAAATTTTGCAAATTTGAAGATACGACAAGGTCAAGCATCTCAAGTAGACCACACAAATCTTTTTTGGTGATATTTGTACCACAAAAGTCAGACTTAAGCCAGAATTTTGAAATCAGAGTCTGTGGACACGAAATAGTTGGTAAACTTGAACTGATTTTGTCCAAACTTGTTGAAACTTGTCCAGAGACTTCAACAGAGTGTATACTTTTCAAACCAAGCCAGAAAGTGTAAAAAATTGACAAAAGTAAATAATCGTGATTTATTTACTACTGCTACATAGGGACACCAATTTTGACTTTTAAACTTGTACAGTGTTAGACCAACATAATACAATGCCATCGGGCAATTTTGGGTTCAATCGGATCCAAATTGGTACCTGTTCACTCAATTTTCAAGTTGCAGATTAATCCTTTAATTTTTGCCAAAGTCGGATTTGAAAGTCAATTTGCTGACTCCCATAGCTCGATTTGAAGTGATACACACAAACCAATCACAATAGTTAGCCAAAATTATACAGTTTATGTGAAAGAATAGCTAACTTTATCAAATTTATACAGGAATCAGGTTGCAGACGAGGAATTGGTAGTTCGACAGAATTGGCAATCAAGTCAAGTGAAAATTGATGACAAGTCAATCCAAAGGTAAGTACTATATCCAGGGCTTCACCAGTATTTATGAACCTTAGATCTGGTCGTGTACTAGGAAATCAAGGCATATTCCGATAAACCTCCAGTAGGGTATCCATTGAAAAAAGCGTGAATCAAGGCAATTCCTTGCACACTATCTTGAAGAAGTCTCATACACTTTTTCAAACTCAACATTTGAAATGTCTTCCTACTCGACTGACTCAGAGACTGGAACGACAGTGCGCTATAAGCATACACTTTCATTTTATAAGACTAATTGCCATGGAGCTTAGGTTTACCTAGATTCTAATGAGGATTATGCTATTTGCATTGATGACCATGGTATCGAGTTTGAAGAGATTAGGGCAACAAACAAGGAAAAATGTACATGGACAGAAACAAAACGCAATATTTACAAGTTGAAAATCTTGACGTGATAGACAAATGGGGGTTAGAAGTAAACGCTATAATCCCAGATATATCAGTGAAAGAAGGACCACCAACTTTAGAATTCGAGGGATACGATCAAGGAGAATTGAAGCCTTTGAAATGGCTTAGTACTGATAATCCTAGGATCGGAGTCTACTGTTGGGAGGATCAAAACGTAAAAGATCTTCTGTGGACTTTGCATGCCAAATCAGGACAACTAACGACTATGAAGATCATCTACATCTTCAAGATCAAGGATAAGGGATCAACAGATCTACCAACCTACCTGTTTAGGGATTGTTTATAGCAACAACTTTGTTATGATGACTCCTGAGGAAGTAGAACGAACCAAATACCAGGGGTATTCCATAAGGGATTGGATATTGGACCAGGGACCAGAAACCAGTCCAAGAGACAAACACTGTGAGAGATCTTCTAAGAGTAATGTGAAGAAACCAAAAATCACCTCATCAAGAAGAAAATCAGGTGACACTAAGGCCAGTCCAGGGCTAAATGAGTCACTATTTCCAACAGATTGGTTTGAAGGACTTGGAATAGGACTAACTACTAGGAGGCCGGGAGTTGAACCAAACAAACGCGTCAGATCAGCTGATTTTCAAAAATGGGTCAAAAAATACAGTGGATCAGGGGATCCATACGACCACTTAGTAAGCTTTAAGCAAGTGCTAAGAGCAGAGCGTATACTTGACTTCCATGTACTCAATTCGAGGGGTTTGGAATGACATTAGAAGGAAAAGCATTGACATGGTTCCACAACATTCCACCAAAGTCAATCATAGACTTGAACACATTAGCTCAAGGACTTGGAACAAGCAACTACAAATATGGTAGCCCAGAGCTAGAGATACCTATAGAAGAATGACTAGTATCTTTATTTTTAGAAGGACTGCTAAACAAGGAGCTTCATGCTATACTTTATAGCAAGAAGCTGTTAGAATCTGGACACACCCCACGACATCTAACTATTCGGAAGATTATTCTTTTTGTAATTATTCATTCATTGAGGAAACCTTGAATTTTCACCTTGTAATTATTGGGACTTACAGAAGTTTCCAGATTGTATCCTAGTTTTCATAGTTAGATTGAGTAGATGGTTGATTTTGGAACTTTAGGGTTTGAGAAATTGTAAGGTATATATACCACGTTTTGACCTTAATGAAAAATCTTTTGTCATTTTAAAACAAGTTTTGAGGTCTGTGAGTGAGGGTACTGTGTACGAGAGAGAGAGTGTGAGCTTCATCTTGATGCTACATGTGCTCCGGTGGTCAGAATCAAGTGCGAAGAAGTGCAGCGTGTTGCCCCCGACGAGAGCTACGTGCCGATACCTACATTGCGCGCGTACGGTCCGGTTTTGGGAGCTCCTTCTACGAGATTCATCGGGTGTTTGGGTGAGCATACGTTGTCCGATTTTGCATTGCAGCATATCCACGCGTTCACATTGAGTAGAACTATACATTAGGCACTTTAGATTTCGGAAACGATGACCTGTAGATTTTGGCGAGACATCCTACGTGTTTCTTCACCAGGTGTTTTGGGTCGGGATTTTGGTTCATAGGTGAGCTTAGGGAGAGCGACCTATTGGTATTAGTAGGGTCTCCTTCAAGATCTATGGTGTTTCGAGATTGTTCAATGGGTGTTCGGCTCTAGAAAGCGTTGTAGGAAGTTTCCTCTTATGCACTCTTGAAGGCTGTGACTTAGACAATTGGTAGAGACCTCTGTAGGAATTAGTTAGGAGTCGGTCGAGTGTAGGTTGACACCTTATGCTTGCTTCCACGCGCCTGCGGGTCAAGCTTCGTCCTTAGCTGACATTACATGTTAGGGGAGTTCTCGCTGTGCTGACGTCCGTCACGGTGTATCCGTCCAACAATGGCGCCGCTGCTGGGGACGAAAACCTTAGGTAGGTGACCGAGACTAATCCTTGAGGATTGGGAGTTTTGGCTTGCCAAGAGTCTCGCTTTACATTTAGATAGGATCAGAGGGTGGAGGACTCTCTAGGTCTTAGAGGGAGTCTAGGAAGCGTGTGTCTGGCCTAGATCCTTTGACTTAGGTAGGTTAGGTAGACCAAGATAGTTTCAGGTAGTATTCGAGTTCTAGAGTAGGAGTTGGAGTGGTAGAAGAGGTGAGAGGAAAGCTTGAGAGTCCGGAGAGGCCAAAAAACAACCAAAAACACCATTATCACCATTTCACATGATAAGTAAGAGTAGAATAAGTAGGACATCTTGATTCAGGATCTAGAGCAGTTCATGCATGTACACTTGCTTGGTGAAGTCATTACAAGTTTGTAAAAGATTCAAAAAGACGCGAAAGTGTGTTTGAAAGCCTAATTGAAGTCCAAAAGTTACTGTGAGTGTTTCTGATAGATCTACAGAGCATCAAGAGCCTTCCTTTCAGAAAAAATTTTAATTTTAAGCCAGGAGACATCCTACGCATAGGATGTCTACAGGCTAATCTCGGAGGAATTTTGGGATTTTGAGTTGACCAGTGTGTTCAGAAGGTAGGGTTTACACTAATTTCAATTGGAAAGTGGAAATTTGACCATATCTTGACAGGATAAGGCCAGATAGACTGAAATTGCTAGACATCCTACCCAAATAGTGCCAAAGCATTATTTTGAGATCAAAACCATAAGATGGCTGCATGAGCATGTGTTGCATGATATATTGAGTGACTGAAAGTGGTTTCACCTCATTTGGGTGAGAAAATTGAGTTCAAAGCGGACTTTAGCACCTTTGACTGAAAACGACACGAACAGCTGAAATTTGGGACTTTTGACATCCAAACCAAAATCTAAGCATACCACTGGGTTACTGACATCAAGGGGAAGCTGTGGGACAAGTCTGGGGTCAAACCGGCAAAAACGACATCCTATGCATAGGATGTCTTCTGAGTGATTTTGGACTCCAAACTTAATTTTGAGTATACCAAAGCTATCGACAACTCAAGGGGAGCCTGAGCTTTGAGTTTGAAGTCATTCTGATGAATGCAAGAACTTCAGAAAGGGCTGACTCTATAGAAAAAGCAGAGATTGATGATGGCAGAAGGTTCTATACTCATGCAAACGAGAATGGAAGAGGGCCAAAAAGCCCTGCAAGAAGAAGTGGAAAGCATGAAGAGAAAGCTCGAGGAGGCGGAAAGGATAAACGCCGAACTTAATGACCTCCTCGTGAATATGGGCGGAGAAGCTGAAGCGGAAAAGCAAAAACTCTTTAGGAAAATTGAGGAGTTGAAAGGCCATCAAGGAGGAGAGGCAGAGAGCACAGGGCCAACCGCCAATGAGGGCATTGACGTAGAAAATGTGGCAGATGTTGTGGACACGCCTATGCAAGAGGAAATCCTAGCAGGATCCTCTCAAGAGCCATAGGATCTAACACAAGAAGAGGAAGAAAAATTGCGTAAAGCAATAGAGGTGGAGCTCAGCGAAACCACAAAGGAAGCCTTGGAGTGGGAGCAGAGGGTCCTCAAATCTATGACCATTCAGAAGATCGCGACAACCTTAGGCGCGAGTGGCTTCAACCCTCTCTCCCATACCCATTGCTGAAATATGAGGCAGCTACCATAAACAAGCGGATCAGAGAAGAGCCAGCTGTACCTCTCTACAATGCAGATACCTCAAAACCAGAAGGGTTCAAGCTTATTGTGGATTCTCACCCAAAGTGGAGGAAGGCCTAGCTTACAAAGTACCCACAATACCTAATCGACTTGGTAGAGGCACCTAAAAATATCAGAGACGACCTCAGCTTCTGTCCTCTACCAAGGATTAGGACATGGAAGGCGTAGGAAATTTTGCAAAGAAGACAACCCACATGGTTGAACTACCCCAAGCTGCCGGGCTTGAAGGCAGGTGGGAGAATAAGTGTCCAATACATGGTGAAAACCCTAACGGGCGCCATAAATTTGTTCACTGGCTCACCTGACCTTACATGCATTATGATGAGGAAAATCTGCAGAACCATCCTAGTAGTGTTCGAGACCTTCAAGCCAGGCCAGGTGACCAACAACATCTTCTTCTTCTAGGATACATACAAATGCGCTTATGATCTGTCGGGTCAGCCTTCCAAGGAGGTGATACATGCGCTGTATCAAAGGATAATGTTTCTACCATCCTATCACCTCCAAGCTTTTGAAGAAGCATTCTATACAGGTTTCTTCACCATAAATACTGACATTTTTGGCCTAACAATGTTGAACCTGCATGCCAGGTACGAATCACTGCTAAAGATGCGGGAAACGATACGATGAAGCAGCAGATCAAGGCCATGTCGGGGACGACATGAGCAAGGAGGGGGGGAGTGTTAGAAGCTGGACACACCCCACTGCATATAACTATTCGGAAGATTATTCTTTTTGTAATTATTCATTCATTGAGGAAAACCTAATTTTTCACCTTGTAATTACTGGGACTTACAGAAGTTTCCAGATTGTATCCCAGTTTTGATAGTTAGATTGAGTAGATGGTTGATTTTGGAACTTTAGGGTTTGAGAAATTGTAAGATATATATACCACTTTTTGACCTTAATGAAAAACCTTTTGTCATTTTAAAACAAGTTTTGAAGTCTGTGAGTGGGCGTACTGTGTACGAGAGAGAGAGTGTGAGCTTCATCTTGACGCTACGTGTGCTCTGGTGTTCGGAATCGAGTGCGAAGAATTGCAGCGTGTTGCCCCCGAGGAGAGCTATGTGCCGATACCTACATTGCACGCGTACGGTCCGGTTTTGCGAGCTCCTTCTACGAGCTTCATTGGGTGTTTGGGTGAGCATACGTTGTCCGATTTTGCATTGCAGCATATCCACACGTTCACATTGAGTAGAACTATACATTAGGCACTTTAGATTTTGGAAACGATGACCTGCAGATTTTGGCAGACATCCTACGTGTTTCTGCACCAGGTGTTTTGGGTCGGGATTTTGGTTCATAGACCTTAGGGATAGCAACCTATTGGTATTAGTAGGGTCTCCTTCAAGCTCTATGGTGTTTCGAGATTTTTCGATGGGTGTTCGGCTCTAGAAAGCGTTGTAGGAAGTTTCCTCTTATGCACTTTTGAAGGCTGTGACTTAGACAATTGGTAGAGACCTCGGTAGGAATTAGTTAGGAGTCGGTCGAGTGTAGGTTGACACCTTATGCTTGCTTCCACGCGCCTGCGGGTCAAGCTTCGTCCTTAGCTGACATTACATGTTAGGTGAGTTATCGCTGTGCTGACGTCCGTCGTGGAGTATCCGTCCAACAGAAGCATACAACCTTAGAAGAGTGTGTGTCAGATGCTATCGACTTAGGAGACAATTGTGATATTTTCAATGCAAAATATGTCCCTAAGGACAACCAAAGCGAGAAAAAAACATCCACCAAACGTACACAAGTAGGAACGACTGCTGTAGTACCGCTTTCAGCCATAGAAGACATGCTCAAAAGGATGAACGATATGATGAACAACATGCAAAGAGCACTTATGAGGGGATCAGGACAAGGGATGACTTAACAGGGACAACCTATTAAGCCACAAAAATGGTGTGCAATCGAGGGTAAATGGACCAACCATGAGACCAACGAGTCCTACTTCCGGCCAAAGTATGATGTGAATATTCAGTACGTGCCTATGAGGCCACAAAGACCACCAATGGGTATGAGAAGACCTCAACACGTGTTGGGTCAACAACCTCCGTATCCAGGACATAATGTAGTGCCTGTAATGTACATGCACCCACAGGGAGTTATGATTGAACAAGCACTTGTGCCTATTACACCTTATGCTGAGCCTAGTCCATCTACAGTAATGGTAGAGGGAGATTGGTATAATTCACATCCACCACCAATGGAGGAACCTGTGACTTATTCTCCACCAAAGCTTGCACTAATTTATTATGTAGCTAATGAAGGTGTCACACCTCCTATGGTGAGACCCATGATTAAGCCAAGAACAGGAAACTGTCATAATTGTGGTGCAGATGATCATTGGAAGAATGAATGTCCAGAGCTTGACAAAAACCTCAAACCAATTGAATCTTGTTGCATACAATGTTGCAAAAAGGGAGAACACTTCCCGGAAGATTGTCCTAAAGATCCTTTAAACAAGGGTAAAACGGTAGTCAACGTAGTCCAAGTGATACCTAGTAGCTCATCTGAGAGTGAACCAATTGTTCCAATCAAGGTAATCACTAGAGCTCAGGCTAAGAAAAAGAAACATGACTCCTGAGATGATTCAGAGAATAAAAAATATGTATCTCAAAAGACCAAAAGAAGCAGAAGCAAAAGGTACGAGATGAGAAAAAAAAAGAACGAGCTAAAATTGAGGAGAAAGCGAAACAGCTATTCCAGGAAAAGGTGAAAGAACCTGGAAGCAAAATTAAAGAAGCAACCGTGAAATCTGGAGGATCAATTTTGGTTGATGAAATTTTTGAGCCTATTAATGCAGCCTTGGAAGCCTACCAAGCAAGATTTAAAGCAGGCCAAACATGGAAAATAAATGGAAGAACTATCCTTCTCAAGGCATGGAAGCAGCTAAGCTTGAAGCTTACCAAAATTTGGTAAGAATCATGCAAGAAATGCTGGAAAAACAAAAACCCAAGCTTGAAAGTATCGAAAAACATGAAGAGCTTGTGCTAAGAGAAACTAAAGAAAATTCTGAAGTTGTGGTAGAACCCCACCTAGAAACAAAAGAACCAAAACTTATAGTGCCGAACAACGAAGATGCCTTAGATGGAATTCCATTCATGGAGGAAGACTGGCCAAGACACTTATGGGAAAAGGTTCGAGAGATTGAATGATGGGAGCCTCACTTTAAAGTCAGCTCCTATAGAGGAAGTTTGGTTAGACAACCTACCTCGTGATATGAACATGGATGTACAATCCTTGTACGGGGATTGCGGATCTGAAGCTTCAAGAATGTCAAAAGCATTGACCTTGAAAACATTACCCTCTTACTTGGGAGATAACGAAGATGAATCCATAGTGTGTAAGACCACTCAAGTGAAAAGAGTAGAATAGACCCTAGAAGTAGACAACATTCATTCAATTATGTCTACACCCATTCAATGCACTATTACCTTGGGAGAGCTCTTAAAACTCACACCATATTTACGGAATGATCTACAGAAAACCCTAGAGAAGGTGGGGATAACGGGGCTAATCTCAAAAAATTTGGGAAAATTGAAACACAAAATGGACAACAAAGAGATTCGATATGTTCCAATGAACAAAGTCAGAGAATACTACGAAGGGGAATAAGGAAACACCACCCTTCCAGTGAAATATAATGACATAGAAACCATGGCTATACTGGATACTGAAGCAGACATAGCCATAGCCACAAAAGCAGTATGGGAATCTTGGGGACAACTAGCCATTAGACAAACTTGAATGAAATTGCAATTGGCTGATGGACACATTAGAAGACCCTTAAGACTGCTTGAAAAAGTGATGTTAATTCCTTTGGGATTGAATATCAACACACTTTTGCCATAGTAGACTTTTGGAAGAAACTCAACTACGGAATCATATTGGGAAGACCTTTCATGCAACAGATACAACTTATCCAAGATTGGGAAAACAATTATTTGTACTTGAAGCAAGTGGGATCTATAACAAGGGTTAATCTAAAATATCACACCTATACAGATGTCATGAAAACACCCATACAAGAGTTTGATTCAGTCTCTTTGGCTGAAACTAAGCTTCCATCTTGGTTGAACAAGGACACTCCTATTTGGATGTGCGGAGCTTCAGAAAATGGAAGTTTAAAACGAGAAGAATTTATCTTAGAAAGGGATTGCACAGATGAAGCCTATGTACCTGAACCCTTTCCAGAGCATGTGTTTGATGCATTTGAGTGGACTCAAAGTTTAGCTACAATGGATGTATGTGTGAATACGTCTATGCCTACTAAATTTTTCAATGAGGACGGCTATGACATAATTCCCATCCAAATGATCTTAACCCTCACATTGAAGATGAAATTGAGGAATCCAAATACTTAATGAAAGATCAACAAGTCTTTTCAGACCTCTAATACGATGCAACAGATGAGTTAGAAGAAAATTCAGCTACCTCAGAAGATTCGGGGTCAGAAAAAGAACATGTAAGAGCTAAGATACTCACAAAAGGAGGGGAGGAAAAGTTTTTTGACTTTCCTAACCAGAAACCTAGAAGATAGAAATGGTATAGATGCAAAATAGACACCAAAAACGTGAAAGCTAGACCTATGCCATCAGTCTCCAGTAGAACACAATTCCTGATGCAGATGGAGGTGCATGATTATGTCAAAGACAAAATCACTGGTAGATATCCTTCAAACGAAAGTTCAAAAATATCAGAAACATTGAGAAAAACGAGGAAGGATACTCAAGAAAAACCAAAAAAACAAGAAAAGGGCCAACCATGATACGAGTTGAGCGGAAAAAGAAGTATCAAGAGTTTAAAAAAGCTCTAAAGGAGATATATACGATCGAAATTGAAAGGACAAGGGAACTAGAACATGCTCATCACCACCCACCCATGCCCTATATAGGCCCTTGCCCTTCTAAATATAGGGATCCCCTTGACTACATGTCCGTCCTGGCCCTTGGTTGTGCCTGGTCCTACCCTTGGCATGAAATTACTCCCCCCTTGGAGAAGCGTTTTCGTCCTCGAAAACAAGAGTAATGATACACTAATGTTTTCTATAAGGGCATTCTTCATGGATCCAACTGTTTGGTTGACCGGAACGCGGTTAAATAGGAGGTTCAATGAAACCAGAGTAACATCTTTATTTTTCACATTGTTGTCCATTTGTAACCGTCTTGTGTTGCCGATTCCTATCCAATAAGAGTGTGTAGACTCCATTTAGAATACACATGAGTATGAAAAACGAGTTATCACACAAAGATGTACCCTAAAGAGTACCTCTTTTCACTTTCCATGAAGGTAACTTGCTAACATAATTCATTAGCCAAGTTGAAGTCCTTGACTTGTTTTCCAGCACTAAACAACTCCACCATAACTAGTGTTCAAGGTTGATAACTTGATTTATACATGAAGAGACTACACCTAGTCGCAAACATGCTTTAACTTATGGTAAGCAAACTCCAAGTAGGGCAATAAAAGATTAATGATTGTATCACTTGGTGCTAACATACGCACTTTGCATATCCTTCAGCACAAGATTACACTTTGTAATCTACCTATCCCCTTGGATAACTAACAGTACTGAGGTGTGTTTTCCCTCACGGTTTACAGACAGTCTTCACAGATGACTGGTAAATGGGAATCACAATATCGTGTAACATTGTTGAGGAATAAAAAATGTTCAGAATACCATTGTGGTTAACTTGAAAAATCCACAAATACCCAAACCGAGCCATGACTTCTATTGGTGGTTAGTAGACCCAAAAGTAATTTCATAGAGATACTGCACATAGAGTGCAAAATGCTTCATAAGCAACAACTTGAGGAATATGCATGCCATTCCAAATTAGCCTTTGCTAAACACTAGGGCCCATAACACCTAGTGTGCATGCATTTAGCAAAAAACAGATATGAACCTGTATATCCATGGTGATCCTTCCAATACTTATGACAAATGTGATGCGCCTAGCACACATTAAAAGGGAATGTAAATAGTTCTGAAAAGAAACTAAATACTTTCAATTGCAATCTTTTGCAAGCCTTGCTAAAACTTCTGAACCATAATAGAGGGTGAAACATTCATCACTTCTAGGTACAAACAATGAAACTTTTTCATTAACAACTTAGAGCCTTGCTATATGTATAAACAACCATCTGTAATGTTGTTTAGTAGTACTTGTACCTGAACAAGTCATTCTAAGTATCCGACAATTTTTGGCCATGAAATTTCTCCTGATATATCGTGCTAAAAATGGTCTAAAAAACAAATGTGACCAGCACCTAGGGACTTTGTCGTGACACATATTTGAAATAGTGGGCGCTTGTGTCAGTCCCAGAGACTCATATTCGCCACATGTGGAATATGTCTCAACTAAGGATGTCGGAAAAAAGAACATCCTACAAGTACAAGATGTACTTGTGTGTGGAGGTAACTCTAAACACTCTACAACAAGAGTGAGAGGGACCCTCATTCATTGCTCCACACTGGCTAAACCAAACTCCTTGAGTCCCTAGACCATGTTGTATCCCATGTGAGAACATGTGCCAAATTGAATCCTACAAGTGGATTCATAACAACATAATGTACATTGGACACTATGGCCCAAAATACTTGTTTCGACGTGCTCGTGGCATGGCCCTTGGGATTGAGCTGAAAGTTCAGTTACCCCTATGCAAATGCATAGGAGTACGTCTCCCACCTGTGAAAAACCCAAGCAACATTGCAGTGGAAACCCTGGGTGTTGCATTCGCAATCCAAGCGCGTTGGGTAGAGTCTACATAGTCAAACCCCTTGGTAAGACCCTTTGTAAGAACTGCTCACTAGTAGGTAATGGTAACCAACATAGTCAACTGTGCACATAATGATGAGAATCAACTTGAAAAGTTGAAGTTGTCCACTACCCCCTGGTAGATTACGGACTTCTTTCCTTGAAAGTACAACTGGGATAGATCAAACTGTGATCTTGAATGCCTATAGGGTGATTTAATAAACACCCACTGTCCCCAAAATTGTAATGCCATAGACAATCGTAGTGCTATAGAGAGAGCAAGAAATCCACACAAGTGATATGCTAAGATCGTAAGCACAACCATGCGGTCTCTAGATTTTGAGGTATAAATTAGCTGATGTGAGTTTAAGATTATCAAAAAATCCTTGAGCGTCGCAAAAAAAAAAAACATGTAGTGCAACAATGACACCCTAAACATCCATTAACATCGATGTGTTTGATGTATACTCCATCAAACAGATCTGTTCGATATTAAGAACAATCACCCCAAGAATGCCAATAGTTGGGTCTTACCCAAGATCTGACAATGGCTCTTAGCCAGCCTGTGTGTGGCTAATAGCCTTTATGGCAATTAGTGTTCAGTCGATGAACCAATGAAGACTAATGTGAATGACATATTGGACAAGTTCTAGCTGAGCATTAGAGCACCTTGGCTCAAATTGACTCACAAGCAAAACATGTATCAAAGAGCTTCTATGAAAATTCTCCTTATTTTTTGAAAGAGAGAGAGAAAGAGAGAGAAGAAGAGCATGCTGGTCTAAGGAACTTTTTGTAAATTTCTAGAGTGGGTGCCCAATCTATGTGCTCTTACACATCTTATGCCTGACTTGCAGCTTATCCTATAGGCATGCAACAATCTGCTTGTATAATTCTCTCATTGAGAGAGGTAACAGAAACCACAAGCCACATCTTGACCTACTTACCATGTATGGGGTCGTGACTTTACAAAAATGACTTAAAAATGGCACTTTGCATGTGAGAAAGAAGTCCGAGATTTAGGTTCCTTTTAATTTGGTGTGTGACGATAGCAAGCAAAAATCATGTTAAGCAATCCCAAACTTATCTTGTCCTTGAGAGAGTTGCAAGTGGGATAGCGGAAGCGTATTTCATGAGGTGGCAGAATTGAATCTACCTGGCTAGCATGCCATGCATGCAGAAATTTTAGGCCCTTGGCATCTTAATACCCTTTACATATTGTTGGTCAACCTTACAATCTGCATCTTGAGTTCTTAAGTTGGGGTGATTGTAAGGTCTCCATCTTTCTAGCTGCAGAGGAATCTACTTAAAGCTTTAGGGAAAAGCATTGGACATACAAACAGGTAAAGCACTATCTCAACAGCAGATAAAAATGGTATTTTTGGAATCTTAAGCACAGTAAGCCCATGGGTAAAAATTTTCAAAATTAAGTCTGGACCAAAACTGACCCCACTAGTCCTTCTGGAAGATTCACTGTAAATTAAATTATGAAGAAAAATGTAATGGTTGCAGTAATCATTTAGGCATAGACTTTTAATAAGGCCTCCCACATATTTACTAGATATTTACAAATTAAGAAAAAAATAGGTCAAAATTTAGCAGATTTGATTTTTAAAGCTAGCAGGTGATAGGAGGGGTCATCACTGACCTGCTAGGGACATGAATAATAGCAGGGGGCACTAGGTGAGCTGTGGGGCTGCCTTGGGATGCAAGCTACCGCCATTTCCAGCCTGTGAGTGCCCATAAACCTATAAATAAGACCCCTTGCTTCTCAATTTCACTCAGACTCCGAGTCATGGCAATTTCTCTCTTACCTAGAGAGAACTCTACTCAAAAATCACTAGATAGCAAAAACTCTAGTTGATTATCCATGTAATTAGTCTAATCTCTTTTTTAATTAGCAAAATTATACTAATTTTTATATATATTCTCAATTAATCTAATTAATTAAGAATATTATTTTTCTTTATATTATAAGCTACTCTCTTAACTCCTAATATTTTTCTAATTATTTAGATTAAGATTAGGGATATTAATCTCATTAATTATTAAGCCATATTAGGAATGAAATCAATTTTTTTGATCTTAAATTAAGAATAATTATACTAATTAAACTTAGACTAGTATAAGATAATTATCAAAGTTGAATTAGACTATCAAGAAGATAAGGAAATTATCTCTTACTTTTATGGTTTGTTTTTGTAATTAATTAGGTAGAAATTATCTATTTTTAATCAAAAAATTAATGAGAAACCTACTTAATTAACTTAAAATTCTTAAGTTAATTATCACAATTATAAAACACCATTAAAAACACAAATTAATTACCTTATTAACAAATCATTAATCTAAGTATTTATTTAAGCTAAAATTAGTTGTTTTCAGTCAAAAATTAAAGGGAAAAACTAGTAAATCATGTTAGATAACTATGTGCTGTTTATGAGAATTAGTTTACATGATATAGAAGCCCTGATAATTATCCTAAGTTTAGAAAATTAATATAGTTGTTTATCTAAGTCAAACTAATCTAATTCTAGATGAAAGTTAAAGAAGGAAATTAGTAAATCGTGCTAGATAATTAGGTCCTATTTAACAGAGTTACTTTACATGATAACAAAGCTGTGATAATTATCGTAAGGTTAGAAAATTAGTATAGCTATTTATCAAAGTCAAATTAGACTAAATCTAGCTAAAAATTAAAGAAAGAAATTAGATAACTAATTTGGAAAATTAAACGATAATTACCAAAGGTCATAAATTTTGATAATTATACAATAGTTTATTAGTCATTTTTGGAAATTATAATTGACCAAAAGTCCTATTTTTAGCTAAAGATGAATTAAAATAGATGGACTTTGCGGTCAAAAGTTTCTAGGAAAATTTTAGTAAGTATAAACCAATGATATAAAGTTGAGGAAATGAAATCTTTAATAAAAAGTAAATAGAATAAATACCAAGCTCAAAATAAGCATATTTCAAGCCTTAAATCCGATGGGGATTTAGAAAAAAGATATAAAAATTTACAAGAAAATTAGGAGAGCTTAGAAAACCCTCAGGGAAGCTTTGGAAAAAGTTATCATACCTATATAGAAAAATAAGAAATTACTAGGTCAAGAATTTACAAATTAAAACTACCGATTTAACCTTGATTAAGATTGAATACAAGGATTAAGTCTAGCCTTCAAATAATTAACCTAATGATTAGATGTCCTATTTTATAAGGATAAGAAGTTATGGCATCTAAAAGGACCCGAGAAAATCCTATATCTGATGATGAGGACGGAACTCCAAAAAGAACTAGAGCGTCGCATGACGACAAAGTCCGGCCTACTGATGAGAGCGTTCAAGCCCCGGTGCTATAACAAATGCCTGATCAATCCCAAGTAGGTTTTCATTATAATTTAAGTTCTGAATAATTCAAGTTCTTCTTTAAGTAATAACATTGCATACCTAAAAGAGCGAGTAAGGAATTAGGAAAGGTGAGATTGGCTTAAGAATGGAAGGCATCTTCCAAGAAACCAACGTATACTTGTTTACAAATTAAGAAAGAAATGTTTGGATTAGCCTGGATTGAATTAGGAAAGATATTTTTGATCATCCTTAAGATAGCTCCTCCGACTCCTTGGTATGTTTTGATGAATGATGATGGATTTCCAGCCACGGATAAGTCGGTTACCCCCATGAACGATGAGTTTCTACTCCATGTCATGTCTTGATGTTTTAACATAAGTTAGGATACCGTTTTTATCCTAAGCAAGACGCCCGATTGTATGGGCAATTGGTTTAGTGGATGGGTATCCCGAACCTTGGGTGAGGGTTTATCCACCCCGGATTGTGAACAAGGAATGGGTGCTATTTTTCACCCTTAGGTGGTCTTGAGACAAGAAGAGTACTAGTCATGGTTATTATGGACAATGTTTTGATTGATACTACCATGTCTTAAGTTTTGATGTTTGTTTGCTAAAAGAATGCTTTTCAATGTTGTTTTTAATACTTGATTAAAGGAATCACTGTGATGGAAAGTTAAAAGAAACCATTATTTTAAATGTTAAAACAATGTGATAGTAATTAGAAAACAAAAGAATCATGTGTGAGTACGGGATGGTAAGTGGGGATTGACTAAGGTTGTCAATCATGGACGGGTGGACCTGATTAGTCAAGTAACTATCCATCTTTGTGCACTAAAAACGTTTAGAAAACTTCTTCACTTGGAAGAGGAGTCAACCAACGACTGTGCCCTCACATCTGTTAGGGGGAAAAAGCATTGGTTGAGGATACCTTAGCCGAACTTATGGAAGTTATAGGGCCAAAATAGTTTTGGACTCTTAATATGTTGAGATAGTCCATAGCTACATTATATATTGGGCGTGAGATCTATAAGTGGGTGGTGAGATTGCTCCAACAAAATCTATACCCCACTTAGCAAATGCTCTGACTCCCATCATTGGCCTTACTGGCATCTCATCTCTTTGTACTGGTAATTTGGTATGCTGGTAGGAATCACATCTTTTGACATATTTGTCAACGTCCATATGTAATGTAGGCCACCATATTCCCATGGTCAAGACAATTTTGGTCATCTTGTCCTCTGAAAAATGGCCTCCATTGATTCCTTCATGTGCTTGCTCTAGGATTGGCAAGTACATACCCTCAGTTTCACATATCCGAAGTTGATTGTCTTTCCCCCTCTTATAGAGTTTATTATCACACACACACTCACACAATATCATGTGTGACACAAAGAAGACTCTCTCTCCTTCTCAAGATTTAATGGAAAGATCATCATCTACTCCAATCTTGTGAGAAAGGAGGCCTACACTAACAACTCTTTGCTTTGTGATGAAAATCCAACCAAGAGCCAAGCTCCAATGCATGCTCATCTCCTCTACCATGCTAATTACTAAGCTATGCTAATATTTTATGAGTGATTATGTGAGGGGATATACTTATTTCTCGTAAGAATACTCCTTCTTCCTCTCAATCTAATCTCGCACCCCGCTAGCTCTCACCATCTTCAAAGATGTGTGAGGTCTTGGGTCTGAGGTCGTGAGGGAATTAATGTTGTGTTTTTAAGTGTGTTCATGGTGCTTGAAGTTTCCATCTTCATTGCGCCAGAAAGTTGTTGAAGGAACACAAAGTATTGTATTGTATAATGTATCCCTTGACGGGGGAAACCTATAGTACAAAGCCTTTTGGAGGGGGGACTAGCTACATGTAAATCCGGCCCTCAAGTGTTGTCAATAGCTTAATTTCTCTCTTTTGAAGTATTTTTCATGCCTATATAACTAGGTGTTATAATTTTTGTTTCTCTCTCCGTGCTCACTATGTTTATGCTATGTTCCGGTACACACGAGTTACTAGGCCATTAGATGTTACATTGGTATTAGATCACACGGTTTCTCTTTTCTTGCTCAAGAAGGGAGGTCCTCAAGCTTACTATAAATGGTTGGTATTATTAATTGCAATTGATTAAGTAAAATAGGGATTTTCCAGCCTTGCAGTGCACTTGCTTTGTGCAAATAACGTGGCATCACCATTGAGAGCTATGGTCTTAATAGTGAAGTCTTACGGGGCTTGCCTATGGCTTAACCACTATTGAGCTATCAGAAGCTTGACAGGAGCTGGTACTATTTTGGTGTTGAAACACCCTCTCTTCTATACCTTAAAGTTAATGATATTTGAGCCACGCATACAGGAGCTTGAGTGCTTTTCTAAAGGAGTAAAGAGAAGTAGAAACTAGGACTTGAAGTGCCAAAGTACACCTAAAAGTTGTTAGAATGGCTGACAATAGTAAAGAAAGTGAAATTAATGGTGATAGCTTTGATTTTGCTAATGATGAAACTACTAATGATGCCCCTATGCTTGTTAACTACCTTGTTTCTAGGCTTCAATAAGCCATGGGAAATCCATCTCTCCAAAGTGAAGTGCAACGGCAGCTACGTGCTCATGGGATTCTCCAAATTCCCCACCAAGAAGGGAGAGTATGTGGGATGCATGTGTAACCTCACTATCCTATCTTATTGCAGTATTAGTGAGAACCATGATTTATTTTCAATCCATCGGATGAAGCAGACTCGGCTAGTGCATAGAGGCTACCAGAGGGTGTCAATCTCTCAGAAAACAACTAACAAATTGCATCTAACTCAAGCTACACTCAAGTGACTGAAATCACCAAAAGCCAATCGCTCATCGACAAACAAATCACATCCGTTACAGCATCAGATGACATCCAAACGTAATGAACCTTCTAGGAAAAGTTTATAAGACCTAAGCACACATGCTTATGGTCTTAAATCCCACTTTAAGTCAAGTTCCAAAATCACGATTATTAATAACAGTGGATTTTTGACCTAGTTGTTTTCGACCCAGAATGCATCTAAATGCTTAGCAATGATGCTCCAATACCCCACCTATGCTTAGTTTTTTATTTGAAAGTGTAAATTCCTAGTTATGATGAGATTAGGCCACGGGTCGGCAATGTCAAACGCTACGAAATACTGTGGACTGCTTACATCAATACGTAGAGTGCTTACCTACGGTTGCAATGCAACAAACACAACTGCAATTTGACAACCGAGGAGGGAGTAGGAAGCACGAGAAGGAGAGGAGTGAGCGCTGCTAGCTCACGTTGCATTACTATTATCCAAAACTTGAAGATAACTTACAAAATTTGGCTTTTATACCTTAGCCAAGGTTTTTGGTGGTCAAAACTAATCATTTGGGAGTTCTACCAAAGATGGGTAATGACAGGTTGATACAATCTGGAAGCTTGTAGCCCAGGCTCATTAATTACAGAGTTTATTCGAGAAAATAGGAGTTACAATATTCTCGATTTATCAAAATAATAAGTATTTTACAATGAGAACTCCAAAAAATGGTATCCGTGTTAGCTTGCTACTAACATTCCCCCCCTCCTCGCCTATGTTGTCCCTTGAAACAGCTTTATGGGTTGAAGTAGTCTTCGGGCTGGCAGTTGGCGAGGAAGTCTTTAAGCACATTCAGTGCATTTTGGTATCTAATATTTCTTTCTTTATCTGGTACTTGCAAAAACTGCATAGTTACTCTGTTCTTTAGTTCCACTACTGAGTAGCCTACAAACCTTGATGTGAGGTTGTTGATCACTGGCACAAATATCTTCGTTCGTCAAGTGAAGAATCCCGTGTAGAACGCTTCCTTGAATGCCAGCATGTTGTGTGAAGGTAGAAACATGCATCTGGCGTAGAAGCCATAGAGGACTTCTTCGGAACGTTTCCCACTAAGATCATAACACAAACCTTTGTTACTCTTGAGGAATGACATCCAAGGAGCGCATGCTTGCTCTGGCTCATTGAACAGTTCGATGCATGTGAGCAGCATTCGGTAGATCTTATATATCATAGCATATGAAAAATATGGGTACTTTTAAAGAATGACATGGTGCCCTTTAGGGTTTTCACCATGTATTCTTCAATCGCTGGTCCCTTTTCTGGAGCAGGCAATCTAGGGTAGTTTAGCCAAGTTAGCCACTTCTTGAGCAGTGCCTCATGTGCTATCTAGGTTCTTACTCTTGGTACAGGACAGAAAGTAGAATCTTTTTGCAGGGCCATAGGTGATCTTGTGAACAGAATCAAGTACCTGGGATTATTGTTCAGCCAACTCAACCTCCACTTCATGTGGTCTTTATCTGCGTCCTTGACATGCATGTCTATATACAACCTTTCTTTTACCTGTAGCAACTCAACTTTTATCAAAGAGTAGGGTAGGGACTGTTGGTACCATTCTGCATTGATTTGATTGGGAGTGAGTTGTGTAACGTTGACGGAGTGAAGAACTCTCAACTCCCAATCCATCGCTGCCTTCCACTGCTCATCTACCTCTTGTGTAATCTTTTCTTTCAGTGCATCTTCTTCATCCTTTGAGAGCTGTGGACCATGGGCACTATGTCTTCTTTTGTAATGGTTACATGAAAATCTTCCTCACCACTCAAATCTATTGTGGAATGTGTCTCCATTTTAGCAAATGATAGTGAGGGTATTTCTATTTGAGGCTGCTCCAAAGTGCCTACCTCTTCTTGCGTTTCTAGCTTTCCCTCTCTCAGTAGGTAGTTGACTCTTTTGAGTTCAGGTATCTCCTTCGGCAATTCATCTTCTCTTGGAACCGCATCAAGGCCAAGTCTCTACGTTGAGACTGCTCTAGCTTCAGCTCCACCTCGAGGTCTTTATTTTTCTTTTCTAGTGCCTTGTAGACTTCGTATATTCCCTTGATCGAGACGATGGCTGGATTTTCTCATATTTGCTGCAAAAATATTGCCTAATAATTGATTCTTTGTTCTGAGTACTGTAGAGAAGCATTGGCTACATCTAATTGTACCTGGATTTTTTCTGCTGAGAGGGTCGTATAGTTAGCAGCTCATTTGTAACTTTTTCTAGCTGATCATCCTTTGCCTTGCAGGCATCTGACAGTTTTGTGAGCAACTCACCTAGTTCCTCCATTTCTTTTTGTTGCTTATCCCTAGCAAGCTGATGTTGTTCAGCTTCTGCTCTCAACTCTTGCACTTACCTCTCGAGATTGGTGATGACATTAAGTCTGTCATCTAACTTCCCTTGGAGTGCATCGATCACCATCTCTAACTCTTTGGCCCTTGTGCTATGGCCAAGTGTTGTTGAGCAAAGTCTTTCAGTCATTTCCTGCATTTGCTTAGCATATTCGTTCACTTGCACAATGACTTTATCATTCGATTGCCAATCTTCACTTTGTGTTAATTGTCTCGATGTTTCTGCAATTTCTTTTACCTCTGGCTGCGTCATGACTGCTGGTTGCTGTTGTTGCCCTTGTGTTGGCTGATCTTTTTCTATTGAGGTAGAGGGTTGTGCCTCAACCTTATCTTGTTGTGTTGAGGTAGAGGGTGGTTACTCTGCCTTTTGCTCCTTTGACTGATCAAACTTTGTGATGTCCTCTTCTGTTGCAGGACTTACTGCCTTTTTGGTCTCTGGCTCCTTCTCTATTGGCTTCTCTTGAGTAGTTCCAGTAGCTTGTTTTGTAGATTCATCTTCCTTTTGCTGTTCAGGCTCTTGTGTAGCTTTGGCTCCTTTCTCTTGTTCAGGATCAACTTCATTAGTTGGCTCATTTGTGGTGTCATTAACTGCCGGTGATGGTGGTGGGCTCAGCATGGATTGATCTTGGTGTTCAGAGACAAGAGAAGAGATGCGGGGAGACACATCACCTTGGGCATGTTGTAATTCTCCTTGTGCAGTGGTCTCCTCTACTCTCTTTTGTTCTTCTTCCGCTTTTGCCTTCCTTGCCGCTTCTTCGGCCTCCTTCAGCTTTAAAGCTTCTGCTTCTTGGTACATATGTTCTAGGGCTTTCGTGGGTTCTTCATCCTCTTTCCTGGTGTGATGCTTGGTTCTTGGTCCCTTAAGTCCACTAGACACCCATTTTCCCCGGTCCTTTCCTTGTGCTTGTCGGTTATGCTGGTAGGAGTGTTTTTCCCTTTCAAACTGGGCTTGCTTTTGGACGGGATCCTCTTGGTGTACTACCATGGATTTTTGCTTCATTTCCTCAATGCACGCTCTCCTTTCTTCGTTATCCGAGATCTCACTGCTGTGCCGTTCCAACGAGCTCTCAGCTGATTCTTCGCCTGACTTATATGATGTTTTGGTAGATTTCATAGCTTGAGGAGATGATTGAGCTGACACTATCCAAGTGTTTTGGTTTGGGGCAGGTGGTAGGTTGCCGACCATGCCGATGGAATGGTATGCAATTCTTGCCAGTACCTCTGGTTCACCTGGATATGTAATCTTCCCTTCCTTATCTGTTCCTTTTAAGGTGGTCAAGACGTATTGTGCATGGTCCACTGGTTGCGTGGTTGTTGACTTGAGGACCTGCATGAAAGTGGTGGCAACCACATGAATAGGTGTGGTATATCTTGGTGGCCACTTAGCCAGGAAGTGGAAGTCCCGGGGGATTCACTGTGTTTTTCCGTACGGTACCACGTGAGTGTACAAGAGGGGGATTTTTGGATTTTGTACATAAGCGTATACAATAGGAGTAGCTCCTCATTTTTTCATACTCATATCGTATACATAAGGGAGGGGGCAGGGGGGGGGGGGGTATCACATACTATGTGTGTGTGTGTGTGTGTGTGTAATATATATATACATACATACAATGTACATATACACACCATGTGTGTGTGTGTGTAACACATATGTATGTCTTTCACACATACATACACATCGTAAAAATAAAGTATTACACACGAACACACGCATATGTACATACATACATATACATATAAATTCACATTCACATTCACCATGGCTAAGTTGCATCACTTATCTATACTAGTATAAAAGGGGGAGGGATTCCAGTCCACGCCCTTGACACGCGTCAACAGGAGCTTGCTCCGGTAGTGCACTCTGTAGTCACCTAACTTCTCTATTGGGGATCCCCTCGACCCCTGCCGAATGGTCAGCTGATGATATAGAAAGGTTCTATTATGTTAGGGCATGCTACACTTCAAATCTCGTCCGATTTGGTCGAGTTGACAGGCCGCTATGGTTAGTTTTTTTCCTTAGGTCTTCCTGCACTGCTCGATTTCTAGGTTTTTTTCTAGGGGTTTAGACTAGCTACTAGCCATACGAAATGGATTATTGACGAGTAAATAACGTACCCTTCATGTCTCGTGTGAGATAGCGCTGAAAACGGGCAACTGAAGACTCCGGAAAAGATGCGTGAAAGAGGTCGAAAAGCTCTCTCTGCAAAGGCCACAAGTGAAAATGAGGTGGTTTTAGACTACTTGGGAGATCTATACGTGGACTTCCCAAACCATTTTTTTCCCAGATTCCCCTGTTAGTCCTACTAGGCCGTAAAATCTATGTTAGACTCAAAAAATTTCCCGATCGGATTCCTATAGCCCATTCTGCAAGAATTTTGCAAAAGTAGGTCTGGTCGCCTAATTTAGGCTTCTCGCTTCCATCTTTCGATTCATTGAAAATTTTTCTGCTTGTTTGCCTTGTCTTTCTGATCACCATCGTGTCTTTCGTTTTTCCATCTGAGCTTCTTTGCTATTTATTATTGATTTTTGACCTATTTATTGGAAAAATCAACTAAAATGACAAAATGCTCTAAAAAAGTGAAGTGAAAATCCAATAAGGGAATTATTAGGTAATTTTGCAAAAAATCACACGTTAACATCAAACTTTTTCCTCCCTCTTCAAACATTGCTCTTAATTGCTTAGTGCCCTTCCACCCCTCCTAGATGGCGTACTCCGGGACGACTGTGTGCATGGGTTGAACAATTGTGTCTTATGAATAGCCGTGGTTGGCTCTACCATGCTTTGATGATCAATGTAGTTCAAATCAATATGCTGTGCAAGAAGTGGCTCTTGAGTAATTAACTCAAGGGTTTTTGATGTCAAGGTTTGCTGTTGCTCTCTTCCAAAGAGAAAATCTTGTAGCTTGTGTGCTCTCTGCATGATTGTTCCATCAGGATGCTTCAGCATGCTGATTTCTTGAGCTGTTGGTAGCACTTTTTTATGTTCTCGAGTTTTTTCTCACCATTGGTAGCTTGGTTTTCTTGGTGTTGTATAGTGTGGTGGAGTTTTTTGAGACTTAACTCTCCATTGCTTGATTGGTTTTACAGTTTGTGGACAAGATAAGTGCTCCTTTTTCTTCCAAACCCATTTCATGCTAGGTTTCCTGTCTGGAGATGCTCATCTCTGTCTTTTGATCTTTGGAACCTCCTTTAGTTTTTCCGGTGATATTTTGGGCACTCAGATTTGATTCGGCTTGTCCTTGAGTTGTGCTTTTGGTACCCATATTTTCCTGACTCCTTGCATGCTACTTGTAGCATGTGCTTGTTGAGAGGATGGAGAAGATTGATTGCTTTGAGGTTTGCTGTTCTAATTACTCCCTTTCCATTCCTCCTTGCTTGGTGCAATTGGAACAATGAGTTGTCCGCCTTTCGGTGATAGCTTGAGCTGATTCATATCCTAATCTGGTACTGCCTTGTATGTTCGCATCCAAGGAATTCCAAGAATCATCGTCTCATTCATGTGTTCATCTGGTAAGCATACAAACTAATGAGGACATGAACATCCATGTACTATCACTTTCAAGTGGACTACTCCCAAAGTTGTTGTTGGGTTCTTGTTGCATCCTTTGATAGTCGCTATTCCCGCCATCAATGCTTGATTTTTTGCTTTCTTGTACGTGGAATAACTGAGTGCATTTACTCTAGCTCCTGTGTCGACCAAAGCATTTGTGCTATGATTGTTGAGTTGTACTTTGATGCCAAGGTCCATTCCGTCTAACCATTCATTATCTGTTGATATGGCATCTTTAGACAATTCCCATTGTTGGTCTACTATTTCCAGAGTGTTGATGGGAATCGGTATCTGTTGATTCTTGAGAGCAGCTTTCCGTTTGAGTACCCGAAGCCAAGCTTCCTCGTGGGCTTCATCAGTAACCTGCTGTCATTTGATCCTCCTTTGCTTGGATGCATGCATTCTTTCTAGCAACTCATTGGTTAGTGGCTGATTTTATTTCTTTAAACAGCATCCACTAATCCAATTAACCATTGGTTCACCATCTAGGGTGGATAACTATACTGCTCTACTTGGAGATACATCTTCAATGATAAAAGGTCCGTTTCCCTTTTTTTAAACTTGGGAATGTGTTGCTTAAGGGAATAGAGTAAAACTAAGTCCCCTTTCTTGGAGATTTTTGTAATTAGATGGGAATCAAAAAACTATTTTTGTTTTTGCTTTTGTGCATAGATGTGAGCTACAATAGTTAGCCTTTGCTCATCTAGCTTTTCCAAATCTCAAATCTTTTTGAAAATTCATGTCCAATCCACTCAAGATTCTTTGCTACCCTTAATGTTGGCAATAGAAATTCTATTGGCGGTATGGCATCAAAACCATAAACAAGGTTAAAGGGTGTAGCATTTAAAGCTGTTTTGAATGAAACTCGAGAAGCCCATAGAATAGCATGGAGATTCATTTCCCAGACTATCCTTCCTGAACTAGCCACTTTAGTCAATACCGGGCTAAGAATTTTGCGTATGCTCAGCTTGTCCGTTTGCTTGCGGGTGATAGGGAGATGACTTGTTATGGATGACCATAAACTCATTAAGCAAATACTCGATTACCTCATTGAGGAAATGAGTTCCCTGATCACTTACAATTTCTATTGGTAGTCCATATCTTGTGAATACATAATCATATAAGAATGAGGCAGTGGTTATAGAATCATTATTTTGAGTTGCTTTAGCCTTGTCCCACTTGGTCAAAAAGTCCGTAGCTACAATAATGTATTGAGATTGGGTTCTATAAGCAGGTGGTTGTATTGGCCCATCAAAATCTATACCCCATTTTGCGAAAGCTCTTTCTCCCATCATTGGTCTTAAGGGTATGCTATCTACACGTGTTAGCCTTTTTGCTCATTGACAAGCATCACACCTCCGAACATATTCTTTGGCATCTACAAAAAGTGTTGGCCACCATATGCCTGCCATCAAGATTTCTCTTGTGGTGGTCTCACTATAAAAGTGACCTCCAGCTAATCTAGCATGTGCTTGTTCTATAATCGGAATATACTTGTCTTTATTTGCGCAAAGATGCAAATGTTGATCTTTACCTCTCCGATATAATTGATTTCCAATAAGATCATAGTCTCTTGATTTAGTTTCAATTGCTCTTTGACGAAGTTTATTCATATCCTCAAGAAATGTTCAGCTTGATAAGTAAGTAGCCTATCAAGTAAGTAGCCAGATAGTTACTCCACTTAGAAACAAGAAACATTTGGAACAATGTTACATGAGGTATGGGTGTTTGTCATTGACATTGAGGACAATCCTTTACAAAGTAACAAACATCACTCCTTATAGTAATTGATACATAGGTGACTGCTCGCTTAATCCAATCGTATAAGAAGTGGTATTTGTGAATCCACTTGAGCTATTATCATCAATGACACCATGTTTTTCGACCATCGAGGTATCATTTCCACGGAGAACAAATAGGCATCTAGTAGATCATCATCTACCCCTTTAGGTGATTCTCCTGAAGAAATCCTTGACAAATGATCTGCTCGTTGATGTGTAGTGTCCTTTTTTACAACCACAGTGAAATCAAATTCTAGAAGAATGATGAACTATCTCACTATTCTTCTTGTCCTGCATGGCTTGTTGACCAAGTATAATAGAGCTTGATGGTCCACAAAGAACACAAACTTGTTGGCTAATAGGTAATGTCTATACTTTTTAATGGCATAGATCATTCCTAATCCTTCTCTTTCAGTGGTAGTGTAATTTTTTTCCACCATGTTCAACTGTCGACTAGCATAAGAAATAGGAAAGTCAATTTTCCCATCTCCTGGTTGAGCTAGTATACAACCGATAGCAAAATTGGAAGCATCAACATGTATGTGGAATATCATATCCCAATTTGGTGCTTTCAATATTGGAGCTGAGGTGAGAGCTTGCTTAAGCTTCATGAAGGATTCTTCATATGCATCCGTCCACTCAAAGTGTGTAATCAAGCTATACATGGGTTTTGCAATTATAGTGTACAGGGAGATGAACCATCTGTAAAATCCACAATGTACCATGAAGGCTTGTACCCCCTTGAATGTTGTTGGTCTAGGAAATTCAACAATGACATGAATTTTTTGAATATCATTAGCTATTCCATTTTTCGACACTATATGTCCAAGAATTTTTCCTTGTCTACCCATGAATGTGCAATTTTCATGATTTAAGCAAATCCTATAAAGTCTACATATTTTGAATACTTTTTTTGAGGTGTTCAAAACGCTCAGCTCGGATTGATGAATGTATACATAGATCATCCATATATAATTCCAAGAATTTCCTCAGATATTCTTTAAAAGCATGGTTCATCAAACTTTGAAATGTGGCTGGAGCATTAGTTAACCTAAACGGCATACCCGATAGGCAAAAATACCCCATTTTGTTGCAAAAGCAGTTTCATGTTGATCTTTTGGGTCAACCAAAAGTTGATTGTACCCCAAAAAGACATCTAAGAAGCTGTAAGTTTCTTTTCTTGCAACTCGTTCTAAAACATACTCAGTGATTGGAAGAGGAAAGTTGTCTCTAATTGTAGCTGGATTCACTTTTTTAAGATTGGCACACACTCGTAATTTTCCATTCTTCTTGGGTACTATCACAATTGGAGATACCTAATCTGTGTGTTCAATTTCATAAATGAATTCGGCTTCCTTTAGTTTTTCAATCTCTCTTTGATCTTCCTAGAAAATGTTTCATTATATGTGTATGGCCTTTGTCTACTTGGTTTCGCATCATCTCTCATGGGTATGGTATGTTGACAGATCTCTGGATCAACACCCTTGAGATCGTTATATGACCAAGCAAAGATATATCGGTATTCTTTCAATAAGGTCTTCTTCTTATTTTGTTAGGTCATTTGCAATGTAAGCAGGTCTAGGCTCTTCTCCTGGTTCAGCCAAGTCTATCTTTTTTGTTGGAATTAGGGTTGCAAAGAAACACACACAGCTTGGAGAAGACGAAGGAAGCTCAAGGCACACAATAGAGAGTGTGTTACTTAGTGTGCAATGGAAAGATAGATAGCCCTTGAGTGATGGGCGTATATACAATGCACGGGGGAAAAAACCTCCTAAAGAGGGAAAAAATGCCCCGGCGGTCCTAGTGTGTTCACACACATCACTACTCATGTATATGGTAACAAATCCCCCCTGGAGTGATGCGGTGAACGAGAGATGGCACATGAGTAAACGGAAGTGCCATGCCCTGAGGACAGGATCAGTCCACAAAGGGGAGTAAGCCCAAAGCTTTGCAGGAATCTTCAAGCTACTCACGAGACAATGCCTTTGTGAAAAGATCTGCAAGGTTGTCCTATGTTGGCACATAAGCTAAACTGATCTCTCCTGCTGAGAGCCTCTCCCTCACATAGTGGTAATGCACCTCAATGTAATTTGTGCGAGCATGAAAAACTGGGTTCCTCGCAACTGTCAATGCGCTTTGACTGTCAGTGTAGATAGTGTTGGCAGTGTCCTGTCCAACACCCAAATCAGCCATAAGGCGTATGAGCCATACACACTCAACCGTAGCTGTGAAGACTGCCCTGTACTCAGTCTCACAACTCGAAGTGGCCACAGTAGGTTGCTTCTTACTCAACCATGATATACATGAACTGACAAGCATGAAACAAAAACCACTTGTGGACACTCGCGTGTCAAAACAACCAGCCCAATCTGAGTCCGAAAAAGCATGTAAGTCTAGCGGCAATGATCCCCCCTTGGGATAAAACAAGCCAAGATGTAAAGTGCCACTAAGGCAGCGGAAAATCCTCTTGACAGCCTACCAATGCTTAGACCCTGGGCTATGCATAAATCTGATGACCTGTGCGTCTGTAAACTGAATATCCGGCCTCGTGTTGCATACATAAATGAGGCAGCCAACAATAGTTTGGTAAAGAGTGACATCAGCAGGATCGCCAGCATCATGTAGACTCAACTTCAAACCTGTTTCCATGGGAGTGGCAATAGGTTTGCAATCCTCAAGTCCAAACTTACATAGCAATGTCTCTATGTAACTTTTCTGACACAAGGCAATACCACCATCACACTGCTTAAACTGTATACCCAAGTAATGATGCAACAGCCCCAAATCTTTCATCTTGAAAGTAGCATTCAAATCAGCCTTAAATTCAGCAATATGTCTCTCATTTGGTCCAGTGATCAGCAAATCATCAACATAAAGAACCACGATGAGAAATACATCACCCTCACGCTTTACATACAATGTGCTTTCTGTTGGACTGCTACGAAAGCCTTGTTTGACCAAATGAGTGTCAGCTTTCTCATACCAAGCACGAGGAGATTGCTTCAACCCATACAAAGCCTTGTTACATTTGCACACTTTGTCCTCTTGTCCTTTTATGACAAAACCGCGAGGCTGCGTTACATAAACTTCCTCAAATATGTCACCATTCAAGAAAGCAATAACAATGTCTGATTGATGTACATCCCAACCAAAATGAGCTGCCAATGCACATAGAAAACGCACAGTAGTCACACGAAAAGTGGGAGCAAAAGTTTCTTCATAATCTATGCCTTTTTGCTGTGCATAAACCTTTGCAACAAGTCGAGCCTTATGGCGATCAATCTCACCATCCAGCTTGCGTTTCAACTTGTAAACCCACTTCATACCAATGGCCTTTTTGCCAGGAGGCAAATCACATAAAGTCCATGTGTCATTCTCTATAAGTGCATCATATTCTGATTGCATGGAAGCCATCCAATTTTCTGAATTTTGTGCTTCATCAAAAGACAGAGGCTCCTCAACATCATGTAAACTAGACACAATCAAAGCATAAAAATCTGATGCATAAGATGCATGGCGAGAGCCTGAACGAGTACGACTAGACAAAGGTGCATCCAATTTAATGTCACGCAAAGTGTGCACCAGCCATTTTCCATTTTTGTCATGCCAAGGGTAGGACCAGGCATGGGCAAGGGCCATGATATACATGCAGTCAAGGTATGTTTAGAAGGCCAAGGGCCTATATAGGGCATGGCTGGGTGGTGATGAGCATGTTCCAGTTCCCTTGTCCTTTCACTGGTATCAAAGCTAGGGGAGAGGAAGTCCATGGAGGAGGGAAGGACAAGGGGATTGCTTTTTGCATGGCTTATGGCATCTCCTCTCTCTCTCTCTCTCTCTCTCTCTCTCTCTCTCTCTCTCTCTCTCTCTCTCTCTCTCTCTCTCTCTCTCCCCCGCTCTCTCTCTCGTTTCCATGAGGGCGTGCATGGAAGGGCCAGCCAAGGGTAGAGTTGCAAGAGTCATCCCTTATATGAGGAGGTTCATGGAAAGCTCAAGGGACCGATAGACGCGTGTGATCGGTGCCTTGTTTAAGGTAGAGGTCGAAGGCCGAGGATGGGGAGCCATATGCAAGCACTCCTAGGAGAGGGAAGCAAGGCAGGTCGGCCACCTACAAAGCTTTTGCAAATTGGCTCTATGGGTTTGCCCTGCCCTGCTCAATCTATTTTGACACTACGACTGCCCCTAGTTCGGGTTCTGCACTGTGTGGTCGCTCGATTTCTCTCTTGCGCAGCAGTCGTCACCATCGCCACACGATTTCATGTTTCTTTTAAAAATTTGGGTGCCATCAGGATGCCCTAAAGACACCCCAGGGGGCCACTCCCACAGGATTGGGTGCTCTCCACTGCATGCCTGCACCATGCAAATGCATACATTGTAAAATTCATCGTTCATATATGCATAGTAAAGAGGGCGATCAGCATCAGCATTTTGCTGTTGAACGCCTGCAAATTATGCCTTAAAATTTTGCCATGGTTTTAGAAAACCATTCAAGTTCAATTGCAATAAGTTCTCCAAAGATTATGGAAAGAAGCTAACAGAAACTTGAGATATTGTTCCACTGTAAGCATGTGGAGTACTGCAAGGGCTATGCGCCATCAAACGGATTCCAGGCCTCCACAAACACATCCATTATATGGCCATCCAGTGGAGTTTTTGATAATGGAATCAAAACTCCGATATGCAAGGCATTTTGATGTGTATTGCAATCTCCACATGGTCATCAGGTATTCTATTTCATTCAAGTTGGTTTTTTTAATCGATATGTGCAGCTATTTTATAGAAGCCTACGAATGGAAATCAACAAGTTTACATTTTGATACACAAGCAAGGCTTGTTACTAGTTGTGATTGTGCATGCCAATAGTAATGGGCAAGAGGTATGCTTTATTTATCTGCTTGCACTAGATATGAATTGTCGAAATTATATGCTTTCAATATGGAGTCCTAATCCACAAGGTGGTGGATCGACATGGTCAAGTTTCTTAAACTTTTTTTTTGACTTTGAGCATGACCACATGGTTTTATATGGTTATACCACCTTGACTTGAAGCACAACTCGTCAGCACTTCAATTTGATGCAAATGCATAGCCAATTCGCAGTATTTTTGGACTCTCAAGGTGATTGGCACATCCTGTTGCTCGACTTGATGCAGGGGGCAAGCTGCTCGGCATGGCCAACTCCTTGTAACTATTTCTAGTAGCCTCTAGAGGATGCTTGCCACAAAGTATTAGTTCATTCCAGTTGAAATTACTCGACAAGGTGGATTCTTTTTCTCATGCTCTCTGTATATGAATAGCCGCATTAGTTGGCTATTAGAACTAACAGATTTTGGTGAAGCAAGGCTTCAACTTAGGGATCTTCAATTGTGACTTCTCCCGCTTGGCATATGCTATGAGCATACGTATTTGGGAGGGATTAGTCAATGGTCTTGCAAATTATTTTATTTTGTGAATGAAGGGTACATATGGAGCAAGAGGGTGATTTGTGTGTACGACCATTCCCCCTCGCATAACATATATGACTATGAGCCTTCTGTCTGAGAGCCAAATATGGCTATATCATACCAAGAGTTCTTTTTGGCTTCCTATTAGTCTTGTACATTAATACTTCCATATCTTGGTCTTTTTTCAAGGAAGTCTATCGTGTGCACAAAGAATGTGAGTTGGTTTCTTGATAACTATCTCATTCTCAAGATTCAAATTCTTGTCTTACTATCGAGAACATCTTTCTCATTTGCTAGATCAACCCTTAATTTCTTGATTGAATACTAATTTAACTTTAGATTCTTTAAATAATTTTGGGAAAGAAATTAATGTATATTATAATATATAAGTAACTCAAAGTTTTACATTATCAATTTATAGTGGGTTACAAAACTGTCTATTGTTGCTGACCTCTATGATTGCTAATTGTGGCTAAGCTAGTGGCTCTTTCATCTTCCTCATTCATTAAGGTTGGTTCTTCCATGATTGCATAAGATATGGCTCCTTTTGCTCTTCCTCTACCTCGTCCTCCATTTATACCTCCTCTTAGATTGTCTCCTTGATTTTGAGGAATGACTGTAGCACCTAACGTTTGGGAAGGTCTGCTCCAAGTTCGCTGCAGCAACTACTCCACGTTGTTGATATCCTTGGTTGAAAGTTCCCCTGGTTCTTCCCCTAAAGTTATTAATTCCATTATAGTTTCTTGTAAAGTTGGTTCCTTCAGCTGCAAGAGGCTTAGCCCTGAGAAGGGCATCCTCAATTGATGTAGGCCTCATGGCTTCAAGACGTGTACTCAAGGGTTTATTGAGGCCTTGACAGAAGCAAGCAATCTATTTCTCATTGTCATCTGGGGAGCATAGCATTGTAAGGACACAAATTTTATGTAGTACTCCTCCAGAGAGAGTCCTAGCTGGCGTAGACCAAAGAATTTGTTCATAGCCTGATGTGCAGGAGGGAGATAGCGTTCTTTGATTGTCTGCTTCAAATTTCTCCCAAGACGGACTACTTGTTGGATTATCTCTGTATGTTTCCTCCACCAAAGTTTGGTATCTCCACTGAGACGGAACATACCCAACATTGTTTGATTTTCCTAAGCAGTTTCTACAACTTTAAAATAGTCGTCCATAGCATCTAACCATGCTTTGGCATCTCGCTCTAAATTTGGTCCCTCTTCCTTGAAGGTAGGGAGTTGGACTTGCTTTAGTAGTAATTTTTTCTCTTGAGTAACAGTGTAAAGGTTATTTACGCGAGTATTACCCTGGGATTGAATTAGTGAAAATTAGTACAGGATGAAAATCTCTCTTACCTATGCTTTCAACTTATCTCATACTCAAAAATTTTGCACACAGGATGAAGACAATTGCCAAACCATAAATAAGACTGCTTATAGCATACCTATGAGAACCATAGTATGTACAAGAGCTAATACAATCCATGAAGATCCTACTATGTACAAAGGTGACGATAGTCCTATACTAAAATCTTGTGGACTTTGGGTTTGGTCCACTAAAACTAGGGCCTATGGGTCTAATTCTACCTAGGTAGATTATTTTAGACGGTGAAACACTCACTGATTTTGTGATACTTGGATATCATCTATTACAAGGGTTTCCTCTGGATTCTCCGTCCCAATGAAAAAGTATACTTCAATCACTTGAAGATCTTTGGCCCATTTGAATATCTTCATATTTAGTTCTAAACCTTCTAACTATCCCACATCAATGAAGAAAACTCCACCAAATCCTGACCACTTGATCCTCCAAGTGAAAGAAGAAAATCTCCTGTCTAGCCATTTCATCATGCTTTTTTGCATTGAATAGCGTTGAGATAGACAAGCCCAAATATATCTAATGTTGAAATCCATGAATTTGTGGTAGGCCTAATGGAAATATTCCTGCAAAGATGGGGATAATTCTCTCTCTTTCATTCACTCCCTCTTTTCAATTAAATACATCTTTAATTGAATTTTTCAAAGATAACTTATTTCAACGTAACATCTTAAAATTTTCCCTAGGTCCAAGACTTTAATTAACACAGGCTCTGATACCACTTGTGAGGTCCCCAACCCGCCAATACCAAGATTGGGATGGGGTCGTTGATAGATCTCTAGGCCTAATAAAAATTAGAGTCTTTAAACAAGAAAAATCCAAGGAATTAGACCTTTACCATTGACAATGGCTTGGGTCTATAGCCCTAGAAGAATACCTGGTCCTGTCTCGCAGCGAAAACGGGACAACATATTAAGAGTCCAAAACTATTTCGGCCCTATAACTTCCACAAGTTGGGCTAAGGTATTCTCAACCAATACTTTTTTCCTCCTAATATATGTGAGGGCATAGCCGCTGGTGAACTCCTCTTCCCATTGAAGAAGTTTTCTAAACGTTTTTAGTGCACAATGATGGATATTTACATGACTAATCAGGTCCACCCGTCCATGATTGAAAACCTTAGTCAATCCTCACTCACCACCCCGCACTCACACATGATTCTTTTGTTTTCTAATTACTATCACATTGTTTAAACATTTAAAATTGTTATAATAACTAATATCTAATTCTCCTAAATGATTTTCTCATGTTAAACTCATCATTCAATATGGGGAAGTGCCAGGGGAGAAAAGGCTACAATATTGGTTAAGCTGGCAGACTAGACACGGTAGGGATTAAAAGGAGGGAAAATAGGGATCCAAAGGGGGGGCCATCTACAACAGAGCAATGTGCAACAATGGGCTTAAAAGACCCTAGGTTCAGCCCATTAAGACTTCCAAAATGCTAAGGTTACAAAATTCAAAGGTTGTGTCCAATGGTCAAAGCTTATAAAAATTGGATGCTTTGTGTGTGTAAAAAGTCTTCACAAGTCCCTATATAGGAGGGTGTGAGCCCAAGAAGTAGGGGATGAGAGAGAAACACAGACACACACACACACACACACTCATAAGCTTCCTTTGTACACAAGGGAAAAGAGGAACACATGTCAGCTCCTAGGCCAGATGCCCACAAGGTGTACTCAATTCCTATTGGATGGCCTTAGAGGTGGAACAATGAGAATTAGGTTAGAGTAAATCTAGTTTAATTAATTTAAAAACACTTAATAAAAGAAACAATAGGAAGTAAGCTCTCTAGAAGACTATTGGACAGTCTCCCAAGGGGTCCAATAAGCATTCAGCAGGCCAATGGCTTACCTAATTCCTATTGGCCAGGGGACAACAAGATCCAATGAGAGTTTAATTGCATTTATTAATTACCTACATCCTCACAAAAAGGGAAAGGAAAACACATGCAGAAGGCTATCACTTATGCTCCTGAAATCCTATTGGCTAAGCCGATGGAGGTCCAATGAGGTGCTAGGAAGAGCAATTAGCAAGAGGGGTCGACCAAGAGAGAGAGAGAGAGGGTTGATTTTTTCAAAGGCAATTATCCACACAAACTCACGCAAGCTCATGTGTAGAGTAAGAAGACTGTCTCTCTCTTCTCAAGCTTTAATGGAAAGCTTATCACCTACTCCAAGCTTGGGACAAGGGAGACCTACACCGACAACTCTTGGCTTTGTGATGCAAATCTAACCAAGATCCAAGCTTCAATGCATACTCGTCTCCTCTACCATGCTAATTACTAAGCTAATCAATGCTAATATGAGTGATTATGTAAGGAGATGTAAATCTTTCTTGTAATACTACTCCTTCTTCCTCTCAATCTACTCTCATCCACATCATCTTCGAAGATGTGTGAGGTGTTGGGTCTGAGACCATGAGGGAATTGATGTTGTGTTTGAGAAGTGTTTTTCTTAGTGCTTGAATTTTCCATCTTCATCGCACTAGCTAGTATTGAAGGAACACAAAGAATTGTATTGTAAAATGTCTCTTTTAATGGGAGAAACCATAATACAAAGCCTTTAGGAGAGGAGACCGGCTCCATGCCAATCCGATTCTCAACTGTTGTCAATTGCTTAATTTCTCTCTCTTTTGAAATATTTTTTATGCTATCTAACTAGGAGTTATACATTTTTTTGCTCTCTCCATCCAAGCACTCTTGTTATTCTCATTAGGAATCTATTCTAATGAAATGCTCACTATGTTCATGCTATTTTTCCGCTACACACAAGTTACTAGACCATTAAATGTTACATTTGCATCAGAGCATAAGGTTTCTCTTTTCTTGCTTAAGAAGGGAGGTCCTCAAACTAGCTATAAATGGTTGGTATTATTAATTGCATGTGAGTAAGTAGAGTAGGGATTTTTCAGCCTTGCAGTGTGCCTACCTTTGTGCAGTTAACGCGGCATCACCATCAAGACCTATGGTCTTAATAGTGGAATCCTATGGGGCTTGCCTATGGCTTAACCACTATTGAGCTATTATTAGCTTGATAGGAGCAAGTGCTATTTTGGTGTTGAACGACCCTCTCTTCAATTCCTTGCAATTAATGGTATTTGAGCCACGAGTACAATAGCTTGAGTGCTTTTTCTAAAGGGGTAAAGAGGAGTAGCAACTAGGTCTTGAAGAAGTGCCAAAGTACACCTAAAAGTTTTTAGAATGGTTGACAGTAGTAAAGAGAGGGAAATTAATGTTGATAGCTCTGATTTTGCTAATGAGCAGGCTACTAATGATGCCCCAATCCTTGTTAACTATCTTGTTTCTAGGCTTCAACAAGCCATGGGCAATCCATCCCTCCAAAGTGAAGTGCAACGGCATCTTTGTGCTCATGGGATTCTCCAAGCTCCCACCATGACGAGAGAGCACCTAGGAATCCTCCTTGTGAGACTTCCAAAAGAGGCCTCTCTCCAATTCAGGAAGAGGAAGAGGATCCATATGAAGGGCTCCAAAATTTTCTCCTTCATGACGCATCTCCTTGTCAAAGGAGAATTCAAGAGCCCCCACCAAAGGAATGAGAAAAAAGTGAGCCTCCTGCAACCTCGGCGGAGATGGCTCCACAAAGACAGTGGGCTAAATGCTCTCCATCACCTCCAAAATGGAGAAGACCATCGTACACTTTTCCACACCATAATTCAAAGAGGGATGACAAGAGGCAAGAGAAGAAAAAGGCGAGAAAGAGGAAACCCTCTTCTCCATCTTCTCCATCCTCTTCCTCTTATGAAAGTGATGTTGAAGATAAGGAAGATCAAGGCAAGAAAAAGGCCAGAAAGAGGTCACCCTCTTCTCCATCTTCCTCAAATTCTTCACCTTCTGAAGAAAGTGATGCAACCTTTGAACCATCAAAAAGAAGAGGCCATAGGAAATCCTATGCTGTGTGGAAGAGGTCGTCCAAGCTCAAGAAGTTCAAAGAGGGAGGGAGGGAAGGGCATCTCTTTCCTTACCTACAAAGGCACCTTTGGTGCTACGTACAAAGTCTTGGACTTTATCCAACAATTCGATGCGGCGTTTGGAGATGAGGGCTTCACGGAGTCCTCTAAGCTATACACCATGTAGCTATGCACTTTCAAAAGTTTTCCAGACAATGGTAGTCTAGCCTACGGGCCAACAGTGAAGCTCCAAAAACATGGAAAGCTTTAAGAGCTTCCATTATGAAGTAGTTTTTGGCCACCGATGCCAAAGAAAAAGTACTCACCGAATGGCGAAGCTTGAAGCTCTCTCCCTACGAATCCATTCAAAAATATGTAGACAAGTTTTGGGACTTACAACTCAAATCCACTGTCCTTAAGAAGTTGGATTTTGGAGAGAAAAGGCAACAATTTTGTGCGGGCTTAACTGAAGAAATGGCGGAGTATGTCAACTCCCAAAGGCCACGCACCATATCGACGGTTATACACCATACTATGGTGGCTTCTCAAATCGATTTCCAAACAATGGCTAAAAGAAATTTTAAGCCCACGGAAAACAAGGGTTCCAATGAGCCTAAGGGGAAGGACAATGTCCAAAATTCTCCTAAGGGCAATTCCAACAAAGTTAAAGAGAAGGGAATTTACAAAGGCAAAAATAAAGTCTCTCTTGAAGAGCTTGAGCATTATCACAAGGATAACCGTTGTTTCAAGTGCGGCGAGCAAGGGCATGCGTACTGCGCTTGTCCCCAAAAGAACACCCTCTATGAACCTCCTAGAGCTACCTTGGTCAAAATCCAAGAGGAGGAAATTCACCACAAAGGATCTCCTCTACGCCATGATTGGGGAAAGGTAAGAGAACATGATGCTTTTATTCTCTTTGACCCTGGTTCTACTCACAATTCTATATCTATAGAGTTGGCCACCAAGCTAGGCATACAAGCCTATGAGATGGGAGATGTACTACCCGCAGACGGTGATTTCAAGGGGCAAGAAGCTTCAGTCACTCCCTTAATCGGGAAATTGAGGCTCCATGTCCAAAGCTATGTGGACAAAGACGACTTCTTTATCTCTCCTCTCAAGCATGACGATGTAATCCTAGGGGTACCATGGTTTAATCGCATCGCTACCAATGTTAAATTCCCTAAAAGAATAATCTCCTTTATGTTCAAGGAAAAAGATATGTACATAGATGCTAGGGAAATGGGTAACATCATACACATTGTACATACACAAGCTTTCATTAAGTCAATAAAGAGATCTATTTCCGTGTACATGATTTTTGTTAAATACTCTCAAAATGAACCTAATGCTTTAGCAAAAGAAAATATACACAATCAAAAGGAATTAGAGTTATCCAATTTTCTCAAGGGGTTTCAAGATGTCTTTACTGACGACATGCCTTGTGAGTAGCACATATTGTATGTGTGTCGACTATAGAGCACTAAATAGGATCACTATCAAAAATAGGTTTCCCATTCCACACGTAGAAGACCTATTTGATAAGCTACAAGGGTCGACCTACTTCAGTAGGATTGACCCCCTAAAAAGTGTCTATCATCAAATAAGGATAGTTGATCAAGACATTGTAAAGACCACATTTTGCACTATGTTTGGTCTTTATGAATATATAGTCATGACTTTTGGCTTGACCAATGCACCAGCCACATTCAACTGCTTGATGGAGAATCTATTCAAGCCTCACCGAACCTTTATTGGAGTGTTCTTTGATGATATCATCATCTACTCTAATTCATTAGACGAACACAAGCAATACCTCCAGGTAATATTTCAAGTTTAAAGAGAGAATAAAGTTTAGGAAAAATTATCAAAATACTCCTCTAATTTGTGGAAATTCCCAAAATACCCTTCAAACTTCAAAAATTCCCAAAATACCCCTGATATTTGGTCATAAATTCCCAAAATGCGCTTCAAATTTTCCAAAATTCCCAAAATACCCCCGGTCGTGAGATTAAATTTCTTCAAAGATAAAAACATTTCTAGCTTTTTATAAGAAGACTTATTGTGTATCAATACAAGATGCTAAAACTAGAATTTGAGTTGGTTACGTAGGCTTTGGAGATGAAATGCTTCATTATTTTTAGACATAATTACCTTTTTTTTTAGGCAATTTGTGAAAAATTACATTGATGGGGGCTTTTCACAAGCCAAGCTCCCATACCCCTCTTCTCTCGTCCCCACCCCATGAAAACCCCCTCTTAGGGAGGGAGTGATAAAAGGCATTGAAAAAAGTAAGAAAAAAATAAAGTATGATTATGTAAATATATAAGAAAGGTAAAATAGGCCACCTCATGCCTGCGGGGTAGCCCATCCCCACCTTGCCTCCTTTTTCTTCACTGTTGCCCCGTCGTGTGTCCCTTTTCCTCTCCTCCACTCAAAAGGTCAACCCCCTCTCTCTTCCCCTTGTCCTTTCTCCTTTCTCTCTCCCCTCAAGCTACCCCACCTCTCACCAATAATGCATTATAACTCACCAATAATGCACCCTAACTCACATGCAACTTACCCTATCTTCCAAAATAGTATACCCCACCCCCTCTTTCTCTCTCCTATCATATCCCATGACCCAAATATCCCCCTCTCTCTCTAAAGGGCGCCATATCTCTTGTCTTGTAGCTAAATAACCTTCCCCACACTCACACACACTCAGTTTCATTGAAAAAGGTGCCCACAGACCCATCCCCACCCAGTGGTTACCTGATTTTTCTTGTGTTCACACACATCTGCACACAGATTCACCTCTGAACACACTCCCCTCTCTCCCCTCTTATAATTACTTTATTCTCCATGTCACCTCTCACTTTTTTTCATCAACCCATCTCTCTCTCTTAGTCTCTCTCTCATAAGACTGCTGTTCTGGCACATATACACACAGCCAGACAAGTGGGGCCCACAGTCACATGGCCTATGTAGATAATGATTTCTTCATTTCTAAATTCTAGAATTCCTCCCCATCCTCTCTTTGCCCAAGGATTTCAATGCAAGAGATCATTCATACTCAGTGAATGACTTCTCTAGGAGGTTGTCTTTGGAGAGTGATATCATTCTTTTGACGCTCCCAAGAATAGTAGCCCTGGTATCATCTGTTTCAAGGAAGCGGACAACCAATTGGCTTGATGAGAGCAATAGCAGTGGTCCAACCAAGATTCCATATGGGCATATTGTAGAGGAGTGTACGTGAAACGAGGCATATTGATTGATGGGACTACTTCCCACATATCCACCAATGCCCATTTCTCACAAGGGTGTAGCCATCTCGATCTTTCCGATCCAGCTAGCATGTTTGATGTCCCAGTTCTATCCTTTCTCTTCTCTACCATATTAAAGTCTCCCACCAGGAACCATTCCCCTTCAAGACAAATGCCTTTCAGCTTCTCCCAAGACTTAGCTCTTTCCTTCTTCGACGGGTAAGGTCCATACACATAGATGATGGTGATATGTTGATCCTCCCATTTTACCTTAGCTCCTAGAGATCTCTGAGAGGGATAATTGAACACCACTTTTGGCCATAGATCTTTGTCCACCACCGAGAGGATGCCATTGTACCCATTAGTACCTTCTTTGTATAAGACCAATTTTGTCCCCACAGCTTGCTGTCTCTTGCTACTAACATATAGGTGATGCTCCTAGATAGCCCAATAGTTAATACCCTTGACTTTTTTGACTACACAAGAGAGAGCTATTTTTTTGTGTTTTGAGCCCCTTCACATTTCATGAATGGAGTATGAGCTCTTCCATTATTGAGAATGGAAGCAATGTTCAATGTAGCACCCTATACTAATGTAATTTTAGGGGTTTTTTTTGCATCTATAATTTCTATATAATTACAAAGAAGAGAAGTGAGATCTCAAATTGTGTTTATCATGGGTAGTGCCTCACACAGTCTGAGTTATCAACACTGTGTCAGATGCGAGGGCATGTAGTAGGGGGCGGCACACCAATCGATAATGCGATAGTGTCGATGATATTATCGTCTGATGGCAATGATGGTGATCAATGGTTGCATAGAGTGACAACTTGCCCAAACCATACAAGGGAAGGAGTAGCTCCAACATATGGGGGCAAAGATGCCTGGGGTAGGTAGGGGTTCCAACTAGCAAATGCGGCCACTAGAAGAAATAACGTGTTGGGCAAAATAAAAAGTGGAACACCTCTATATCTTTATAGCCCAAGAGCGTTAAAAATTCAGCATCAGTACCCAAAAGTATACCAAATCCACTTTTAGTAAACCCCAACACAAATTTCTATGCTCCCCTGGGAATTTACCAGCCCACGCCCACCCAAAGGAGCATAGCACATAGGAGAAAAAACCTATCAAAGCACAGATAACACTCACTGAACCTTCTTTCACAATTGAACATCAGAAGCCCACAATTTCAACATCAATTCCACAACTCATAGATACATACCCTCCCAATCTGTCTACACAGAATTTGCCACTAGCTTGCCAAAGCCATAACCCTATAGAGAACTAGTCGTAACATGAAGAGCACAACTCCAATTGGGGCTCTTTAAATCTTGAGAGAAATCTTGGAAAATTATTGTCACAAAACCTGAAGATGATTGAAATTAAGTCTACATACAAAATTGACGCGAACAGAGAGATGTCTTGACACGACTACACGTAGTGCAGGCAAGGCAAGACAAAACATTGCATCAAAAACCATCAAGAAGGCACAACGAGATAAAATATGAAAATTTATGGATCTTGGATGAGCTTTTCTAAGTTTGAACATGAGTTTTAGTTATATACAAGTCTCACTTTAAAAAAATCACTCACGGGCACTGATAGTATCCCGACAGCTGGCGCTATACTAGTGACTTGCCATGCATGTACATGTGCTTGACAAAGCAAGCTAAAAATCCCACAAAAAGAAATCCTACACACCCTTTTGACACTAGATGTCATGTCCATATGCACAAATTTACAAAAAACCGGGTGTCGAAAATGCACCCAACATAGTTTGCCACACCCAAACCTGCTAGATCATTCATGATCAGCAGCACAAAAGAGATCCTATAAAGCACATGATGGAGTATTCATTTCATCCTCTTACTTAGCCCCATAATCAAAAAATTCCTCAAAAGAAGGATCATCCTCAATTACAATCATCAAACTTACAAACTACTTCTTTAACCTGTAGCCATTCACACGTGCTTTATGTGGGGTACCATCCAAGTCACCAATTAGCTGATATGTACCATTTAGAAACCTGTTTAAGACCAAGAAATGACCTTGCCACTTGATTTGAAACTTCTTTTAAAAATTTATATCAAGATTACTATTGTAACGAAGCACCATGCCACCTTTTTTGATATCTTTGTCCTTCACCTTCTCATTTGCCTTTCCTTGATTGTTCTTCAAGACCTTCTGATAATGCTCAAAAGTCAACAACCTATCCCATTGTACAATTGAAAATATAGAAGACTCTCATTGAATGCATCATTGGGCTCTTAATCAAGCTGTAGCATCAGCTTCAAAGATGGTATCTCCACCTCAATAGGAAGTAAAGACTCTTTACCAAAAACTAGATGAAAGGGAGAGAAACAAGTACCTGATTTGATGGCAGTCATGTAAGCCCATAGAGTACAAGGTAGCTATAAATCCCAAGTCTTCACATTATTTCTTGTAATCTTTGTAAGCATCCTTATGAGATCTCCATTAAACCTCTCATTCATTCCATTGCATTGGAGATAATATGGAGTAGTAAACATGCGATGCACAGAAGCTTCTCACATAGATAATCCACCAGCTCTCCCCTGAAACCTGGACCCTATCAAAATCTAACTCCAATGGCATGCCAAATTTATATTAAATATTGTCATATGAAAACTGGTAAACATATCTACTTGTAATTTTCTTAACAGCTTTGGCTTTAATCCGCCTCGATAAATAGTCAACAACCGTGAGTGTGTAACATTTTCCTCTAGCTCTCATAGGGAGAGGACCTATTGCTGCAATAAGCAGAAGTGCTCTACAGAGAAGATAGAGAGAGAGAGAGAGAGAATGAGAGAGAGAGAGAGAGAGATGTTCATGTCTGCTGCCATGATCCTTTCATTTATTGAAATTGAATTGCTTACAAAGGTGGCCTAGAGGCCCTTTTTATGGTATACTCGTGACTCCTCGCTCCTCATGCCTTTTGCCCCTTGGCATCCCCACTAAGGTCTAGGACCTTCCAATACGGCCAAGTCATCCTAGCAGGTAACACTTGGCATGCATGAAGGACCTGATCCCCAACATCCCTTGATTTGTGTAATCCCAAATGTGCAATGGTACAGTGCTACCATTTAAGGGCTGGGAACCCATACAACAAATTTATAAAACCACATCAGAAATCATCTGTGAGAGATAGGTCGATGCGGCTCGCGTCCAGTACCTCTGGAATCGTTAGTATGCATAATGAGGTATTATTAATAACCTCTTGAACGCACGTGATATAGGAAGCTTTTGATAAGTGACCGCCCCGGGGGTAACAAATCACTACTTTGCATCCATCCACATTCTTTTTCCCAGGAAAACTCCAGAGCAATTTAAAACCGCAATCCGAACTGCAATATGAGGTTTAAAATATTTATCTCTGCAAGAGGGAAATTCGCTAAGAAGATGAGACCGCAAGAGGTGAGTTATTGGTGAAAGCGGAATGGAAAGTGGTCTCCGCATGGAATGCTGCTACACACCATAATCACTGCGGCACCAATCCGCATCTGAAATATTTTCACTCATTGAACAATGCATGCAAGGGTATCCCCTGCAGTCCGTCCGACAAACATGATCCACACCAGCTAGCCATAAACATGCAATCGCATTAACTTCATCTTCACCGATGCTGCACTCTTCACAAACGTCCACATCATTCTGGAAAGTATATTAAATACCCCGTAGCACTTTGAAGTTCGATGACTGAGACTGGCACTGCCTGCCAACGACTGCTGTGGAAATCATGGTCCACAAATGAATGGAATCATGACCATAGACCACCTTTGCCCGCTTGAGCAACTGCTTCCAAAAAACCATCCTCTCATAATTGTCGTCACCACCAAGAGGGAAAGGTGGCGTGCCTCCACGCACTTGTCATCACCCATTATTTTTGCAATTCCCAAAATGATTTTGCGTGTAAGAGTAGACTCAAGCAGTAGCATATGTGCCTCCTTCATCACCAAGGGTGGAGATTCGATCCCATCGTGGTCGCCATGTGTAATAAGTAGAAGTGCTCTACAGAGAAGATAGATAGATAGAGAGAGAGAGAGAGAGATGTTCATGTTCGTTGCCATGATCCTTTCATCTATTGAAATTGAATTTCTTACAAAGGTGGCCTAGAGGCGCTTCTTATGGTATACTCATGGTGCCTCGCTCCTCATGCCTTATGCCCCTTGGCATCCCCACTAAGGTCTAGGACCTTCCAATACGGCCAAGTCATCCTAGCAGGTAACAATTGCATCAATACCCCATTTCTCAAACAATGGTGTCTCTAATTTTTGTTTTGAGAACTCTATTTTCCATTCTTTGACACTCTTTACAAGACTTGCACCAATGATAATCATCAAGTTGAATGCTTCGCCACACATACCCTTCCTGCAAGACTTTATGCAAAGTGATCTTTAAAGCAAAGTGACCACCACAAGATCCCTCATGATTCTCCTCTAAAATTTTGTAAATTTATTATTTCCAAGGCACCTTTCTTATCAGAAGATCAGCCCCTTTCATATATAAGGCATCACCCAGTATCACATACCTTTTGGCACGGCGAAGGAAGCCATACTTTTTTTATTTCCCCAAATCTGATGGAAGCATACCTATTTGTAAAAAATCTTCCTCCCTCTCCAAAGCTCCACACAAGTTGCACTGCAACCTGTGAGCAAAATCGCCAGAAACTGTCAGCTATTACCTCATTGATCGATAAACACATCAATCAAAAATTTTATCCAAGAGCTGTGTGTGTGTGTGTGTTTGTAGTTGTTTTAACTTATATAATAAGACATAAATGAACTTTTACATTCAAGAAACAACTGGATTTAGAGAAAAGGTAAAAATTAGTACAAAAACAACTTAGTCTTAGAAATATCTTTGTACATGGCATATGAGAATGAAGCCACATTCCAGTATACAATGTTATTTATCCAATAAATAATTACTTCCCAAGTGGTAGGAGCAAGTGTACTATTTGACAGATAATAGCTTTAAGCCAAATAAAATTCCAAGAAAGGATAGAGTCCTCACCTGCATTCATCCAAACAAGACAACAAATTTGTTAGCCTTGGATGTGTATTACATGTGTCAATGGACTATATCACTTATGATCCATGTCCAACTTACAATTTTTTTAACCTTAAAAGCACTGTCCAAAGTGTTTCTATCTTTCATTCTTTTGTTTTTTTTTTAAAAGTTAATTAATCTCATTTTTTGATATAAATTGTATGTATGGTTTCTATACAGCCCAATGTTTTAAAAATCCTTAAATAGATATTTAACATACATATCATTTTAATCAAAAGGCCATTACCCCCTTTTGATCCAAGTTTCCTACTTTAACCCATAGGTTAGTTTTTTAGATTTTTATTTTTGTCATATTTTTTGGCCAAAAAATTCTAAGTGTCATAAAGAATCAAGTAAACTCATTTAACAACTTGAAATAAGTACCATTACTTTTGGTTTAAGTAAAAAACCAAAACTTGTAGGCTCTCATGGGTATATCCAATCCAAGATTTTTATTTTTGTCATAAAAAAATTCTAAGTGTCATAAAGAATCAAGTAAACTCATTTAACAACTTGAGATAAGTACCATTACTTTTGGTTTAAGTAAAAACCCAAAACTTATAGGCTCTCATGGGTATATCCAATCCAACTTCCCTCCTTCATTATGTGTCGTGCTAAAGTGAGAAATCTACTAAAACACTCCTAGCTTTATTTTTTAGAAAATAAAAAATTTAGCATTATTAAGTTGTGGATTAGCTAGATATGAACTTATAATCAGTGTTTTATCATTTTCAAATTCCCCATAGCCTATCTTTTTAGCATAGTCGCACATCAGATCCATCTTTATCATTTAACTAAGTGTTAGACGTAAAAAACCCACTTTTTACGGTATATTTTTATCGAGAAATATCAATCTCACGGCAATACCCAATATCCAAAATGTTATTTTTGTTTTCCTGTTCCATCCACGGCATTACCTAGCTGCAGGAATTAAGGATAGCTAGAAGGCTTAACCATGAGGCAATATATAAGCTAACCAACAGTTTTTTTTGTGTCCAAGACCAAAATGATGAAGCAACCAATATTCTATCATGAAAAAACCAAAAAATCATAAGTTTACAGTGTGATTAGATTACAAGGTCATTAGTCTACTCAATGAACAAAAACCAACATTGCAAGTCGCCTTATTCAACAACCCGGTTTACTACAGTACGCAGTCATTGTGTAATACCTAAAATACCTTTTATAGGTCAGTCGGTAACTGCTCAGTTTAAGCAAAAAATACAATCCCATCTTATTTTATGCATGCAGTTTCGGCATAGTTTCCTAAAAAACAAACCTTCCCTCATTTTATGCAGAGTATGCATTCCCAACTTTAAAAAAACAAAAAAACCAGTCGGTAACTGCACAGAAAAGCAGACAGTACCAAGACTTTCTCCAAGTAATACAATCGACTTGTGTTGGCAATTCAACAACCTCCATTACGGCTCAGTATCAAAGCTCTCTCTCCTTACTTTGAAAAAAACACACAGAGAAATAACACCTAAAGACTAAGTGAGGGGCTTGAAGCGCCCTCACCTTTTTCTAGATAACTTGAGTTTCTCAGTGATAATAAACGCCCCACGATCTACCTTTTTAATGGCTACAGGTCCCAAAGTGGCTTCAAGGCCAGTTCTCCACCCGTAATGGTGGTTGAGAAGGAGAGAGATTGCGTAGTAGGCTGCGGTGTGTGTTGATCAAGCTAGCCAAATAGGGCAAGGGCGTGAACAAGTCAAGTCATCCTCGTGCTTAAGAGGGATAAATATTTGCAAGTAGGCGTGCACAGTAGTCTGTGGTGTACATAAGACAAATAGAGCAAATGCGTGAGAGGTTTTTAAGGTATTCATGAAGGTGACATATCATGCATACAATGCCTAAGGGTGGGTACCCATGTAAGGCTAACCGAGAGAGGTATCTCTCCTTACAAAAAAAAAAACTAATTAGACCAAGGTGCATAGTACCATTTACCAAGAGCCAATTTTTTTTTTTTGAAAAAAACTGTTGTATAAGTACACATGTGTGTGTGTGTGCACGCGTGCAACACACCACCACATATCCACATTGGCAGTGCTTCTATTGCTCGGTGCCGACTCTACCCACAGTGATTGCAAGCTTCTAAGATGAGATAGTGTGTATATGTGTGTGTGTGTGTGTGTGTGCGCACGTGCGCACGTGTCTTGATACACCACACCCCCAAGGTTGCAAATAGCCCATGAGCTCTGCCACCAAGACATCGAGTGAGTGTATGTGTGTGGCTATGACTTGCAGTTTTCAATTCCCCCTACTCCCAAAACATGCAACTTGAAAGCCCGCCCAAATTGCTTTGCTCTCCTGATCAACTTAATAGAGCAGTGGTCGGGCTTCCATTCCCTACAGAGCTTTCGGTCAAGCTCAAGATTTTCCAAGCTTCCTTTTCCTTTGCTTGATTCTCTGTAGGGATTCCCATGCCCTCTCAAGCTATGTATTGCTTGGCTCTGTCTTGGCTACCTGCAGGTCCACCAAAAGCTCCAAGATTCCCAAGATTTCCATCGCCCGAGAGGGGCTGCACACGTCGGGTAGTCAGGGGCACGAGATCTCCTCCGAGAAAACTCCAATCCGTGTCGGATCTTCTTCCACCACCAGGCTCAAGTGCGAGCTCCAAGCTCCGCTATAGTCAACGAGCTCTGACACTTTCGAGTCTGTTTCCGGGAAGCCTTCACATGCGCGTTGTTTCCCGTTGTAGCTCTGATACCACTTGTGAGTGTTCGTGTGCACGGATGCGTGCATGCATGCGAGGTGCAGTGCATGCAGGGAAGGGAAAAGAGCACAAGCTCGGTGTGCGTGGAGCAACCTCCAGCAAGTAAGAGTGAGGTGCTCTTTACTCTCATGTATATGAATAATAAGGGTATGTACACATGTGGGTAGGCGGCCAGACACCAGACGTTCGACCCGGGAAAAATCATAGCGTCTTTATCCCAACACCTTGGTTTCTTAAGCTCTACCTTCAAGCAGAGATTAATCCTTAAGCTTGCAAGAAACCTATCCTTCTTCAACATGGTTGAAGGAATTTCATCCCCCAAAGATGTACACCAGTTTGTCCATAACACACTGAATGCCTTCACAAAGTCTTCTATGGTCTAGCCTTCACCCTGTACCAAGCCTTGAATACACTGATATACCTTTTGTGGCTATTCCACCTGTTGAAAGTGTGTAAGAAAAGCATGTATTATAATTTCATAAGTTATAACTTGAGGAGGTTGAGCTGATTGTAGCTCCTATTCATAGCCTTCCAACCATTCCCTAGCATCTCCCTTCAAACAGAAGTAGAAGATTGGCAACACCAACACTGGGTCTTGCTTGTCACAGCAAGAAGGCAAGCAAACTCCATTCGCTAAATGAAACCTTTGGCACTTTCATCAGATTTCCCACTAAACTCCAAAAAACTAAACAATATCTTCCAAACCCTGTAAATTGAAGATAACTTGAAGCGATTCCTAGGTGTTGAGCAAAAGAAAAAGTGGGACACCTCTATAGATTTATAGCCCAAGAGCATTAAAACCTTAACCTCAGCACCAAGAAGTATACCAAAACCACTTTTAGCAAACCCCTAATAAAATGCCTGTGCTTTCTTGGGAATTTACCAGCACATGCCCACCCAAAGAACCAAGCACAAAGGAGAAAAACCCTATCAAAGCACAAATTTTCAACACGCACCGACCAATGCCTATGAATACAAGGTCCTTCCCTTTCACAATTGAACATCATAAGCCCAAAATTTCAACATCAATTCCACAATCCATAGATACATGTCCTCCCAATTTGTTTGCACACAATTTGCAACTAGGCTGCCATAGCCATAGCCATAACCTTGCAGAGAACTAGTCGTAACTTGAAGATCACAACTCCAATTGGGGCACTTTAAGGCAAGAGAGAAATCTTGAAAAATTATTGATAAGAAAGATGAAGATGACTAAAATTGAATCTACACGTCGCTACATGAAAAATTGACGCGAATAGAGAGCTGTCCCGACACAACTACAAGTAGAGCACGCAAGGCGAGGTAGAATTGCATCAAAAATCATCAAGGAGACACAACGAGATACAACCTGAAATTTTTTGGATTTTGGCTGAACGTTTCTAATTTTGTACATGAGTTTTAGTTATATACAAGTCTCACTTAAAAAAACTCACTCACAGGCACTTACAGTACCCCGAAAGGTGGTTACTAGTGACTTGCCTTGCATGTACATGTGCTTTCTAAAGAAAGCTGAAAAAAGCCACAAAAAGAAATTCCACACACCCTTTTTACATTGGGCATCATGTCCATCTACATAACTTTACAAAAAAATAGGGTGTCGAAAATACACCCAACAACGTCAAAGGGTAGAGAGAGGATAATAAGGGGGGGGGGGGAGAGAGAGAGAGAGAGAGAGAGAGAGAGAGAGAGAGAGGGTGGAGGATGTGTGTGTGTGTGTGTGTTCTAGAGAGTGGTGTTTGTTTGTGCATCCGAGACTAAGAGCTTTCTTACTCGACTATGGCGAGCTCTAATGCCTCCTCTCTCTGTGTGCTATAGACAACTATATTTTTCCTCTTCTAGTCATTAATCATTAATCCTTAATGATAAGCTAAGGTTGCTAGGTCCACCCCCCATGACTGTACTCAAGATCCGACCAGCCTACTCTAATACCAATGTTAAAATAACATAACTTTGATCGGACGTAACTACCCAGAAGAGAAAGGTTATCAGCTCTCCATTCATCCATTGAGAGAATTAGGAGTGCCCCTCATTTCTAGACCTTATAGTTGTGTGTTGCTTGCCATCCACATTGGTCCAACCGCACGAGCAACAAGGCTAGGTGGTATCCCCTTGAACCTTATCTTCATGGTTGTAGAACATTCCCACATCCATTATAGGCTACATGACACTAACAAAACTAACAACCAGCAAAGCAATGTTTGATCGAGCATCATAAGTTCGATGTTATCTATATCTATTCTGGTAACATGGACATACAATATCTGGAAGTTATCCAAGATAGCATAATCATCATAGAGATGCACATGTTGATGGTTCAAACGGCTTGAAGACCATTTCAATCCTTTCTTGCTCCCAATTCCTTGGCCAAGGTATCATCTCTAGGCATTTTCCTCTAGCCTCGTCATTTTATCTTTACCCCACTCTTTTAAGCTTGGGAGCTCACTTTTTCGTGACCTTGCCACACTTTATTCTTTGGATAGAGTGTTTACGGAACGTATCACTTCTCTTTCTGATCTCTCCACCTGCTTTACTTTGTAGTCATTATTTTCAGCTTCCATCATGCTAACTTAATCAAGGCATCCTTATCCTCAAATATGGTTAGCACCACTTTGCTTCGCATCGCTCATTGGTTTTTTTCATGATGCTCATTTTGGTTCATCATATTTTATAGAATTCCGGTAGTTTCCTTTGTAGCTTATGGATGGTTTTAGAGACTTATGTTCACCTTAACACTAGGTTGGTAACCTAACAGGACATAAAAGTGTCCTTTGAGGGTTTTGAAAAAAACCTCCAAAACCATAGTAGATCCACTCATTTTGTAAAATCCTTTCATGAGGTTATAGTTCAAGGCCTACTACACATGGAAAAAATAAGAAACTTGTAAAATTTCTCATCTTTTGGTCACACCAAGCCTCCAAAGTTGATGGACCAGTACATTTTCATCAAAACAGTCATTTCTTACGTTTTGTTGCATAAAAATAAGATTAGGGATTTTTGTAGGACTTGAGATAAACTCCCTAGTTAACTTCAGTGGGTTGGTGATAAGAACATATGATTGCTTCTCACTCACTATTTTTTGTTTTGTCAAAAGAAATAGGTACAAAAAAGTTGAATTTTTACCATTCTGCAGACCTATTATCAAATTTTCTATAGCCACGCTCAATACAAATAATATATGCATGTTTTCTTAGTTCCCTATTGTCCTTTAGGTTCATAAGGAGCCCTGGAGCATGTCAAAAGAATAATACATCTCTTACCAAGGGGAATCTTGGGGACAAAGATGAAGTGCTAAATACAACAAACATGAAAAAACTGGGCTCAACATTATGAGTTGTAGAATCCCATAGAAAGTATTCAGTATGTAGCCAAATTTGATCCTTATGACTAGATATGGATACTACCTACAAAATGCATGTAGTTGTCACAAGAAACTAACAATATTGAAAAAGCTATACTTGATATACTAGAATGTTTCGTTTTCTTCTATAATTGGAAAAATCAACCATCGTTGTCTACTATGCAAAATAGGGTATTAGGTGCCCCAAAACTCAAGGAATATTAGCTTTATGTTACAATATGTGACATAGAAAATCAAAACTGCATTTGGATGTCATAAAAGCCACCAAAAAAATCATAGAAGAGCTAAAATTGGCTAAAAAACAGGATTTGACAATTTTTGTAATTTGGTCATAACTTACAACTTTAACATTTATTTCTCCTTAGAAGCATCAGGACATGTTGAGGACTACCAAAGATAGTTCTCTAGCATTATAGACCTCACAAACATGAATTCTAGAGTGGTATAGTTGCAAAAAGTTTAAAAAAGCCAAAAACAGGACCCGTTTTTTCACACAGTTTAGGTTGTGAAATGTTGTGCAAGGACAAGGTTAAAGATGGAATTGATATTCCAAAAAAATTTCGAGTTTTTTTCAGCTCATGAGACAACTTTCTAGATAGATAGCACCTCAAAATCCATTTTGAAACTCTTGACATAATTCAAGGAAAATGGTCACTTGACAGGACATAAAAGTGTCCCATTACCAACCTAGTGTTAATTAAGATGGCTTCACTTCTCTTTCTTGGATTTTACACATGCAATTGCATCATTGGTTGTGGCTAGCTATCCTTTCATTCTCTTAGTAAGGATTCTAGGCACATTTGGGTCTATAGCTATTGTTCTTTCCTAGTTTCATAGATTTTCTAAAGTGGGTCTTCTTTCAAAGTTTTCCCAACTTGGCACATTATATCAATGTGCCCAAGCTCCATTCATCCAACATCTTGAATTTTTGTAACGCTTCTAGAGTTGTTGGGTTGTCTCTCTCTCTCTCTCTCTCTCTCTCTCTCTCTCTCTCTCTCTCTCTCTATATATATATATATATATATATATATATATATATATATAACACGATCCTTTGTCCTCTCCTGCCCCCCAATCGATCTTTTATTAATACCAAAATAGGCTCAATAGACATATTGATGTCTAGGTGGAAAACTATTCCAACAAGAATACAACATTGACACTAGTAGGGGTTCATGAATAAGTTCGTGGAAACATTTTGGATTCTGCTTTGAGCTAGCTACCAACTCTTCAAATTAGCATCTTTTAGTGGTGAGTTGAATCCAAACAGATTGAACTAGCGATTGAGCTACACATGGACACACCCCTATTGTGTTTGCCTTTCTGGGAATGCATTAATTAGTAATTAGGTGAATTCAACACGAGGGAATCTTCAATGCAAAAAATAACAACAATACACTAACAAAAGGGATTTTTATGTTCCATTTTTGAACAAAACTCCTAAAATAAGGGGTCATTTAATTCAATCAAACATGTTAAAGAAGGGGTTTTAAAATATTACAAATGCACATTATGTAAGGGAGCTCTCAATTATGGGTAACAATAGAGTGTGAGTATCACTACAAGAGGTTATGGGCAATTGTGACACTTTTAGCGACAAAAATAAATTGGTTTTTTTTACTCCCCGACGTCGCTACCACCATCGCTATGGTAATGTTGGTATAGACATCACTACATGCGTTGCTATTTAGCGACGCTCGTAGCGATAATTGAAATCCTTCTGTAGCAACACTCATAGCAACGTTGCAGAACCTTATATAGAGGTGCTTATAGCGTTAAATTTTTTTGGGTGGTAGAGCATTGAATGCCTTGCAACCCATCAACCATATTGAATGTTTCCAGAATAAAGTATACCTAAATGAATCCAAGATAAGCACAGATTCACCTTTGAAAGAAAGTGCAAGGTATAGACCCAAAGGAGTCACCTACAAGACAATATAACCATTAACTCCATCATGCATAGTATTGTTTGTAGAATAAAGATACAAAATTGACAAAAGTAATCTGACAAAAGGGAATTGACGAAACTAAATCAATGACAAAATTATTCACATCATAGGAAAAATCACTTGATTGTTAAGCTTTGCAAATGTTATAGTTAAAACACAATTGTCATTGATTTGAGCAAATACGTCGTTTTTCAATAGTTACAAAAAGACGTACAAACGTCATCTCATTATACATGCTATGACAAAAGAAAACTAGTGCTATCTGGCTACGGCTAGACTGACATCGTCTAATTAGACGTCCCATTGCGTCCAAGTGACGTATCTATTGGATTTTGCAGAAAAAAACAATAACACGTTCTGTAAGTATACACATATAATTAAAAAACAATCTATTTTCTTAGCTTAATATTAAAATATAACAAATGTAAAAGAGTAAAGAGAAATACTAACCATGCCGCCGTGAGAACCGAGAATGTCCATCAAGGCGTTTAAGCCCTTTTTGCCCGCATACTCACACTCGTACGGGGTGTGGTCACGTCCTATCATCGACCACTATATAAAACATACAAAGAATACATTATGTTAGAATTTAAAAGTACAAATAGACGTAACTACCAAACCTAAAAGGCAATGGCAAAACACTTACAAAATCGGCCTCAAATGATACCCACTTTCCGCTCCCCAAGTGGCGCGAGCTCCCTACCTCTACTCGCGCTTTGGCTGCCTCCTTTTGTTGCTTCCACTTGTCAGGATTCTCGCGTGTTGCGCGCTTCGCATTCTTCCAATCTTCTTTGGCCAACCAATCTGGTTTGTTCCACCCATGCTTTATTGATTTTTGTACTTCAGAACGCTTGCGCTTGCAGTATTCGCACATTCAAACCTTGATCAGGTCTTCATTGAAGCGCTCATCCCAACTTGACACGAGAAACTCGTCATGAAGCATGTTGATGACTCTGTCTTTTAATTCATTTGGCACTTCACTCCGCGTGTTTACTATGTAGTGTCAAAACACCTGAGAGAAAAGACCGCGCATACACGAGATCACCTTCTTGCCTTTGTCATCCAAGATGATGCTGCCGCTAATGTCGATCGAGTACGATAAGTCCTCTCACCTGTGACGCGTGAACCTGGGTGTCTCAGTAGGGGTCTCGAGTGGTGTCTCTAGTGGCGTCTCGATGGGGGTACGGATGCCAGGTGTCTCCACTGGAGTCTGGGCCCCAAAGCGAGGAGTGTCGACTGGGGTGACTCTCGAAGGAGTAGCTAGTGGTGTGTAGCCAAGAATGGCTCATAGCCGCCCAAAACTTGGTGTAGATGGTGAGGTTGTGGCTAGTGTGGAGACGGGCAAAGAAGGGAAAGGTAAGGAGTCTTGTCGAACACGAAGAGGTGTCGAGGCATCAACAACGGCATCCCCACAGCAATCGCCGCCGCCACCACTAGAGTGACGGTGCTCAGAAGAGTGTGAAGATCGTCTCGTCGACACCGAAGTCTCATAGCGCACTAAATGCTCTAGAGTGATGATGCTCCTTGTACCATCTCCTCTGTTGGGGTGACAAAGAAGAAAGGAATTCATCATCATCCATACTTGCATTAAACACACACAAATTTAATGTTAATATTGAATGAAGAAGAAAATTTGGACAAGTTATATTGTATACTATAGATAATAGGGGGGGGGGGGATTCTTGTGGAGAGAGAGAGAGAGAGAGAGAGAGAGAGAGAGAGAGAGGACTCATAAAGGGGGAGGGATTACTGTGTAGAGAGACAGAGAGAGGACTCATAAAGGGGAAGGGATTCCTACGACGGGGAGTTCAAGCAAGCTTCAGATTAAACCTTAGCGAGTAGTGATGCACGCTTCCTGCTTCTTCATCAGAAGAGCAAGATCTATTTGCCCTTTGGAGTGGAAGCGATGATGATTAAACACAATTTAAATTTCTCAAGTATAGCATATAGACAAGAATGGAAAAAAGACACGTGAATACAATATATATTATAGAACAGAGCAAAATTGGTGAATTACAATGTTCATGGCTTTAAGAGGTCTCTCTCTCACCCTCACATAGCTCAGCATAACTCCCTATGTCTATATAGAGTTCTCCGTTTAGGCAAATGTCCTCCGTTTCATTCTGTAGATCCTCTGCATGCATCCCATAGAGAGTAGCAGCTTGATGCTTATCTAGCACTACCTCAGCGGCTTCTGACCGAGCATCCTCTCCGATCTCCTCCACTGATGCCGCTGTGATTGACACATGGTAACCCTCATACGTCCGTGCACTACGAGGGGCTACCTCTATGATGTACCACCAGTTTGATGCAGACTTTCTAGGATGAAATACCACCTGCCAGAGCCACATAACTTACATGAGTGCTTCCAGGCACATAGCTTCTAAAATTGGATGTTAAATATTTACATATTTACTTGTTCACAATGCCTGGGTAGTATGAAAGTGTCGCTTAAGTCGGTCCATGTTTTACTTGAATCCACCTCAAGGAAACCAGACTCTCCTCTGCGCACAGTAGTGTTGTGACCCTCCATGTTTATCTTGAACCATTGCATGTCGAACAAGTCCACAAAAAATCCTCTATAATCGATTTTCAAAATCTTTTGTTGCGTGCCGAAGTGAGTTCCGCCACCACAGGATCTGCATCAGAGGACCGTCATCGACTAGACTGTTCAAATTTTGCCATGATTGCACAATCTTGTGTAAAACGCTTTTTGTCAATCCATTCCACCCTAAAATGTCGACCTTTACACCATGCTGCTGTGTATGAATTATACTACAACCAACAAAGACTATGAGTGGCCGTTCAAACATCTAGAAAGCCGTGAGTCATACATTTCAAACTTACCTTGGTCGCGCAACCCCGAGAGTACTCCCACTCCTCCTCAGTCACTTCTTCACCGCACTGTTGTGCGCTTTTCAATTGGTTGTGCAACCATCTTAATCTCATGAATGTTGGTAGGCTCTCCAGACCCGCCATATAATGCATCGGTGGTTGTCTTCCTCGTCTCCACTCAATCCGTGCTCTTTGTCTCTCTTGCTTTGCATCCTCGTATTGTGAAATCCACTTTTGCATCACTGGATTGTGAAGCATGCAAAATCAATTTGATTTTAGCCTCTAGATCTTCTATCATCTTCTTCTCAACACCGAGGTTGCACATAACAATCCCAGATATGTGGTCATCATTGATGGTTCGCCACAGCGTGCCTCGGGCTTTATCAAATTTTTCTAGCCACTCTCCAATGTAAACTAGGGACTCTGATATTAGCCAACCTTTTGCCATGTTACCCTCCGAACGTGCCTTCTGGTGCACATATCCCTTGAGCGTTTTCATTAAACGTTCTAAAAAGAACATCCATCTGCAATGGACTGTGCTAGCTATTTCCACCTCATCAACTATGTGAACAAGAAGATGCACTTGAATGGTTAGCATGGTAGTAGGAAAGTGATTCTCAAATATGCACACAACCTTCACAACATTTAGTTTGGCGAATGATATGGAGTTTACATGGATCTCCTTTTGTGAGATCCATTGCACCAACTTCGCAAGTTTGTAGATTGTGGTAGGGACGTCAAGAGACAAACATCCCTCAATGGCCACCGGTAAAATAAACTGCAAAACACGCGTAGCAATGATATTAAGTCCACTACACGAATTTGTTACACAATCCCCACTATGATATATACCACTTCAAACATACCTGACACATTTTATGCCAATCGTGTGATTTCAAACTAGGCTAATGTTGAAGGTAGGTTCAGGCCCACGTGGAGTGTGTGGTGTAGCAATATAGTTGGCAATATGGGCGAGGGATGTGTGTGGTGCATGGGTGCACAACACATCACCAGTTCTCAATGAGGTCATGAGGCATGAGCCACTGAGGGGAGAAACGATGGTAGATGGCATGGCCGCAAGGTCTACGTCCAGTAACAACAAGTTTATCGTTAGAGAGGGTAGTCAGTTGAAACAAGGATAAAAGGAGCCCCAAGTCCCGAGATAGATGTATGGAGGAATTCAAGGCAACCTCTACATGAACATGAGGAAGGTTGCATGATTTCAAGGGTCCTTTCGCATTATGCGACACCTAGAGGGAGGGAGTAGGGCCTAGGCACTTGCGTGCATGTGTGTGTGTGTGTGTGTGTGTGTGTTACGCCTATCCTTTTACTTGCAACATACCAAAAAGAAAGAGAGTAAACAACTCTCAATAAGTTTCTGGATCTAGAGAACTAAAAGTGGATGCTTCTGTATGCATAGCCTACGATACTTCGATGTCGTTGTAGGTGATGATGACTTGATCGGAATCGGATCACCCGACAAGATGTAGGATCGCCCATTAATTAGGGCCTAGCTAGTGAGGGTTTTGACGGCCTATAGCTACATCCAATCAATGGTCGTCGACATGGCTTGCAGGAGGTTGAGAGCACATAGGTGCCTTCATCTTCGCTTGTAGAGTAGGGTGACTTGGGTGTTTACAGACACAACCTACAGGTTCGATGTTGTATCTGTCTGGAACAGATATATAGAGTTAGCGTCCATCATTGAGAGAGAGAGAGAGAGAGAGATTGTGATTTTTTTGATAGAGAGAGAGAGAGAGTGAGAGAGAGGCTGCCGGGGGCGGCCGGCCATACTAGTGTCAAATAAAATCCGGCTCATGCCACGATTGCGCTTGAGGGGGACTGTTGGAGTTCAAGCTTAATCGGCATGCAAATCTGTCCGCCGCCCATAACCCAAGGGGCACAACCCCAACTCACGCCCTCTCAAATCACACCTTTTCGCTCCTATATAATTGTAATCAATCATCAGCGATTAACTCCCTCAATACTGTCGTCCTCTCTCTCTCTCTCTCTCTCTGTCTCTCTCTGCGCAATGCTCAGTATGGCCTTCGTGGCACCCTCACTCTAAATTTCAGCAACAGGCCTTTCTAGCTAGTGAGCTATAGATCTTGCAGAAGGGATTCGTGGGACTCTAGCTGTAGTTGGATTGGTTCAGGCTTGTTTGTTGGGTCATGGTTCTTTTGCACGAGGAAAAAAACTTGATGCTACATGGCTTACTGACCTGTCGCGAGTGTACTGCTACTTTGTGGATTGTTGTGGTTCGTACGGGCCGGTGATGGGGAAGCCGAGCCTCACCCACTTTCGACTCACTTCTTGTAGTCTTCGTCAGAGAGGGGGGCCGGCGGTCCCATGCCTTCAATCGTACCTAGCTAGGTATGCGGCGCCTCTCGAGCAGAAGCTCATGATGCTATGCATTGTATGAAAAACACTGAGAAAGTCATCGAAGAATATTCCTACATGAGAAATTTTTAAAATATTCTTGATTATATCATTGAAGAATCTTTAGCGAGAACGTTGGTGAGCATGAAATGAAAGAGCAGCTTCAAGGAGCTAACTATACATACCATTCTTTTATTTAACACCAAAACATTTTCTTCTCAAGATTATATTCAAACACCACGTTAATAAATTATTCAGCGTATTTGTAAAATACTCATGAGCATCCTCATGATTCAATCCAAAAAAACTGCAGAATAAAACATTCTCTGCAGGCCTACTTAATTGGATCTAAGGCACATGCCACCTTAGAAATTAGGATTGGTGAGCCAGTTCTAGGATTATAGCAAGGGGGTAGATTTCTCCAAGTGTTTGAATTCAAGCTGCATATGAAATTCATTTCCTGTATGCTGAGAATGAGCAGTCCACCTCGCGCAACAGCATTGAAGCTTATGCCACGAGAGATTGACTTAGGAATGGGGATTATCGGCGTTGTGAAGAGAGGCAAAGGACTCCACCTTTGGTCTGCAAACTTGTATTGGTACACATATACTGCCTCTTTGTGAGGTACGGATCCCTTGTAACCACTAGTAAGAGGAGTTCCTCATCCATTTGAACAATCTCATAGTTGGTTTCTAGCATAACTTTGATGGATGCGCTAAATGTAGGCATGCACACTTGCCTCCATTGTGTCGCATCGAACAACAATAAGTTAGGCAAGATTTTTGGGCGACGTCGATGGAAAGTGTCCGAGAGAAAGGCAAGTGTACCTTGATAGTAGTAAAACAAATTAGGGAGGTAAGACGGTCCAATGTTGGAGTCCCATTGCAGTGACTTCTTATCTGTCAAGTACATTGCCAATGACTTCAATTGCAAAGAGGAACCTTCTTCTTGGTGGCATATAAGGGGGCTTATATTTGTGTAATGCTCTATGGTTACACCATTACATGGAGAGCGGAAAAAGATAAGGTTAATATCACCACTATTTTCATCCTTTTCTAGGCGACAACGCACAATCAGTCCAAGTGTGGAATCATAACAAGAGACGTCCAGTAATGCCTTGTCGCCAGTAAATATGTTGCTCAAGACAAGGTGGCGCATCATTAACCCATAACGAATATTCTCCCAACACAATAAGCCCCCCACACTACAGATTGGGCCAGCGTCAAACATAGACATGTGTTGCCTCATGTAGTTGCACTGATCCACTGGAAGTGGTAGCAAGTGCCATTCATGTAAGCTTGGGTCGAACACTGCAAACTCACAGGATGCTTGTACTTGTCTTTTATCTCGGACTAGGAAGTAAAACCAAGGTAGGGCCATGAATCTGCAAAAGGTTTGTCATGTTTCTGTTAATGAGTAATGAAAGAAAGAGAGAGAGAGAGAGTGTTGCGTTTAATTTCTGAAGATTAGAAATGAAAAGTGGGGTACTCACGGGTGAGGTTGTCTCTTGAGTTGCGAGAGCGGGTGAATGGCCTCTGTCAAGGCATTGGGGAGCAGATCAGCGTTCTCCGCATCATCATGTCCGCCATTAGCACGCAAGCGGAGCAGATCAGCGTTCTCAGCATCATCGTGTCCGCCATTGGCACTGGCACTGCTACTCGATGATGCTACGTGATGCGCGCCGCCTATGGCTCCAATACAACTTGCTCCTGCCGTTGGCGTTAGTTGCCGTTGCTCGTCACAACGTCGCTGTCTCTTCATTGCTAAAACAATCTAATTTTACCCACAAAATTATTTGGTCACAACAACAGGACTTTCAGCGCTTATATACGAATTAGAGAGCCGCTATCCAAATTCGGGTAATGTGTGCCCCTTTCCAGAAAACCCATTCCAGTTTATGTTCTTACATCATGTCCGCAAAAGAAACATTTTGCCACCAAAATGGGCACTAAGAGTCTTGTCCCACCAAGTGGTTACGGGAACTCAATGCTCTACAGCAATTGACGAAAGCCATCACATGTCTTGCTTACAACCCTACAAGGGCACCATCGAGACACTGTGACCACTACAAAGAGGTGATAGAAGATAGCCTTTTGCAGCGCATCCATTTATTGATGGGCTATCAGTGATTCGAGCCATAGTTGTAAAATTATAGCCACATATGGCGCCAACAATGCCAACAAATAGCTGATTTACCCAAAAAGGACCCGGGGCATCTGCGATGCATTGCCCAATGTGTTTGCTCATGTAGTTACACTAATTCAATCAAAGTGGTAGCAAATGCCATTTATCTAAGATTGTGTCTAACACTACAAATTCACCTGATGCTTGTAATTGTGTTTTATCTCCTACAAAGAAAACCTCGGAAGGGATATCAAACGGGAAAAGGTTTGACATGTTTTAAGTGAAATCATAAGAGAGAGAGAGAGAGAGAGAGAGAGAGAGAGAGAGAGAGAGAGAGAGAGAGAGCTAAAGAGAGAGCTAACCTAAACTCTAGATATGAATCTAGTCTGTGTGCGTTTGTGTGTGTGTGAATCTCCTACAAAGAGGCGATTGCAAACGGCCTTTGGTAGCACATCCATTATTAACAAGCTAGAACCATAGGTGTACAATTATAGCAACATATGGCACCAAAACGGATAGCACAATCACCTTATGTAATAATTTAGCTAGAAAGCACCCCATGTAGTGTGAGAACTACTTGCATTAGTGGGGCCTGATGTTGCCCTCTAAGCCCCAGAAGTGCTCATCCATAGAGGGCTCTAAATCCGCATTTCAACACTTAAATATTGAACTACCTCACCCTCACACACACACACAGATAGATAGATACATAGATATATATATATATATATATATATATATATAGAGAGAGAGAGAGAGAGAGAGAGAGAGAGAGAGAGAGAGAGAGCATGCTTAAAGAAGACTATATGTCATTGCCAAGATCTATGCAAAATAAGATGCACAGGTATATTGATGCCTTATAGGCGGGAGGGAAAGACTACGTAAACAAGCATGTATATAACAATGTATTCTAGAAAAAGATTTGAGAGAGAGAGAGAGAGAGAGAGAGAGAGAGAGAGAGAGAGAGAGAACATCAACGTAAGTAGTCCTAAAAGTTTTTTTTTTTTTTTTGCATGCTAAAGAAGGCCTTAGAGAAGATGATATCTAGACATACTTGTTTTTTAATCGTTCAAATGGATAGGCAAGGTTTTACTCCAGACATTCAACTACAATTGGGACAGTGTAGGAAGAAATTTGGCCATTATAATGTATTTGCCCATTTTGTGTACTTTGTTTGTAACAGTTCAAATAGATAGGCAAGGTTATTGGACTGCAGTTGGGAGAGTGTAGGAAGAAACTTGGCCATTCTACTAGTTTTTGTTTGCATTAAACAATGAAATATCTCAAAAATCTTGTCAATAAGAGAGTTCCATTATGCTAATCATCTTAGATTGAAGAGCTTAATTGTGGTCATTCATTTTCCTTTGATGTGTGTTGGGTTGACAAATTGTGTGTTGGGTTGACAAATTGATCAAGGACTTTAAAAGTTGATATGGAAGTCCATCATAACATGCAGCAAAATTGAGGAATTTTTATGGAGATGGGCGATGCATCTTCGTTCCTTACTTATTTTCTAAGTGTTCATTAAATTTTTTTAAGGTGTAAACAATGTGTCTGAGCTCTCTAAATTTGGTCTCAGCATCCTATTTTACATGCTTTTGTTGTCTCAATGGGATGCACAATCGAGAGCAAAATGCTATATTGGTTTGTTCTAGTGGGGATAAAATTCTTGATCACCATCTTTAGCCCCCCACACCATACAAATTGGGCCAGTGTCAAACATAGACCTGTGTTTGCTCATGTAGTTCCATTGATTCACTCAAAGTGCCATTTATCTAGGCTAGAGTCGAACACTACACACTCACCTAATGCTTGTAATTGTGTTTTATCTCCTACAAACTAAACCACAAGAGGTCCATGAATTTGCACAAGTTTTGACATGTTTTTAATAATGAATCATGAGAGAGAGAGAGAGAGCAAAGACAGTTGCAAACGGCCTTTTGTAGTGCATCCATTTATTGACAAGTTATCACCTATTGGAACCATAGCTGTAAACTTCTGGCAACATATGGTGCCAAAAATGCCAATAGAATAATCTTATGTAGCTAGTGTAAGGCATGAGCGATGCATTGCCCTTTGAGCCCCACAAGTGCTCATAGCGACACCCAACTCTAACTCACTCTTTCAGTACTTATATATTACCCATGTAGTGTGACCACTACCTGCATCAATTGGGCATGAGTGATGAATTTCCCTCTAAGCCCCTTTCCAAAAACCTCGTTGCCCTCTAAGCGCTCTAAGCCCCACAAGTACTCAACAACACGAGCTCTAAATTGACCTTTCAACACTAATACATTGAAACACCTCCCGAGAGAGAGAGAGAGAGAGAGAGAGAGAGAGAGAGAGAGCATTCCAAAAAGTTTTTCTTTCTTTTTCTCCCTCTAAAGAAGTCCTTAGAGAAGATGAGAGCCAGACATACTTTGTTTTCAACTATCCAAATGGATAGGCAAGGTCTTCGGATATTGGATGACATTTGGGTGAGTTTAGGAAGAATTTCAGCCATTCTACTAGTTTTTTGTTTGTATCAAATAATGAAATTTCTAGAAAATCTTGGTAGTCCATTACAACATGAAACACAAAATAAGGATTTTTTTTGTAGATGGGCGATGCATCTTTGTTCCTTGCATCTTTTCTAAGCGTTTTTTATTTTACACAGGTGTAAACTATGTGTCTAAGCTCTATAAATTTGGTCTCAACATCCTACTTTACATTCTTTGGTTGTCTCATTGGGAAGCACCATTGAGAGCACAACGCTATAGTGGTTATAAACTCATGTGATCACCATATTTAGGCCCCCACGCTATAGATTGAGATAACATTAAGAGCTTGGTCGCATGTAGCCACACTGCAGCTCTCCTGCCCGGTTTGCAAGTCACCCCATTGTTACCATGTGGTAGTAATGCGTGTGAACACACTTAGGAACGCCGAGGCATTTTTTCCCCCGTTAGGAGGCTTTTTCCCTCATGGATTGTATATACGCCCATCACTCTAGGGATATCTAATCTTTCCATTTCACGCTAAGTAATACACTCTCTATTGTGTGCCTTGAACTTCCTTCATCTTCTCCAAGCTGTGTGTTTTCTTGCAATCCTAATTCCAACAATTGCTATCAAAGCAGATTGCATCCTCTCGGGCTTAGTCGCTAGCAACTCCAGCAAATGCCTGCTCACTTTCTTTGATTTTTGTGAGCTTTGGCGAGCATACATAGGTCGACAAATATTTTAGAGCTTTCCACTACAAGTAGTAGTATGCATGCAATTTTGTCATTTTGTGTAGATTTTTGTCAGTACTATTTTCTGCACAACAGGTCCCTTTCAGTATTCTACAGTTTTTGCTATATAGAACGTATTGTTCTCGCTTCGTTTCTCCTCTTTTCGGACAATTTTCACATTAGGTACAAGAATTCACCATGGCCGACAACAACACAAATGTGTTCAAGATGTTTGTTGCTAAGGATAGATTAGATAGGGAAAATTACCCGATGTGGGCTTACATGATGCAAAATGTCCTTGTGTCAAAGGGCGTTTGGAACATTGTGCAGGGCATTGATGTACGTCCTGGTTCTGAGGATGTAGGCGATGTTGAGGATGTTGCAGGTTTTGGTGGTAGGATTGCTACTGCTAGAATTGTTTTGCCTACAGTTGAGCAAGCTCATTGGGATGTAAAAGATGCGCAAGCGCATGCATTGATTGTGTTGTCTGTGAAGAACACTTTTCTCCTCACATTCGGTCAACAAAATCTGCAAAATAGGTTTGGGATATTTTCGTTGGTCTTTATGCAAGTCGCAATGAGGCAAAAGTTGCATTCCTGCGTAAAGAGCTAGAGTCCAAGATTATGCATGAGGAAGATGACATGCCGGACACTTTCCTTGTTGGTGTCAAGGATATCAATGATAAACTTATTTCTACAGGGGAAGTCATTTCAGACAGTTCCCTTGTACAGACTGTTCTTGATGCTTTGGCTCTTGAAGTTGTCAAGTTTGATGCATTATGCACATTACTGTTGCAAGAGTCACTTTCCAAAAAACAAAGGGACTAGACAGCGTGCAGTTGACCGGGCCTTTATTGCTGCTCAAAGCATGTGTATGGCAACAAATCTCCCCTGGGAGTGATGCGATGAATGAGAGCTAGCACATAAAGTACAGGAAAGTGACATGTCCTAAGGAGAGGATCATTCCACAAAGAGAAGTAAGCCCAAAACTTTACGGAAAGCTTCAAACTTCTCACAAGACAATGCCTTTCACTACAACACTACATGAAGATATCGACCCGTATATATCGACGGCCATGCTTTTCCACGTGTATATCGACGTAATTAGCTTGCGTCGCTATACGTGTCGATATATGCATCGCAGTGTGCGTCGATATACGTGTGGAAAAGCTTTATTTGCCACGCGTATATCCACGCGTATAGCGACGCAAAATTTTTTTGGGAAAAAAAGCGAAACCCGCGCGCAGGGGCCATTTTCGCCTGCTGAGATCTTGGCCAAAACCTGCTGCGCAGGTATTATGTCCATCTCCGCGACCCCCCCCCCCCCCCAATCCCTCCCTCTCTCTCTCTCTCTCTACATCGTGTGTGTGTAGGAAACAGAGAGAGAGAGAGAGAGAGAGAGAGAGAGAGAGAGAGAGAGAGAGAGAGAGAGAGAGAGAGAGAGAGAGAGAGAGAGAGAGAGAGAGAGAAAGAGAGAGTGGTGTGTGTGTGTGTAGGAAAGAGAGAGAGAGAGAGAGAGAGAGAGAGAGAGAGAGAGAGAGAGAGAGAGAGAGAGAGAATTAATGTATGCTTAGGAAATTAAAATTAAAGAGAGATATGAAATGAAATGTTACATTAACTTCTTCGAAAGGCCAAAGTGACCTATGAGACATGCGACAAGAAAGTTACAATGTGATGGATCTGATACAAAGTCAGAGTAAGAAGATGAAAAAATAAAATATTACGGAATCCTAAACTGTTGGGTGTGGACTAAACGGCTAAACCAGCTAGGTGGGATAGGTAGATCATAGGAGATCCAACATCTTTCGCTGGCGGATCTCATCAATCTCCTCCATGGTTAGTAGTCTGACCGAGCGTTGTGCATGTCGAGCCTAAGTGACCTAGCTAGATCCTCTGATGCAGCCTCTGTCGATGTTGTGTAGTCCTCCGCAGTTGTGGGCGTCTAGATCTCCCTAGCTCAGTCGCTCGTCTGATCAATAGAGAGAGAGAGAGAGAGAGAGAGAGAGAGAGAGAGAGAGAGAGAGAGAGAGAGAGAGAGAGAGAGAGAGAGAGAGAGAGAGAGAGAGATAGGAAATAGAGAGATAGAGAAAGAGAGTTTTATATATATATATATATATATATATATATATATATATATATATATATATATATATAGAGAGAGAGAGAGAGAGAGAGAGAGAGAGAGAGAGAGAGAGAGAGAGAGAGAGAGAGAGAGAGAGAGAGAGAGAGAGAGAGAGAGAGAGAGAGATAGGAAAATAGGGAAATAGAGAGAGAAAGAGAGATAGCTAGCGAGAGTGATATCGAGAGAGAGAGAGAGAGAGAGAGAGAGAGAGAGAGAGAGAGAGAGAGAGAGAGAGAGAGAGAGAGAGAGAGAGAGAGCGAGATCGAGAGAGAGAGAACGAGAGATAGGGTACGTAGACAGAGAAGAAACTATGGAACTAAAAGAGGCAAAGGGGTTTTCCCTACTACATGCATTGCCATGTACACCTGGGAGGGCACGTATGTGTCTACCCATATAGGATTTGACCAATAAAGATGAGATTTTGACCCAGTGGTCCTGATCTCCGTACACCTCTGGACCGAGGTGTACAGAGATTGGGCAAGACTAGAGAATGCGAGGTAGTTTACATTGTGAGGAGTATATATATATATATATATATATATATATATATATATATTAAAAAAACATTCATAATCATCGTAGATGGCAACGTCATCAACTAACATGGAGGAAAAGATTGCATGCTCGTGCACGCTCTACAAGTATCAAATCCTGCACAAGCGTAGGATATGTAATGAGCATGTGCACAAGTACGGAGAGTTTGCTAGAGAAACCGTACAAAATCTGTGATACGACTCCTACGGAACGGGCATTGATTTTTGCGACATAGCACTTACATCTGAGAGAGAGAGAGAGAAAAAAGATTATGTGTGAAGGTCCAACCAATATAGAGCCACGAATGGAAGCAGAAAAGGGCTTACAAACAAAAGACGACGGCATGGAGAAGATGCTGGATGCCTTCTTCCAGACAAGCGAGGAGAACGCGAACGAAGTAGCACCAGAAGCCGTGCGCCTATCTCCTGAAGACATGTTGAGGAAGTTGGCACGTAAACTAATCTATGAAGGCGCCAAAATATCTGTGCTTCGTACTTGTCTGGCATTTTTTAATCTTTAGTCAGTGTATGAGTGGTCAGATGCAAGCGTCACTGCTTTGTTTAGGTACGTAATTTACAAAAGGGATTTTCCTATTGCAACGGTGATGTGCTCGGAGAGCTTTTTAATTTAATGTGGCTTAAACAGGTTATTGCAGAAGCAACTTCTCCCGGCTGGCAATGAAATGGCCCCCTCCAGGCCAGACGCAAAGCAACTTCTGACCTCAGTTGGCTTGGACTACAACAAGATTCATGCATGTCCAAATGATTGCATTCTTTTCGCAATGAATTCGCAGATTGTCTATCGTGTCCTAAGTGCGGAGCAATGCGCTACAAACAAGATGCAGTTGGCGAGACAGTGCCAGCTAAAGTGTTGCGGCATTTCCCTATTATTCCTAGGATAAAAAGCATGTTTCGTTGTGGTTCCATTGCAAAGTTGATGCGGTGCCATTCTACGAATAGATCCACTGACGCAACATTTAGGGTGCCCGCGGATTCAAAGGCTTGGAGGCACATTGAAGATACCTGGCCACATTTTAAGAGTGAACCACGCAATTTGCGTTTGGGCATGGCAATGGATGGAGTCAATCCATTTGGCTTGAGAAGCTCGTCATGGAGCACTTGGCCTGTGTGCCTTATCAATTACAACCTCTCGCCGTGGCTTGCCATCAAGAAGGGTCATTTGATATTAAGCTTGATTGTACCTGGTAAGCTCAAGGCAAAAAACATGGATGTTTATCTAGCTCCACTAGTTGACGAGCTCTAGGAGTTATGGCATGGGATCGACATAGCAGATGCGGTTGAACCAGTAGGACAACAGCATGCAAGGATCCATGGACTTCTTATGTGGACTATGCATGATTGGCCAGGATATGGAGAAGCTTCTAGTAATGGTTATTGATTTACAAAATTCTCCCTATTCGCAAGCCCTTTGCCTTGGCCTGATTCATGCTTTAATATATGCAGGGCTAACAACTTCGGGATACAATGCATGTCCAATTTGCGGGCAGTCTTTGGATGTGCGCTATTCTCCCTCTCTTCGAAAGACAATTTATCAAGGCCACCATCGTTATCTTCCAGATGGCCATCACTTGCGCAAAGGTCAGCTTGGTCGCGTCGAATGTCGTCCTATGCATGTACAAGAGTGGCGTCGCCAATGGGAAAAACATGAGGGGAAACCTGTTCCAAGAATGAAACGTTTGTCCATTCTCCATACGTTGCCGTACTGGGGTGATCTACTAATTAACCATTTGCTGGATCCAATGCATATATTCAAGAATGTGGGAGAGCTCCTCTGGAAGACAATCATGGGAATGAAAGACAATCGAGCTTCACGAGATGATTTGCAGTCAGTTGGAAAGATGCCAGAGCTATGGCCTTTCACCAATTCAGCTGGCCAAACAAAACTTCCAAGAGCGCCATGGGTATTGCTGAAAAACAAAGAGAGAAAAGGGTGATTCAGAGTTCAGGACGCCAACAGGATATATGCGATGTCTCAAGACAGCATTCACCCGTGACGATCAACTGTCAGGATTGAAATCGCAAGACTGCCATAAGTTCTTGCAATTCATTCTTCCAATTGCGATCAAGGGGTGTTTAACGGAGGAAGTGAGGACCTGCATATACAAGATTTCAGAGCTAGTGCGGTGGATCTCTTCCAAGGAGATACGGGAGGAATCTATTGCAGTCACAAGGGCTAACTCCATTGAGTCAGTTTGCATGATTGAGAAGTATCTACCCATGAGCTGCCTAACTATCCAAATGTACTTGCTCGTCCATGTAGTAGATGAGGTTGTAGTGGCAGGTACAGTCCACAGCCGTTGGATGTTCTTTCTAGAGTGGTTCATGAAAAAACTTAAGGGTTTTGTTCGCCAAAAAGCGCGTCTAGAGGGGAGCATGGCAGAAGGATGGCTGGTGCAAGAGTCTCTTGTATTGACGACCGAATTTCTATCCGTTTCTAACCCAGAAATGCCTCGACTGTGGAGCGATGAGGAGGATGCAAGATTGGTGGGAGAGGAGCCGCAAGGGCAAGGGGTGCCGAAGAAAATGAACCTGGCCATGCGAGAAAAGATCATGAAGTTTTGTATACTAAATTCAGCGCCAATGCAAAAATGGCTTGAAAGGTACGAAGAAGAGAAAGAGAGACGCAATAGGGAGAGATAGGATTTCAGGCGAAGTCGAACGACTAGAGGCTTACCCTTGCCAGACTATCTCACTCCTCTACCTGAATTTCCTACAACGGCATGGTTGGACAAGACAATGAGAGCAGCTCGACAGATCAGAGAACCCATATCTCTAGAAGAGGAAGAGCTGGCTATTGGATGTGACTGGAAGTATCAGACATACATGGCGCTGTGGTCGCATGGAAAGCATTTCAGAACATAACAAATTGACAGCAGAAGAAACACGTTTGACAGTGGGGTAATGGTTAGTTTCATGCAAAAGAGAAGGACCTCGATTACTGTGGTTTGGTGTCAGATATCCTGAAAGTAAGCTTCAAGCGGTTTGAGATGTTTTTGTTGGATGTGAAGTGGTTCAAGGTGATTACTTATGGTAACAATGCAACGGTACGCAGAGATGGAAACAAACTTTTGCAAATAGATTCTACAAAGATTTGGACAGATGCGAGCGACACATTCGCTCTCCCCGAACATTGCGAGGAAGTGGTCTTTGTATCGGACCCTCGAGAGCGACAATGGTGGTTTGTGGTTCAGGTTGCTCCAAGAAATAAACAATTATTTGAAGGGCAAGATCTCCTAGAGGAAAGTCAGTCAGATGACGTCCATACTACTGTGACATTAGATGAGATGGACGAAGGTATGGCAGAGGAAGCTGACAGATATACGAGGGATGACGCAGACGAGCCAGAATTGACACTTGTAGATGAAGATGCAATGGATGAAGACAATCTGCCAGAATGAGTTGGGGTAGAGTTATGTTTACAATTAGAGATAGACGATGATACGGTGCAAGATCTTATCGATGATGCCTCACTTGTTGAGGCCTAGGCCTATAAGTGTTTGTGTGAAGACGTTGATTTAAAATTAAGCTTAAAGTTAATTTAAACAATTGTGTTCTGACGCTTTATTTTACTTTCTTTGTGCAGGACTTTAGTATGGCATACCGGATTCCAGATCCCGCTTCCATGAGTGCAGATGCATTCATGGGCTTCGTTACACGGATGATGCCTGCTCAGATGGCAGAGGCTTCTCAGTACTGGGTAGCCAAAGGCACGAGTACTACGTCTCCGGGCTTCACACCGGAGGGTCCGACGCCTAGGGGGGGAACGCCTACAAGGGGGAGAACGCCTATGGGTACGACGCCTGCTTCTCCCATCACGGCCGCTTCGACACCTAGGGGTGGGACAGGGGCGGGTACGTCCTCATCTCCGCAGCACAGGCGCACTCACTGATCTCGGCGACCCTCAGGTGGAGGTGGTGGTTGCTGTGGAGGAGGGTCCACAGATGCTTCGACCCCTCCTCGCTCACGATCCTCGTCCTACCCAGGCACACCTCTCGAGACACCCCTTGGAACACCTCGGACACCTTGGGGGGCACACGATCCTAGTGTCTCCAAGCTCTATACTCTACAGGCAGATGGTTCTGTTGACATGGATAGAGTCGGGACTGAGATGCGACAGTGGATTCGCCAGCTCGCGGAGCTACAGTTTTCGACCAGCCTTCTGACATCTTGGGGTGATCAGGATGGGGACAAAGTCAATTACATAGTGGAGACCATCCTGAGAGAGTACCAGCCTGCTCCGAGTTCTTCCGTTGTTCCTAGGAGGTGGATCAAGGTTGTTGCATGGGACACCGTGAAACATCGATGAGATGCATCTCGGAAGGCTTTCAGGACCGGCTCGCCGAAGCCTTCGGGCATCCCACACGAGACGTGGCTGCAGATCTGGGAGAATGAGCGGACATCGGACACGCGGTTCAGATAGCAGCGTGAGGCCGCGTAGGTACGACAGATGACCAGGGGACATCTCATCTTGGCAGCGGAGGTTTCGACACCTTTCGCTATGAGTTTGTGAGTTTCTAATCCAATCTTAACTATGGCGTTTTTTAAAACGTGATGAATCATGTATTCTTATTACTTTGATTTTTGTATAAACGTAGAATCTTGCGATGCATCGAGCTCCGTCACGCCAGGAGGAGTTAGATGGATATCGCAGAGGTATTTATGAAGTACTGAATGATCTTGAAGCTTCAGGAGAGCCTGTAGACTGGGAGGCCTTACAGTCTCGCTGATCGCTTGAGGTGAGACGTTAATATGTGTGAGTTGATTTAATTAAGTATATGTGAAGTAATATCCATACTAATTTTGTGAGTTGTCCTATATGCAGGTTGCAACGCCTAGTCATTAGTGGACAGGATTTCATATATATGCTTTGTGAGACACAAACACGCTTCTGTGTCTCTTTTTTGTACAGACAGTTATTGTTTCCCTTATGGTTATGATTATTGTCATTGTCATTGTATAGACATGGTTATTTCTCCTATTCTTGTATAGATATAGTTATGGTTCAGGTTATGTTTAACTTTCTGGTTATTGTTAATTTTGTTTATGGTTATGGTTATCTGCATTATGGTTATGCTTTTCAGTTGGTATGGTACTTGTCTTTCATTGGCCTTAAATCTCATGTGAGATCCTACATGGATAGCATGTAGGAGGCGTATACATGATATGGTTTTTTTTGAAAAGTTTATGTAAAAACAAAGGGAACACTGCCGAAATTTATGCGCGTGGGAGCATGGTTGATTTTGGTGCTGCTCGCTTTCTTGGGCAGAGGGCATGAAGTTTGGCTATGTCTTTGTCCATCTTTTAATTGGGCACAGGCCAGGCTACCTATCCTCTGCCCAAGAAAAAGTTTTTCTGTTATGGTCGTCGCTATCTGCGTCTATATCTGCGTCGCAAATAGCGACAGGTTCACAAGCACGCGGATATCGATGCACATAGCGACGTAGTGCGGCAATATCTGCGTCGATGACACCTTTTTTTGTTGTAGTGTTTGTGAAAAGATCTGCGAAGTTGTCCTGTGTTGGCACATAAGCCAAGCTAATATCTCCTGTTGAGAGTCTCTCCCTTACATAGTGGTAATGCACCTCATTGTGCTTTGTGTGAGCATGAATAATTGGGTTTCTAGCAACTACCAATGCGTGCTGACTATCAATGTAGATGATGTTGGCAGTGTCCTCTTCAACACCGAAATCATTCATAAGGCATCTGAGCCATACACACTCAACCATAGCTGTAAAGACTGCCATGTACTCAGCGTCACAACTAGAAGTGTCCACAGTAGGTTTCTCAACCACAATATACATAAGCTACTGAGCATGAAACAAAAACCACTCATGGACACTCACGTGTCAAAGTATCTAGCTCACTCTAAAAACAAAAAAACTACATAGTTAGTAGCATCCTTTGGTAGAGTGCACATTCTTACCAAACCAAGAGGTGTGCACATTGCAATAATATCCTTGCTCTCCAAAACAAAGTGAAACTTGTGGTATCCTGAGTAGAGATCACACATAGAATATATAGCACTTCCCACAAAGGCTTCTCAACAAACTCATCCACAATTGGGACCTGTACCTACATTGTAGATTTTTACCTTATTGACCAGTTGCAAATTCTAAATGAACCTTAGAATACTATTTTTCCTCCAAATAGTAAGTCTTCCATTGAAATATGGCCCAAATGTGATTCCAAAATACCATTTTTATTTTGTCACTAATCAAACCAATGAGCTTTGACAAGTGAGCTTTAGGAACAAGAATAGGCCATAAACTCCATGGCATGTTAGGAGCAGTAAATATAACCATAGGAGGTGAGACAACATTTGGATCTAACCACCCAATCTCACTTGGATCAAAGGAAAGGCTTTACCATGATTGTCATAATAATCAATATCTAATTCTCCTAAAAGATTTTCTCATGTTAAACTGATCATTTAATATGGGGAAGTGCTAGGGGAGAAAAAGCTAGAATATTGGTTAAGCTAGCAGACCAACCACAATAGGGATCCAAAGGAAGGAAAATAGGGATCCAAAGGGGGGGCCATCTAGAAAAGAGCAATGTGCAACAATGGGCTTAAAAGACCCTAATGTTCAGCCGATTAAGACTTCCAAAATTCAAAGGTTGTGTCCAAAGGCCAAACACTAGGGAAATTGGATGCTTAGTGTGTGTCACAAAAAGTCTTTATCAATCCCTACATAGGAGGGGGCGATCCTTGCAAGTAAGGGATGAGAGAGAAACTCACACACACACACACAAGATCCCTTTACACAAAGGGAATGAGGGACACATGTCAGCTCCCTAGCCCAGATGCCCACAAGGTGTACGCAATTCCTATTGGATGGCCTTGGAGGTGGACCAATGATAATTAGGCTAGATTAAATCTAGTTTAATTAATTTAAAAACACTTAATAAAAGAACCGATAAGAATTAAGCTCTCTAGAAGACTATTATACAGCCTCCCAAGGGGACCAATGAGCATTCAACAGCCCAATGGCTTGCCTGATTCCTATTGGCTAGGAGGCAAAGGGGTCCAATGAGAGTTTAGTTGAATTAAATAATTAACTAAAGCTCTCCCAAAAGGGGAAAGAGGGACACATGTCAGAAAGCTATCACTTATACTGTTGAATTCCCATTGGCTAGGCCCGGGGAGGTCCAATAGGACTGTAGCAAGAGCAAAATTGGAAGGGGAGTTGACCAAGAGAGAGAGAGAGAGGGGGATGATTTTTGCAAGGCATTATCACACACACACTCACACAATCTCATGTGTGAAGCAAAGAAGACTCTCTCTCCTTCAAGCTTTAATGGAAATCTTACCACCTACTCCAAGCTTGTGAGCTCTTGGCTTTGTGATGCAAATCCAACCAAGAGCCAAGCTTCAATGCATGCTCATCTCCTCTACCATGCTAATTACTAAGCTAAGCTATGTTAATATGAGTGATTATGTGAGGAAATGTACATCTTTCTCGTAAGAATACTGCTTTTTCCTCTCAATCTACTCTCGTACCCCGCTAGCTCTCACCATCTTTGAAGGTGTGTGAGGTCTTGGGTCTGAGACCGTAAGGGAATTGATGTTGTGTTTGATAAGTGTTTTGCTTAGTGCATGAATTTTCCATCTTCATTGCACTAGCTAGTATTGAAGGAACACAAGAAATTGTATTGTAAAATGTCTCTGTTGATGGGAGAAACCATAATACAAATCCTTTTGGAGGGGGGACCGCCTCCATACAAATCTGGTCCTCAACTGTTGTCAATTGCTTAATTTCTCTCTCTTTTGAAGTATTGTCCATGCTATATAACTAGGTGTTATGCAATTTGTTGCTTTCTCCACCCAAGCACTCTTGTTAATCTCATTAGAATCTATTCTAATGAAATGCTCACTATGTTCATTCTATTTTTCCTCCACACACAAGTTACAAGGCCATTAAATGCTACATTGGTATTAGAGCACAAGGTTTCTCTTTTCTTGCTCAAGAAGGGAGGTCCTCAAGCTAGCTATAAATGGTTGGTACTATTAATTGCATGTGAGTAAGTAGAATAGGGATTTTTCATCCCTGCAGTGCGCCTGCCTTTGTGCAGTTAACAGGGCATCACCATCGAGAGCTATGGTCTTAATAGTGGAGTCCTACGAGGCTTTCACCACTATTGAGCTATTAGAAGCTTGATAGGAGCCTGTGTTGTTTTGGTGTTGAACGACGCTCTCTTCTATTCCTTGCAATTAATGGTATTTGAGCCACGGGTACAGTAGCTTGAGTGCTTTTTCTAAAGGGGTAAAGAGGAGTAGCAACTAGGGTTTGAAGTGCCAAAGTACACCTAAAAGGTTTACACCTAAAAGTTGTTAGAATGGCTGACAATAGTAAAGAGAGTGAAATTAATGTTGATAACTTTGATTTTGCTAATGAGCAAGCTACTAATGATGCCCCGATGCTTATTAACTCTCTTGTTTCTAGGCTTCAACAAGCCATAGGCAATCCATCCCTCCAAAGTGAAGTGCAACGACAGCTTCGTGCTCATGGGATTCTACAAGCTCCCCACCATGATGAGAGAACACCTAGGAAGCCTCCTTGCAAGACTTCCAAAAGAGGTCTCTGTCCAATTCGGGAAGAAGAGGAGGATCCCGATGAAGGGCTCAGAAATTTTCTCTTTGATGATGTAGCTCCTTCTCAAAGGAGAACTCAAGAGCCTCCACTGAAGGAATGAGAAATAAGTGAGTCTCCCGCCACCTTGGCAGAGATGGCTCCACGAAGACGGCGGGCTAAACACTCTCCATCGCCTCCAAAATGTAGAATACCATCGCATACATCTCCACACCATACTTCAAAGAGGGATGACAAAAAGCAAGAGAAGAAAAAGGTGAGAAAGAGGACACCCTTTTCTCCATCTTCTTCATCCTCTTCCTCTTATGAAAGTGATGGTGAAGACAACGAAGATCAAGGCAAGAAAAAGGCGAGAAAGAGGTCACCCTCTTCTCCATCTTCCTCAAATTCTTCATCATGTGAAGAAACTGATGGTGCAACCTTTTAACCATAAAAAAGTAGAGGCCATAGGAAATCCTATGCCGCGTGGAAGAGGTCATACAACCTCAAGAATTTCAAAGAGGGAGGGAAGAGCATCTCTTTCCTTACCTACGATGGCACTTTTGGTGCTACGGACAAAGTCTTGGCCTTTATCCAACAATTCGATGCGGTGTTTGGAGATGAGGGCTTCAAGGAGTTCTCTAAGCTACGCCATGTAGCTATGCACTTTCAGAAGTCCGCCACGCAATGGTGGTCTAGCCTACAAGCCAATGGTGAAGCTCCACGAACATGGAAAGCTTTAAGAGCTTCCATTATGAAGCAGTTTTTGCCACCGATGCCAAAGACAAAGTACTCACTGAATGGCGAATCTTGAAGCTCTCTCCCTATGAATCCATTCACAAATATGTAGACAAGTTTTGGGACCTACAACTCAAAGCCACTGTCTTCAAAAAGTTGGATTTTGGAGAGCAAAAGCAACAATTTTGTGCGGGCTTAACTGAGGAAATGGCGGAGTATGTCAACTCCCAAAGGCCACGCACCATATTGGCGGTTATATACCATACTATGGTGGCCTCTCGAATCAATTTCCAAACCGGGGCTAAAAGAAATTTTAAGCTCACGGAAAACAAGGGTTTCAATGAGCCTAAGGGAAAGGACAATGTCCAAAAGTCTCCTAAGGGCAACTCCAACAAAGCTAAAGAGAAGGGAGTTTACAAAGGCAAAAATAAACTCTCTCCTGAAGAGCTTGAGCGTTATCGCAAGGATAACCGCTGTTTCAAGTGTGGCGAGCAAGGGCATGCGTACCGCGCTTGTCCCCAAAAGAACACCCGCTATGAACCTCCTAGAGCTACCTTGGTCAAAATCCAAGAGGAGGAAATTCACCACAAAGGATCTCCTCTACGCCATGCTTGGGGAAAGGTAAGAGAACATGATGCTTTTATTCTCTTTGACCCTGGTTCTACTCACAATTCTATATCTATAGAGTTGGCCACCAAGCTAGGCATACAAGCCTATGAGATGGGAGATGTACTACCCGCAGACGGTGCTTTCAAGGGGCAAGAAGCTTCAGTCACTCCCTTAATCGGGAAATTGAGGCTCCATGTCCAAAGCTATGTGGACAAAGAGGACTTCTTTATCTCTCCTCTCAATCATGAGGATGTAATCCTAGGGGCACCATGGTTTGATCGCATAGCTGCCAATGTTAAATTCCCTGAAAGAAGATCTCATTTAAGTTCAAGGAAAAAGATATGTATATAGATGCTAAGGAAATGGGCAACACTATACCCATTTTACATACACAAGCTTTCAACAAGTCAATAAAGAGCTTTATTTCCGTGTACATGATTTTTGTTAAAGATTCTCAAAATGAACATAATGTTTTAGCAAAAGAAAATATACACAATCAAAAGGAATTAGACTTATCCAATTTTCTCAAGGGGTTTCAAGATGTCTTTATTGACGACATCCCTTGTGAGCTACCTCCTAAACGAGGTAATGATGACCATGCAATTGAACGTTCACCACCTAACAAACCTCCTTATAGAGTTTCTCAAGCTCAACAAGAGGAGAGTATGTGGCAAGTGCATGAGTTAGTTGAGAAGGGCATGGTTAGGCCTACCTCATCTCCATTTTGTTCTCCTGTGCTACGAGTACAAAAGAAAGACGTAACATATCGTATGTGTGTCAAATATAGAGCACTAAATGGGGTCACTATCTAGAATAGGTTTCCCGTTCCACGGGTAGAAGACCTATTTGATAATATACAAGGGTCCACCTACTTCAGTAGGATTGACCTAAAAAGTGGCTATCATCAAATAAGGATAGTTGATCAAGCCATTGTAAAGACCGCATTTTGCACTACGTTTGGTCTTTACAAATACATTTTCATGCCTTTTGGCTTGACCAATGCACCATCCACATTCAACTACTTGATGGAGAAGTTATTTTAGGCCTCACCGAACCTTTATTGGAGTGTTCTTTGATGATATCATCATCTACTCTAACTCATTAGACAAACACAAGAGACACCTCCAGGTAATATTTCAAGTTCTAAGAGAGAATAAACTTATGTTAATCAAAAGAAAAGTGAATTTTTCTTGCAAGAGATTCACTATCTAGGTCACATTATCTCTCAAGATGGCATCCAAATGAATCCATCAAAGTTAGAGGTAATAAAAATATGGCATCTTCATGAGTTAAGAAGCTTTATAGGTATGTGTGCAAGAACACATATAATTTTTGGATTGCCTAAGTCTATCCATGGTATCTTTATAGGATATCATCAAAAAACACTCCAATAAAGGTTCGGTGAGGCCTAAAATAACTTCTCCATCAAGCAGTTGAATGTGAATGGTGCATTGGTCAAGCCACATGGGAATACGGGAATATGGACAATAGTAGACAGGTTCAGTAAACAAGCTCATTTTATAGGTCCTGTCAAAAAGACTATCAAAGCCCATCAAATGGCAACCCTCATCTTTTCACAAATCTTCAAGTACCATGGCTTGACAATGTCCATAGTGTTGGATAGAGATCCTAGAATGACCAGTGATTTCTAGAAGGGTCTCTTTGAGAATTTGGGAACAAGGCTAAACTTCTCTTCGGCCTATCACCCGCAAACGGATGGCCAAAATGAAATAACTAATCTAACAATTCTCGCTCTACTAAAATCCTATCTAATGGAAGTAGATCAAAGATCCCAGTGGGAGAAGTACTTACCCTTAGTGGAGTATGCCTACAATAACACTGTACATACTTCCATGGGAAAAACACCTTTTGAGGTAATTAATGAGGGAAGATAAAAAAGTCCCTTGCTACTTAAGGTACACGAGAAGATCTTCGCTGCAGATGAGTATAGCCCAGACCTACAAGAATCTTTCCAAAAGATTAAGGATACTATCTCTATCTCACATCAAAGGCAAAAGGCTGCTGCTGACAAGCACAAAAGAGCCCACACCTTTAATTGGGTCTTACTCAAATTTCCCGAGGCTCGATTAAGGCACACGGTGGGCAAGAATCCTATGAGACATCAAACGTACTATGCTAAGTTAGCAAAAAGGTACTATGGTCCCTTCTAGATTCTTAGAACAATCAATGAGATGGCCTATCAACTCAAGGTGCCCAACCATTGGCTCATACACAATGCTTTCCATGTGAGCCTACTAAATCCTTACAAAGGAGAACCAACTATTGAAGACCCACCGGAGATCAAGGTCCATTCTCCGACATGAAGACAAGGTACTAAGAGGCAGTAAGACTATCCGACGATAACTTATTAAGTTTAAGAATTATCCTTTTGAAGATGCTAGATGGATGCAAGGCATACAATTAAAGGATAACCTAAACCTTGTCAATGCTTACAATGCTTCCCTAGAGTAAGCAAATGGACAAATGTTTAAAATGAACAAAGTTTTTGTCTTATAAGACTCTCTTTTTCTTTATTGTGCACAAAAATGAAGTAGTATGCATGCTTAGATCAAGTTTGCGGAGATGACTTCTCCCGAACACCAAGTAGAGCTTGTCATTCTACTATGGAAGACTGATAGGACTAATGTGCAGACATGCTTGCAGCATCTTAGGCTCTCAAGTGCCAAATGGACTAGTCATCCATTCTGGAACGATGTCGTAGGGTAACATAGGGATCCTCTACCCGCTTGGAAAAAGACTAATGAATATGCTTTATCTTCTCTACCCCATAGTGGAGGACGACTATGATTTCAAGCGAGAGGTATGTCATAATAATCAATATCTAATTCGCCTAAATTATTTTATCATGTTAAAATAATCATTTAATATGGGGAAGTGCTAGGGGAGAAAAAGCTAGAATATTGGTACAGCTAGCAGACCAGCCACAGTAGGGATCCAAAGGAAGGAAAATAGGGATCCAAAGGGGGGGGCATCTGCAAAAGAGCAATGTCCAACAAAGGGATTAAAAGACCCTAAAGGTTTAGTCCATTAAGACTTTTAGAATGCTAAGGTTCGAAAATTCAAAGGTTGTGTCCAAAGGCCAAAGACTAGGGAAATTGGATGCTTAGAGTGTGTCACAAAAAGTCTTTATCAATCCCTACATAGGAGGGGGAGAGCCTTGCAAGTAGGGGATGAGAGAGAAACTCACAGACACACACAAGCTCCCTTTACACAAAGGGAATGAGGGACACATGTCAGCTCCCTAGCCCGAATGCCCACAAGGTGTACCCAATTCCTAATTGATGGCCTTGGAGGTGGACGAATGAGACTTAGGCTAGAGTAAATCTAGTTTAATTAATCTAAAAACACTTAATAAAAGAGCCAATAAGAATTAATCTCTCTAAAAGACTATTGGACAGCCTCCCAAGGGGACCAATGAGCATTCAACAGCCCAATGGCTTGCCTGATTCCTATTGGGCAAGAGGCAAAGGGGTCCAATGAAAGTTTAGTTGAATTAAATAATTACCTAAATATCTCACAAAAGGGGAAAGGGTGACACATGTCAGAAGGCTATCACTTATATTGCTTAATTTCCATTGGCTAGGCCTGGGTACGTCCAATAGGACTGTAGCAAGAGCAAATTGGAAGGGGGGTCGACCGAGAGAGAGAGAGAGAGAGGGGGATGATTTTTGCAAGGCATTATCACACACACACTCACACAATCTCATGTGTGAAGCAAAGAAGACTCTCTCTCCTTCTCAAGCTTTAATGGAAAGTTTACCACCTACTCCAAGCTTGTGAGAAGGGAGGCCTACACCAAAAACTCTTGGCTTTGTGATGCAAATCCAACAAAGAGCCAAGATTCAATGCATGCTCATCTCCTCTACCATGCTAATTACTAAGGTAAGCTATGCTAATATGAGTGATTATGTGAGGAGATGTACATCTTTCTCATAAGAATACTCCTTTTTCCTCTCAATCTACTCTCATACCCCACTAGCTCTCACCATCTTTGAAGGTGTGTGAGGTCTTGGGTCTAAGACCGTGAGGGAATTGATGTTGTGTTTGATAAGTGTTTTGATTAGTGCATGAAGTTTGAATCTTCATTGCACTAGCTAGTATTGACGGAACACAAGAAATTGTATTGTAAAATGTCTCTCTTGATGGGAGAAACCATAATACCAAGCCTTTTGGAGGGGGCACCGGCTCCATGAAAATCCGGTCCTCAACTGTTAATGTCAATTGCTTAATTTCTCTCTCTTTTGAAGTATTGTTCATGCTATGTAACTAGGTGTTATGCTTTTTGTTGCTTTCTCCACCCAAGAACTCTTGTTAATCTCATTAGGAATGTATTCTAATGAAATGCTCACTATGTTCATGCTATTTTCCGCTACACATAAGTTACTAGGCCATTAAAAGTTACAATGATTTTCAATTCCTTGAGAGCATTTAATCTCCTCTTTATTAAGGAAACCATATTCTATAATCCGCATTTGTTCCAAAGTTTCTTAACTAAATTTGTATCTAATGTTCTTCAAATTTCCTAGCATAGGTTGTCATGAAGCTTGTTCTATCTCCTTATCACTACCTTCTAGTAGAGGTGTAGCCACCATAATCACTTTCTTTGCGATGGTTTTATAAATTTTCTCTACCTGGTCTTCAACTACTTCATCCAAGTCTTCCTTTCCCTATGTTAGTGCTTTGTATATGGCGATTAGTTCATACATATTGTCCATTGAATCTACTTTGACAACTTCAATTCCACTTTCTAACTTGTATTGGTTGATCTCCTCTAGCACCATAATTGTATCCACATAGGAAATCTCTTCAAAGATTTTTGAGATAACATCACCTAGTTCAAGTACATCATATCCTTAAACTTCTCTTTGAATACTTAAAACATATTACTTTTCCCATTTATGGGGGTTCTATATTCCGACCTAGAAAAACTAAGCAACACATTTTTTCAAGTGAAGCTTCTCAAAAACTTAAATTATCTAGGTGTTGTGGAGGAAAGAGAGAGAGATGGTGTGAGGAAGATGCCGCGCGCGCGTGCGAGAGAGAGAGAGAGAGAGAGAGAGAGAGAGAGAGAGAGAGAGAGAGAGAGAGAGAGAGAGAGAGAGAGAGAGAGAGAGAGAGAGAGAGAGAGAAACTTTTTTATTCATTGAGATGCCCAATTACACCATAAGACCTCTCTTTTATAACTTTCCCATGCCCCTTGGGGGCGCCTGTTCTAGGCAACAAGTCAATTCTCCCATAGACCTTAGTGTAAAGCCTAGGGAGTAGTTCACTTTATGGCTCATCAAAGGATACATTAACTTTAGAGTTGCAAAAATTAATTTATTGATCTAGCTCATGATACTCAACAAACAAATCTATGTCATCATCATCATTTAAGACATCAAGACTATTCAATTCTCCATCCGTAATCGATGAAATTTGACCCACAATGCATATAATAAGGGGTACATATAATACTTGAAAATATACAAGTAAGGGATTATTTAAATACCTCTTCTTCGCACGTGATTTATGCAATTTTACATAGTGGACTCCCCAGCGATCAGGCTGCACAAAAAGAAATAGGTGTGCCGGCCTTTATTTCTTTTTTGGCTCAGGCTCCGTCTCATGTGCAGTGGTGGTAGGCGCTTTTTTTGCATCTGCTTCCTTATCAGTCTCTTGTTCAGATCGACTTGCCTTTTCCTTTTTTGGCTTTTGAGTATCTTTAGCTACCTTTTCCGATTCCGGCTCGGCTTCTTTTTCTTTTTGTCCGTCGGGATGGTCAGCTTCTTGTGTAGATTCTATTTGTTGAGCGGACTCAAAATCTTTCTCTTTCTCAGGTTCTTCTTCTTCATTGGTGTCTTTGCCTGCAAGTGATGGTGGTGGGCTAGGCATGGGATGGTCTTGTTGTTCTGTATGCGGTGAGATGGGTTGGAGAGATCCATGAATTTGCTCTTGGCTAGCCATCTCCTTGGCTTGCCTTTGGTATTCCGCTTCCTTGGATTTCTTTGTAGCTTCTTCTGCTTCCTTTAGCTTTAGCGCTTCAACCTCTTGGTACATTTTTTCTAAATGCTCTGTTGGATAATCCGTCTCCTTTCTTGTATGATGCTTTGTTCGAGGGCCTTTAAGTCCGGCAATTACCCATTTTTTTGGGTCCTTCCCTTGTGCTTGCCTACTGCACTGGTACGCCTGTTTTTCTCTTTCAAAGCGCGCTTGTTTTTGAGCTAGCTCTTCTTGGTGTGCGGCCACAACTTTTCTTTTCATCTCTTCTCTTCGAGCTCTCTTTTCTTCGTTGTCAGAGCTCTTGCTGTTGTGCCGTTCTTGGCGAGCTCTTAGCTGACTCGTCATCAAATTTATGTGATCTTTTACCTGACCTTGTAGCTCGTGGAGAGGGTTGTGCTGCCAATATCCATGTATTCTGATCAGGGGCATGTGGTAGGTTGTCGGCCATGTCGATGGCATGATATGCTATTCTAGTCAATACCTCTGGTGCACCCAAGTACGTGATTTTGCCTTCCTTCTTGGTGCCCTTCAAGGTTGTCAAGACATACTGTGCATGGTCCATGGACTGTCTTGTTGTCGACTTAAGAATCTGAGTGAATGTGGTGGCCACGGCGTGATTTGGTGTAGTGTACCTTGGTGGCCTTTTTTCCAAAAAATGGAAGTGTTGATGGTACAAACGGGCTAGCTCTTCTACCTATTTGTGGATAAGATCGGTGAATAAAGCCGCGGTTGTCTCTTTGGGAAATTTGCATGCGGTTTTCGTGTCTCTTGCCCGCATGGTCATTCCTTCAGTGGTCACTCTGAGTGCCTCTACCACTATCTCTTTGTGATCACTACCTCGACCTTGTTCCCTTGGGTGTCTGATATCTGTGCGGTTCCGTCTTCTTTGATGGTGGATAGAAGCTCGTAAGCTTTCTGAAAGTCCACTCCGCAAGGCTCTTGTTCGTAGAAATGCCTGAGCCCCAACCTGCGGTTAGCCTCTTTTGCCTCTGACTTCACAGCTACATCATAGAATTATTTGGGCAGGAGTTGAAACTCCACTTGATGCCCCTCTTCACTCTTGAACCTGCCAGTGAAGACCGTAGTGTGGTGCTCTTCCAGCTATTCTCTAGAAAGGTAGGATGCCTTTGCCGCTTTGGCTGACTCGTGGTCTAGTTGATACGCGGGCAGTTCTTGTAGTTTCTCTTTTCTGTTTAGCTTCTTCTTGGACCTCTCTACGGCTTGCATGGCTCCTGTTCAGTGAATAGAGTGCAAAGTTAGCATATTGTTGGAATTTTCTCTGGAATGTCCTTTAAGACTAAAATGCTGACAATTTGGTCCAAACTGCTTCAAATCAATTTTTGAACAAGCAAGGATGCATAAAATCATGCAAGGAACAAAACTGTATGATCAAAACAAAAATTTTCAACCAAAGTAAATAATCGCAATTATTTACAGCTAAGGAAATTTTTCAACTTTTTGCAAACTTTGCTTTATAGGCTTGAAGTATATACCAAATACATGCTCTGAGTGAAGTATGGGTTCATTTGGATGCATAGGGTGAAAATTTCTGAAACAGTAGATATAAAGGAAATTTAAGATTTTGAACTCCAAATTGATTCAAAATTGACTAGTGGGCTTATCACAACATGTACTTTGGATGTATGATGACAAAATATCCAAATTCCCCAATTTTGACCAGAAAGTAAATAATTGCGATTATTAACTTTTCTTTCAAAATTGACATTTTTTGGTACAAATTGGTTGTAGGCATTGTATGGTCGACCTTGGGTATGAGATATGAAGTGATTTGGATCAAGAAAAACTATCCATAACCCAAATTTTGGTTTGCAAAGACTTCTTTGCGTTTTTTGGCGATTTTACAAGTAATGGGTGGTCATTTTGGCTCATACTTGATTTTTGGCATGTAATAGGTGTGTACACATGATAGGTGAGGTGATTTGACAATTTCCAAGAAAAACTGATGCAAAAGTAAATAATTGCGATTATTTACTACAGTGACTAAAACTTTGCAAAACCTACAACTTCTGACCTAGACATGTTTCATACACCTAATACAAGTCCTAAATTGAATTTGGTCAAGTTTGGTCATGCCGGCATCCCTTTGTTCTTTGTCGACTCTGAAATCCCCGTTTTTTGTGACTACTCTGTCCGTTGGGTTGGTCGGTCAACTTTGAGGCTTTGGACTTGTTCGTAACATAGTCGTGAAGCAACCTGTCCAACTCTGGCTCATTTGTAGTCAGTTTGACCTCATATGTCGAATTTGACGCTTTGTAATCTTCGAGCTGTTTTTTGCTTTGAAGGCTTTGCTTGATGGATTTCACCAAACCAATCATATACATTGTATATGGACCTCATGAGCAAGCCATCTGTGGAGTCTGGTCGAAATTCGGCATTTGCCAAAAACCTAACTTTTCTACTGGGAGTCCCTTAACCCCAACCTAATGGTTATTTGATGGTATAGAAAGGTTCTATTATGTTAGGGAATGCTATGGTTCAAATCTCATCCGATTTGGTCAAGCTGGCAGGTCGCTATGGTCAATTTTAGGTGGTAGGTCTTCGTGTACTGATCGATTTCTAGGGTTTTTTCTAGGGATTTAGACTAGCTACCGCGTCCATACAAAATGGATCATTGTCGAGCAAAGAACTTACCCATCATGTCTCGTGTGAGACGGCGCTGAAAATGGTCAACTATGGGCTCCGAAAAAGTCGCACGAAAGAGGCCGAAATCTCTCTCTACAAAGGCTCCAAGTGGAAATGAGGTGGCTTTATCCTACATTGGATATCTATAACTGGACTTCCCAAACAATTTTTCCCCAGATTCCCCCGTTAGTCCTACTAGGCCGTGAAATCTATGTTAGACTCGAAAATTTCCCTGATCGGATTCCTATAGCTCATTCTGCAAGAATTTTGCAAAAGTAGGCCTAGCCGCCTAATTTAGGCTTCCCGCTTCCATCTTTTGATTTTATTGAAAATTTTTGTGCTTGTCCACCTAATCACCATCGTGTCTTTCATTTTTCCATCTGAGCTTCCTTGCTCTTTATTATTAATTTTGACCTGTTTATTTGAAAAATCAAAGAAAATAGCAAAATGCTCTAAAAAAGTAAAGTAAAAATCCAATAATTAAGAAAATCCCTTGAAAAACACAGTTTTATCGTTTTTTGTTGGATTCTTTATTTTTAACACTAGAATGGTAAGAGGACACTTTTATGTCCTTGGACACTTTTGTGTCCTATTAAGTGACCATTTTTCTTGAATTATTTGAAGAGTATGAAAATGAATTTCTAGGTGCTATATATCCACAAAGTTGCCTTATGAGCTGAAAAAAACTTAGCATTTTTTTTTGAGTATCGATCTCACCATTAACCTTACTCTTGCACAACATTTTTGAACCTAAACTGTGTGAAAAAACGGGTCCTGTTTTTGGTTTTTTTTCAATTTTTGGCAACTATACCACTCTAAACTTCATGTTTGTGAGGTTTAGATGGCTAGAGGTTAAGCCTTCATAGTTCTCAACATGTTTTGATGCTTGTAGGGAGAGGTAAGTGTCAAAATTGAAAGTTATGACCAATTTACAAGAATTGCATAATCCTGTTTTTTGGCCAAAATTAACACTTCTATGATTTTTTTGGTGGCTTTCTTGATATCCAAATTCAATTTTGATTGTGTAAGTTTAATGTATAACATAAAACTAATCTTCCTTGAGTTTTGGGGGACCTAATATGCTATATAGCATAGTATATGATGATGGTTGAGTTTTTTGATTGCTGAAGAATACGATACATTTTAGAGTAGCAAGTATAACTTTCTCAATATTGCTAGTTTCTTAGGCCAATTGTGTGTATTTTGTAGGTAGTGACCATATCCAATCATAGACTACAAACGTGGCTAGATATTGAGTAGTTTCTATGGGTTTCTAGAGGTCATAATGCTAAACCGAGCTTTTTCATGTTTGTTGTATTTAGCACTTTATCATTGCCCCCAAGGTTCCAATTGTAAGAGATCCATTATCCTTTTGACATTCTCCATGGCTCCTTTTGAATCCAGAGTCCCAAAGGGAACTAAGAAAACATGTATATAGTATCTGTATTGAGCGTGACTATAGAAACTTTGATGATAGGTCCGCAGAATGGCAAAAATGCAACTTTCTTGTACGTATTTTTTTTGCCCAAAAAAAAAAAATGGTGAGGTAAAAGCAACCATATGTTTTGGTCACCAACCCATTGAAGTTAACGGGGCATTTTATCTCATGTCCTACAAAAATCTCCACTCTTATTTATATGCAATCAACGGTAAGAAATTGCTGTTTTGGGCAAAATGCACTGGTCCATCAACTTTCGAGGCTTGTAGTGACCAAGGGATGAGAAAAATTACAAGTTTCTTATTTTTTCCATATGTAGTAGTTAGTGAACTATAAGCTCATGAAAGGATTTTTCAAAATGAGTGGATCTACTATGGTTTTGGAATTTTTTCCCAAAACCCTGAAAGGACACTTTTATGTCCTTTTAGGTTACCATTCTAGTGTTAAGCCTCATTATTGATAAAAATGAAGAAAAATACCCAAAAAAGGACTATTTTTTATGATTTTTTGATAGTATATACACTATTTACACTCATCGGGAAGATATCATCAGTGAATTTTCCCTTGATGATGAAGTTTAAGGGCATTATTAGGTAATTTTGCAAAAAATCACACGTTAACATCAAAATTTTTCCTCCCTCTTCAAACATTGCCCTTAATTACTTAGTACTTAGTGCCCTTCCACCCCTCCTAGATGGCGTACTCCGGGACGACTGTGTGCATGGGTTGAACAATCCTGTCTATGCATAGCCATGATTGGCTCTACAATGATATGAAGATCAATGCAATTCAAACCATTGTGCTATGCAAGAGTTGGGTCTTGAGTAATTAACTCAAGGGTTTCCGATGTCGAGGTTTGTTGTTGATGTCTTCCAAAGATCAAACCTTGTAGCTTGTGTGCTCTCTGTTTGATTGTACCATCAGGATGCTTTAGCACACTGACTGCTTGAGCTGTTGGTAGAACTTTTGACTGTTGTCGAGCTTTTTATCGCCATTGGTAATTTGAACTACGTGGTGCTACATGGTGTGGTGGAGTCTGTTGAGACTTAACTCGTCATTGCTTGATTGGTTTTGCTCCTTTTTCTTCCAAACCATTTTCTTGTTAGGTTCCTTGCTCGGAGATGCTCGTCTATGTGTTCGAACCCTTGGAGCCTTCTTTTGTTTCGTCGGTGAAGTTTTAGTCACCCAGATCTGAATCGGTTTATCCTTAAGCTGTGCTTTTGGTATCCAAATTTTCCTGACTCCTTGCATGCTACATGTAGCATTTGATTGTAAAGGGGATGGAGGAGATTGACTTTGGGGATTGGTCTGCTGATTGCTTCTTTTCCATTCCTCCTTGCTTGGTGCAATTGGAACAATGAGTTTCCCTCCTTTAGGTGATAGCTTTAGCTGATTCGTATCCCAATCTGGTATTGCTTTGTCTGTATGCATCCAGGGAATCCCAAGAATCATCATGTCATTCATGTGTTCATCTGGTAAGCATACAAACTAATGAGGACATGAACATCCATGTACTATCACGTTCAAGTTGACTACTCCCAACGTTGGAGTTGGGTTCTTGTTGCATCCTTTGATTTTCGCTATTCTTGCCGTCAATGCTTGACTTGTTGCCTTCTTGTATGTGGAACAACTGACTGTATTTACTCTAGCTCTTGCGTCGACCAAAGCATTGGTGCTATGATTGTTGAGCTGTACTTTGATGCGTAGGTCCATTTCATCTAACCAGTCATCATTTGTTGGAACTGTGTCTTTAGGTAATTCCCATTGTCGATAATCTATTTCCAAAGTATTGATGGGAATCGATATCTGTTGATTCTTGAGAGCAGCTTTTCGCTTGAGTATCCAAAGCCTATCTTCCACTTGGGATTCATCAATAATCTACTATCGTTTGATCTTCCTTTGTTTGGCTGCATGCACTCTTTTTAGCAATTCATTGGTTAATGGAAAATTGTATTTCTTTAAACGACATCCACTAATCCAATTAGCCATTGGTTCACCATCTAGGGTGGACAATTTTACTGCTCCACTTGGAGATACATCTTCAATAATAAATGGTCCTTTTTCCTTTTTCTTAAACTTGGGAATGTTGCTTAAGGGAATAGACTAGAACTAAGTCCCCTTTCTTGAAGATTTTTGTGATTAAGTGGGAATCAAAAAACTGTTTTTGTTTTTGCTTTTGTGCATATATATGAGCTACAGTAGTTAGCCTTTGCTCGTTGTCAAGAAGTTGGCGGTCTTGCTAGGAAGGCACCGGGCCTCTTGATGTGAGAGTTTGTGAGGAAGCTCAAGGGTTATGAGAAGGAGCTAAGATGTAGATAACATAGCTTCTAGAGCTAAAGAAGAAATGTAGCCAAAGAAGCTGCTCACTTTCCCTTACAAACACATATGTGATGGAGAGAACTCATGAAAGATAGTGAAAACAAAACAAAAATGAAAACATCAAGATTACAATCATATCGTATCATGGGTAGGATAAAAGGGTTAATGGATGAGTTAATGATATTTAATCTTTATTGTCCAAATAAGCTACGGATTGCTCTTTGGAACTGTAGCTTTGTGCTTAATATAATGTATATGTTTTGTCTAGCGATTGGGATTATCTATGAGTACAAATCCTCTTGATTCATAATAAAATAACCACATTCACATCAAAAGAGAAGTCATAGTCAATAATAGGTAGTATGATGGGATCTGGTGAGAGAAGTATTTCGTTGAGCCTTTTAGGACCAAATAGAAACACTATGCGTTGCTGAAAGTGAATCTTTCGACTAATCCAAATGTTGACCCTAATAGATTGTACTTGTGCACATAATTGTTTCCCGTAAGAAGGTTGTACCCATTACGTGTTGACAAGGTTGTTGCTTGAATATCTTCCAATGAAACAATTAGGACACAACAAGAGAGATCAAAGGAGGAGTAAGATAGAATTAAAGATAGATCTAAGTGTGGTGGTGGTATTAAAGATAGAATTGGTTTTGGCCTTTTCTCCACACCCTTAGGTTGGGAGTTTCAAATTGGGATGGTCCAGGAAGCTTTGGATCTTCCTTTTCATAAAGTCTTGTAGTAGGCCCTTCCCTCTTGTATGTATCCAAGAAGGTATGCATTATTGAAGGGTTATATTATTAAATAAATGTGAAAAGAAGAAAATAATTTATATATGGTAGGGTATAGCTGAGATATTAGAAGAAATATAAAAATGCTTTTCCCCCAGACAAAAAGAGGCACAATCATTGATACTTCTCTTCTTGCAGTACTTTCTAATAGTAATGTACATTTATATTACTTCAAAGGTAATACTAAGGTATGGTAGAAAGATTTTATTTACGCATGTGAGTATTATATGAAGTATACTTATGCATCAAAAAGTCACAAGATAAATCGTTTAATGCCCGTTCCCACTATATACGTGCCACAACACGACATCCACCCCCTCTAAGCCTGCACATCCTCCGGTATGTGCCATATTGTCTCTTTGTAAGATCATCTCTCTTGTACATCTTACTTGCTTTCTTCTTCACTGGATGATTCCAGAGCTTCATGTTCACTTTGATCTTCACCTGTGTTTTTCTCTTCTTCCTCATCAACATCTTCTTTCACAAGCCTTGGCCAAATCTTTGATGATAGGAGGATGCCCTCTTTCACTCTTTCCATTGTGTTCACGGTTGTAAGCTGTGGTAAGAGAAATCTTGATTCCTAATTTGGTAAAGACCTCCCTTGCTTCCTCAGCATCCAACTCACCTCTATCTGCAGTGATCTTTCCCACACAACCATAACGGAAAATCACCTCATTAAGAACGAATTTGCACATAGCTTCTGTGGTTTTAGCTCTTAATGCTCTTCCTTCAACCTGATTAGTTAGGTCTTCTCATGCAAGAACCAAGTATCTCATCTGCTAGAGTCCTAAAGGCATTGTGACTAGATCCACAACCCATTTATAGTGCATGGCTAGTGGATATGTAGGGTGCAATCCATCACGATGTCGGACATTTGAATACGTTTAGCAAGTTACACATGACTCTACAAATTGAGATACATCTTTATACATATCCTTCCACCAGTATTTTTCTTTCAACTTGGAGAAGGTTGCCCACACACCCCTGTGTCCAGTCCATAGACTCTCATGAAACTCTTGCATGAGCTTTACTTGAGTCTCTTTTTTACATATAACCCGTTGTGGTGTAACACCCTTTTGTTTAGGATGCTTCCACAAGTAACCATCCCTCAAAAAGTACCCATATGCTTTCCTGCGTATCCTCATGAATTCTTGTTCATACCAATCATCCTGTTTTGCTAGAGTACTCAAATAGCTTCCAATAAGAAGACAATCACCTTCATAAAGATCTTTCAAGAACAATTCAAGTGTATTAGTCATGCAGACATAGTTACCTTTGACATGAGAGATGGAATAGAACTTTGTGCTCACATCATCTCCCTCATCAATCATCTGTGACTCATCTTCATACCTTGCCCTTGATAGCATATCTGCCACTGTATTGTCTTTACCTGCAATGTGCTTGAAGTTGGGATTAAGGACTTAATGTAGGCAATCCACCGCAACATAGCAATGTCTGGCGTTGAGTAGCTTGTAATCATCCCAAGAAGTGGTAGACAATCTGTTTCTACAACCACACATGCACCAATTAGGTACTATTTCCCACTTTTCAAGGCTGTAACCATACCCCATAACTCTCTCTTTATCTGTGGATAGTTTCTTTGGCGAGCACTTAGTACCTTTGCTCCAAATCTTACCACATACTTGTGTCCTTCCTTGTCATCTTGCCCTATTGCCCATCCAATCCCTTTAGGACTGGTGTCTACTGTCACAATGACTGGCCTTTGACACTCATAGTCTACCTTTCTCAAAGTCGTGTTGCTGACTGGAGCAACGCCTTTAGATTTTTCATGGATTTTACATGTGCTTCTGTCCATTTAAACTTTTGATTCTTTCTAAGCAGCTGATAAAGAGGATCAGCTACATGTGCATAATGTGGATTCCAAATAACATAGAAGACACATGCTCCCAGAAACCTTCTAACCTCAGTGATGCTAGTGCATGTTTCTTTCATTCTTTGGATGGCATCTACCTTTGTTGGACAAGGTTTCCTACCATATGGCCCGCACATGTGCCCCACAATGAGCACTTTATTGACACCAAACATAGACTTTTTCCCTGACAATGTAAGATTCACTTCTTCCGGTCTAGACAAAATTTTATCACAATCATCTATGTGATTTACCACAAACATGCGACATCCCTTGAGATCCAAAGCTTCATCTTTGTCACTTTCTTCACATCCTCTGATAGGCAAATCATCAATGAAAGGCATTGTGATTTGAGGAATAAAGTCACGTAAGACCTTATTCATCCCATTCATCATATGTGAAACCGAGTTGATTACTCCCTGTGGCAAGGTACACATCCTTACCAAACCCAAAGGTGTCCTCATGGTTGTCAAGTCTCTTCTTTCGATTGCAAGCTGAAATTGATCATACCCTGAGTAGAGATCCTCCATTGAGTAGATTACCCTCCGTGCAAACGCCTCTGCAAACTCATCCACAATTGGACCTGTACCTACATTTCTAATTGTCACCTTGTTCACTGGTTGCATATATTGGATGAAGCATAGAGAACCATTCTTCTTTGGAACTATGAACCACCTGTTTGAGTATGGAGCACAAGAAGGCTCCAAGATTCCCATTTTGATTTTCTCATTCAGTAGCTCTACTAACTTTGGCAAATGAGCCTTTGGAACCGGAATAGGCCGCAGATTCCAAGGCACATGAGGTATTGCGAAAATTACCATTGGAGCTACAATAGAAGGATCAACACATCCTATCTCATGTGGCTCAAATGCAAAAGCCTTACCATGCTTTGAAAGCATTTCTTTGAAGCACTTTGTCTCCCCCTGTGTTAGAAACTCCTCGCAACCAATCTGCAACTCTTGAAAAGACTCCTCTGTGAAGGTATGCCCAATATTTTTAGGATTCCTTAAACTTGGTTGTAAAGAAGCCTCCTCAATCTTTTCCCTGTTGTTGGGTGGTAAGGGTGAAGCTACTTGTTTCACCTTCTTTGCTACACTCTTGTATTTAGTTTCAACATGGCCTTCTGGGCCAACTGTTTGGCTTTCTTTAAAGGGTTCTATTACTTGATACATTTCCATAGAGCAAACTTCCACAAATTCATTTTCAAGATGCAAATTAGACCCCATTATAGCATCAAGCTCACCCATAGTATCTACAAAAGAAACTTGTTCACACAAACCCAAAACATTTTCAGTAGGCTCTAGCAACCCACTCTTTTTCATGCCTATTTGTACATTATGCACATATTGCCTCTCACATCTCTTCAAATCTTCAAGTTTTGTAAAACATACTGATCCATTCCTTGTTACCAAGGAGCCCGTTGAAAAAGTTTCACCTATTTTTGGATCAGGCGAGACCCTTTTTCTTTCTGTACCACTGCAATCTCGCTTTACAATGGTACTTGGTCAAAACCCATCATTTCTCTATGATCATGAAACTCTTTGCTCACCTTTGGTAGAGGATGTTCTCTGAGGTTGTCACGATTTCTTTCATGGTTTACACAAACTGTGAGAAATTGGATAGCTCGTTTACCATCTTTGCTACGTATCCTAGCATATCCTGAACCATCATCCATTACCTTTGTTTCCATTCAAACTCCCACAATGTAGGGTTGTCCAAGGATGAGATGATATGAAGATGTATCCTGAACAAAGAATTTTTGGTCAATTTTTACATCACCTATTGTTACCTTCACACCTGGACATGTTGCATACAATTCACCGAATGAATTGTTTGCCACTTTTACCATCCAGCCATGATCTGTGTCCATCGGCCATTTTCTCTTGTTGTAGAGACTCTTTGACATTATGTTTATTTCTGAACCATGGTCAAACAAGGCAACAAATGGCTCTTCAAGATCACCTACCTTGACCAAAGTTTCTATAGTAGCCCTTTCCCAATGACTTCGTGAATAGTAACTCCTAGGAATATCTTCAACTTCTTCATCATCATTTGAGAAATGCACTTGCTTCACTCTCCCACTAGATTGCTATCATCCTACCACAGCTCCATCATCATCCTTATTTTGCAGCTTCATCCCTTGTGTCTTCGAGGTTTCCCCTTCAACCTGTGGACGAGAAACTTCAGCAAGGGTTTGCCTCTTCCTCTTGATGATGTCAATGATCTCCTCATGGAATTCACACTTTGCAATGACAAGAACTTCTCCCAGAGTAAACTCAATCTTTCTATTCAAGATCCTTTCCTCCAAGACTTTCTTTAAATCTGTAGCAACCTTAATATGAGATTGTAGTTTATAAGCTGGGCCTTTTGTCTTACCTTTTGTTGGCTCTTTCTTCTTTCCTGTTGTAGACTCCTCCATGAGTACTTCAGGTGGAGACGGTCTTTGTGTTGAGGGTGTTTGGGAAGGCATTGAGTCGCTTCTTCCCCCACTTATGGACTCTCTTTTTCATTATCCTTCATCAGCATTCTCACGTTTGCGCTTCTCTTCTACAATCGCCTCATTTTGTTGGCATTTTGTAATGTAGGCATGCACGGACAATGAGTCCACTGCATCATTCCATCCTGTTTCTAGACGTATGCAATCACCTGCTTCATGTAGAATCTCTTTTGTATGCTTTCTCTTTTTAGCTAATTGCATCGCATTTGACCAAATTTGACCATGATGGTCACTCGTCTCTTCATCATTAAGGTGCTCAGTTTTTACTCCATAAGTAGTTGCCTCAACTGAAGAGCTCACACGGTTAGTTGCCATATCTTCAACTAAGGTTTGCATTCCCCCCTTCCCAAAGTTAGTTCTCAAGGGTAGACTTGTCTCTCTTCAGTGGATTTTACCATCCTTAAAAAAGACAATATCTTTTGACAAAGCATCGCTAAAATCATCACAATCCCTTCTTAGATGGTCTGTACTATCACACCAAATACATCTATTAACAAACCCTTCTTTGGGCTTTTGTCTTTGCCTAGGAAGTGGCCCTGATGGTTGGCCTTTTTCTTCAATCTTTGCAAGCTTCACCTTCAAGTCACGCATTCCATTCACAAGCTTATCTAGCATGGACTCATCAAACTTAGGAGCGATAAAAGTAGGCTTTACCATTTTGTCAAAAGTTGAGGTGGAAGGACTTGTAGTGTTTACTACCATCTTGTCTCTTCTTCGAGTGCACCTTCAACCTCATTCGAGTCGGTCTTTAGTCCTTGCTCAGCATCTTTATCTTCAAGAAGAAGCTCCAAATTTTCTTGAAACTCTTTACCTGTGCAGCTTGTAAGAAAAGATCAGTCTTCTCTACATCTAGTGTGGCCCTTTCTGCCCTTGTGAGTTGTGCATAGCACCGCTCAAATTCCCTAAGTAGCTCTGTTATTGATAGTCCTTGCTTTGGCTTGACTACCCATTCTCAGAATGTCCTTTTGGTCACTCTCTCCGAGTCCTCCATGAAATATTCCTCCTTTAAAGCTTCTTTGAGTTCTTCCCAATTACTCCCATGCCCATCTTTAATTTCCCTAACATGCTCCCTAATTTCTTTAGCAACAACTAGCTCAAAGCTTTGAATCATCTCACCTTCTGACACGCGATGCAGCTCCATCTCCTTCACATACTCGCGTAAGTACTTGGTTACATCTTTTCCACTGAATTGATCCATTCTATTGACGACCGCTTGTATGAACTTCGTTGCTGAAATCTCCCTTCTTTCAATGGCATGTTGTTGTTGCATGAACATTCCAAATGCTTGAAACATTTGCATTGTTGATGGGTCAAAATGCACACCCTGTTGCTCAACATGATCATCCATGATTACCTACAAATTCTCACCCTGGCACGTTCACGTCAAGTTCACCAAAAATATATCAAGAAGTTGGCGGTCTTGCCAGGAAGGCACCGGGCCTCTTGATGTGAGAGTTTGTGAGGAAGCTCAAGGGTTATAAGAAGGAGCTAAGATTTAGATAACATAGCTTCTAGAGCTAAAGAAGAAATGTAGCCAATGAAGCTGCTCACTTTCCCTTACAAGCACATATGTGATGGAGAGAACTCATGAAAGATAGTGAAAACAAAACAAAAATGAAAACATCAAGATTACGATCATATCGTATCATGGGTAGGATAAAAGGGTTAATGGATGAGTTAATGATATTTAATCTTTCTTGTCCAAATAAGCTACGGATTGCTCTTTGGAACTGTAGCTTTGTGCTTAATATAATGTATATGTTTTGTCTAGCGATTGGGATTATCTATGAGTACAAATCCTCTTGATTCATAATAAAATAACCACATTCACATCAAAAGAGAAGTCATAGTCAATAATAGGTAGTATGATGGGATCTGGTGAGAGAAGTATTTCGTTGAGCCTTTCAGGACCAAATAGAAACACTATGCGTTGCTGAAAGTGAATCTTTCGACTAATCCAAATGTTGACCCTAATAGATTGTACTTGTGCACATAATTGTTTCCCGCAAGAAGGTTGTACCCATTACATTGACAAGGTTGTTGCTTGAATACCTTCCAATGAAACAATTAGGACACAACAAGAGAGATCAAAGGAGGAGTAAGATAGAATTAGAGATAGATCTAAGTGTGGTGGTGGTATTAAAGATAGATAATGAGAGATAGAGATAGAGTTAGAGACAAGTATTGGACTAGATATGCAAATGAAAGTAAAACTAGCAACATATATCTTACATGAGAGCAATCGCCACCACCTTAATGGAGAGAGAAGATGAGGCAAGACTTCAGCCTTTCTTCAAGAGAAAGTGTGGCACTAAGATGAGTGTGTCACTATAGAATTGAGATGTTCTCACTCACTCATAACTTGCTCTAATGAAGAGAAGGTTGCCTTTTTTATAGGTGAGGGAGCCATGTTTTACATAATCACTTGATTAGGCTAAAGAGTTAGCCCAATTCAAATGTTCTTTGGATATTTCTTAAAATAGGCAATATTAAGACTCAAAATATCATGAAATTCAGCATCTTTGGTCGTTGAGGCTCCATGTGGGTGCATGATGTATGTGGGCCCCACCTAGGCATCTTCTGTGTGGCTCCAACACGGGGTCCCAACTTGTGTGTCTTGTCCTTCAAGGCTTCTTTGAGGTGTCACATTCACATGGTTATGTCTTTTATCCTCCAAATATCTTATTTTATGGAAAAAGATCAAGATTACCTCTTTTCACTTGATTCACTTGTTTACCATCTCTTCTTGCAGTGTAGTTGTGAGAGGATTTTTCACTCTTTTCCCTGTAATTTTTGACCTGTAACTCTGATTGACATGCTTCAAAAGAAAAAATTGGCCTACTAAAAGAGCTTGACTTGGTTTTGGCCTTTTCTCCACGCCCTTAGGTTGGGATTTTCAAATTGGGATGGTCCAAGAAGCTGTGGATCTTCCTTTTCAAAAAGTCTTGTAGTAGGCCCTTCCCTCTTGTATGTATCCAAGAAGGGTTATATTATTAAATAAATGTGAAAAGAAGAAAATAATTTATATATGGTAGGGTATAGCTGAGATATTACAAGAAATATACAAATGCTTTTCCCCCAGACAAAAAGAGGCTCAGTCATTGATACTTCTCTTCTTGCAGTACTTTAAATTAGTAATGTACATTTATATTACTTCAAAGGTAATACTAAGGTATGGTAGAAAGATTTTATTTATGCATATGAGTATTATATAAAGTATACTTCTGCATCAAAAAGTCACAACATAAATCGTTTAATGCCCGTTCCCACTATATACGTGCCACAACACGACATCGTCTAGCTTTTCCAAATCTTCAAGTCTTTCTTACAATTCATGTCCTGTCCACTCAAGATTTTGTACTACCCTTAACGTCGGCAATAGAAATTCTATTGGTAGTATGACATCAAGGCCAAAAATAAGGTTAAAGGGTGTAGCATTTAGAGCTGTTTTGAATGAAACTTGATAAGCCCATAGAGCAGCATGGAGATTCATTTCTCAATCTGACGTCCTTCCTGAACTAACCACTTTAGTGAGCATCTAGCTAAGAATTTTTTTGGTATGCTCAGCTTGTCTGTTTGCTTGTGGGTGATAGGGAGTTGATTTGTTATGGATGACCATAAACTCATTACTCTATTACCTCATTGAGGAAATGAGTTCCCCGATCACTGACAATCTCTATTGGCAGCCCATATCTTGTGAATACATACTCATACAAGAATGCAACAGTGGTTATGTCATCATTCTTTTGAGTTGCTTTAGCCTCGGCCCACTTGGTCAAATAGTCATAGCTACAATGATATATTGCGCTTGGGTTCTATAAGCAGGTGGTTGTATTGGTCCAACAAATTCTATACCCCATTTTGCGAAAGCTCTAGCCCCCATCATTGGTTTTAAGGACATGCTATCTACTCGTGTTGGAATTTTTGCTCATTGACAAGCATCACACCTTCAAACATATTCTTTAGCATCTGCAAAAAGTGTTGGCCACCATATGCCTGCCATCAAGATTGCTCTTGCGGTGGTCTCACTAGAAAAGTGACCTCCAGCTAATACAGCATGTGCTTGTTCTATAATCAGAATATACTCGTTTTCATTTGCACAAAGATGCAAATGTTGATCTTTACCTCTCCGATACAATTGGTTCCCAATAACAGCATAGTCTCTTGCTTCAATTTCAATTGCTCTTTGACAGCATTTACTCATATCCTCAGGAAATGTTCATCTCAATAAGTGAGTAACCAGATAATTACTCCACTTAGGAACAAGTGACATTTAAAACAATGTAATGTGAGTTATGGGTGTTTGATTTTGACATTGAGGGCAATTCTTTACAAAGGATCGAACATCTCTCCTCGTAGTCGGTCAAAATACTCCAAGTCTCACGATTCGTTGCATAGTTTGGTCTTATACAAAGTGAAGTCCTACTATGGTAACATGTGCTTGACTTAGGTATTGTTCTTTTCCTTCAGGGCTAATGAATAAGAGCAATATCCCGTCTCGATTTGTTTTGTATAGCCTTCCAACTAGTAATTGATACATAGCCGATTGCTTGATTAATCCGATTGTGATAGGAAGTGGTATTTGTGAATCCAGTTGAGCTGTTTTCATTAATGACACAATGTTTTCCGACCATTTAGGTATCATTTCTACGGAGAACAAATAGGCATCTAGAAAATCATCGTCTATCCCTTTAGGTGATTCCCTTGAAACAATCCTTGACAAATGATCTACTCGTTGATGTGTAGTGCCTTTTTTTATAACCACAGGGAAATCAAATTCGAGAAGAATGATGAACCATCTCACTATTCTCCCTGTGCTGCATGGCTTGTTGACCAAATACAACAAAGCTTGGTGGTCCACAAAGAACACAAACTTGTTGGCTAATAGGTAATGCCTATACTTTTTAAGCACATAGATCATTCCTAGTCCTTCTCTTTTGGTGGTGCTATAATTCTTTTCTGCCATGTTCAATTGTCGACTAGCATAAGAAATAGGAAAGTCAATTTTCCTATCTCCCGGTTGAGCTAGTATACAGCCACGATAGAAAAATTAGAAGCATCTACATGTACGTGGAATACCTTATCCCAATCTGGTGCTGAGGTGAGAGCTTGCTTAAGCTTCAGGAAGGACTCTTCACATGCCTCGGTCCACTCAAAGTGCGTAATCAATCTATACATAAGTTTTGCAATTATAGCGTACCTATAGATAAACCGTCGGTAATATCCACAATGTCCCATGAAGGCTTGTACCTCCTTGACTGTTGTTGGTCTAGAAAAATGAGCAATGACATGAATCTTCTCAATATCAGTAGATCTATGCCATTTTTAGACACTATATGTCCAAGAATTTTTCCTTGTCTTACCATGAATGTGCACTTTTCAAGATTTAAGCAAATCCTATAAAGTCTACATTTTTCGAATACCTTTTTGAGGTGTTCAAAATGACCAGCTCCGATTGATGAATGCACGCATAGATCATCCATATATACTTCTAAGAATTTCCTAAGATATTATTTGAAAGCATGGCTCATCAACCTTTGAAACGTGGCTGGAGCATTAGTTAACCTAAACGGCATGACCTGATAGGCAAATATACCCCATTCTGTTGCAAAAGCAGTTTTGCGCTGATCTTTTGGGTCAACCAAAAGTTGATTGTATCCCTAAAATCCGTCTAAGAAGCTGTAAGCTTCTTTTTCCGGAACTCGTTCTAAACATGCTCAGTTATCGAAAGAGGAAAGTTGTCTCTGATGGTAGTTGCATTCACCTTTTTGAGATTAACACACACTCGTAATTTTCCATTCTTCTTGGGTACTACCAAAATTGGAGACACCCAATTTGTGTGTTCAAATTCGTAAATGAATTCGGCTTCCTTTAGTTTTTCAATGTCTTCTTTGATCTTCTTGGCAAATGTTTCGTTATACGTGTATGGTCTCTGTCTACTTGGTTTTGCGTCATCTCTCATGGGTATAGTATGTTGACAGATTTTTGGATCAACACCCTTGAGATCCTTGTAAGATCAAGCGAAGATATCTTGGTATTCTTTTAACGAGATCAACAAAAGATTTTTTTCTTCTTCTGTTAGGGCATTTGCAATGTAAGCAGGTTTAGGCTCTTCTCCTGGTTCAGCCAAGTCTACCCTTTTAGCGTTTTCAAGCCCTTCGTAAGATTTGCTTTGTTTCTGCAGTTCCCTAATTGGTTGTTCAGTTATGATTTTTCAATCTTGGAGAGTATACTTTTTGTAATGGGATGGAACATGCATTGCATCCTTAGAATCCTCTTCCATGGTTTCCATTTCGGTTGTGTATTTTTCCTTTAGAGATTTTTTCAACTCTTGATATTTATTTTCCGCTCAACTCTAGTCATGAGTGGTTTCTTATCTTGTGATTTTTCTTGAGTAGCCTTCCTTGTTTTTCTCGATGTCTGAGACATTTTTGAATTTTTGAATGAAGGATATCTGCAAGTTATTTTGTCCTTGACACAATCATTTGCATCTATCTTTATTAGGAATTGTGTTTTATTGGAGACTAATGGCATAGGTCGTGTTTTCACAATTTTGGTCTCTCTCTTTCGTCTTTACCATTTTTGTCTTCTTGATTTCTGGTTTGGAAAGTCAAAAAACTTTTCCTCTCCTCCTTTTAAGAGTAACTTAGCTCTCGTATGCTCTTTTTCTCACCCCAAATCTTTTGAGGTGCTGAGTGTTGATCTAACTCATCAGTTGCATCGTAATAGAGTTCTGAAAAGACTTGTTGAGCTTTTATTAAGTCCTTGGGTTCCTCATCTTCGTTTTCAATGTTGAGGATTGATATCATTTGGATGGGATTATGTCGTAGCCATCCTCATTGAAAAAATGAGTAGGCATAGACGTATTCACACATACGTCCATTATTGCTAAAATTTGAGTCCACTTTAATGGCTCAAATAAATGCTCTGGAAATGGTTCAGGTATGTAGGCTTCGTCAGTGCAATCCCTTTCTAGGATACATTCTTCTCGTCTTAAGCTTCCGTTTTCTAAATCTCCGCACATCTAAATAGGAGTGTCTTTGTTTAACCAGGATGGGAATTTAGTTTCAGCCGAAGAGATTGAATCAAACTCTTGGATGGGTGTTGTTCACAGGCCACCGTGACGGACGTCCATAGCATAGCCTTCAGGCATCAACATAAATATCAATACTAGGGAAGCGACTCGGATGAGGCATGGAAAATCACTAGTGTGTCAATCCTAATGAGGTGATCTTGAAGAGATGCAGCTACTAACTCTACAAGCAAATCAAACGCACTAAAGCCAAGTAATCTGCCTATGTCCTTCTACACAGCTCTACAGTCATCACGCCTGTTTACCATGCAAATCATATCGGATTCGCACGAAACTTGAAGGGAAGCTACAGGGGACTATCAGGAACATATCCTATCACTGTCACACCATTTTGGATAGGTACACGGATCACGATCGTTCGTCCCAAAGTACGCAAAAACAATAAACGGATGATCCTAAAGGGTCGTTTTTGGGTCCCTAAAGCCTCTCCTAGGGTCAAAACAACATAAAATACGTATATAAACACTCAAATCAGCTATTTAAGGCCACAACGGTTGCGTTTGATACCTACACCGAATCTTGAATGCTTACACTTGAATGAAAGAGCAGAGTAAGAAGAACACAATGCAATAAACAAAACTGAATCTGGATTACCGTAGCCACAATAGTGATGATTACAAGTTGGAGCCAAGAGGTCGCTCCCTGTGCATACAACAATAGTCACTTATCTTCCAAAATCATCCCCCTTTCCCACTAACCTTAGTGTAAAATATACCTAGGGATTTATTAAAGTGGCCGGCGCACTTCTCATGGACCTCTACATACATCATTGGAAAAATTATATCTTTGACTTAGACTTGACATAGACGATTGTCATTAAGCTTTTACACGGTTTGATGTATTAAACATCGAAAAAATAATGTGACCACATCAAAACTTTGGCAGGCTGACCCAACGGGCGCCTTGGCTAGGTGGGCACTTGTATGTTGTCATCACCTCCAAACACTCCCCCCTTCCTAGCTTGTGTCGTCCATTGAATCGACCATTTGTAGTCTGGTCTTCTTGTTGATGAGACTCCCCCCTTCCTTGATTGAGCTATATCTGGCATGTTTTGCTTGTTCAAATGGAGTGCCCATTTGCCTTTGATTGATGAACATGTGTTCTTTGTGATTTGGATGTTGTGGACGAGGCATTTGTGCATGTTTTTGCACATCCTGCTTTACCTTTTTATTTGTGCAGTTGGTCGATGATACCTGCTTCTTTGGATACTTTGCCTCCTGGTGCAGTTTACTTTTCATTGGAGCTCGTATCTCAAAATGTTTGAGACTTTGACGTGTGTGCACTCGCATCTCCAATTTGATTTTCTTTGCCACTTTGTCAATAGAGCTTTGTTGGTATCTTTCAAGATAAGAGCTTCTCTTGTCGAACCGTAGTTGAGAACAATGTGGCCCCACTTTATCTCTTTGAAGATCGTGTAACAAATTCTTTATTGGTTTCATTTGATGGAAGGAATATATACAATAGAATAGTGATGGGTGTTTCTAAATTAGGGTCTAAAACCTGAATGACCAAAGGAAAAAACCCAGTGGGAAAAAATGCCTTTGGTATTCGCTCTTATTGGGGTTGAACACTTGGAAGTTGAGTACCTGTTCATGCAAGGTGAGTGCTTGGGATAAATAAGGTAAGAGTGCGTAATGCAAGTGCCAGTTATGGGACACTCTATATGCACACAAGAGTTCTTTCAAGAAAATCATGCGGTGTGAAAAATGAGTTGTTGGGTGCTTCAAGGAACAAATGTAGCACATGTGATATCCAAGGACATTTCAATAGCTTCCACATTTCCAAGAAGGGTTTTTGATGTTGAAGCTTCTCCACTCATTACTCACCATGCATAGTGCGTGAGTGTCTTTTGGAATCTCTTCTTCACTTTACCAAACTTAAAATACATAGACTTGGACTCTTGTGCTCACCTATACCAGCATGAGCGACATAACATAAATATGCTCAACTCCTCCACCTTGAGTAGTACCTAGAATAGCTAAGACTCATAGACCACAGAGAATATTACTTGAAGCTTTGGGACTAATGCCTTGCTCATTTAGTGGCTTAGCTGCCCGACTTTTGACTTTTATGCCATGTAGTTTTAATGGCGACTTGGACTTACATATTCATGGCCTGGAACCCAATGCCATAAGTTCTTGAGATTAAGGCCTCTATCATTGCTTTGGTCTTTGGATGCTACCATCTTTTCAAGTAAGTTGGCATACTTTGACTCCTCTAGCTTCTTTTGTTGCATGGGATGTTCCGTAAGGAGGCCGCATTGTTGTACCTTTACTTTTTCTTCTTTGTGAGGAGCTTGAGTTCTCAACAGTGGTTTTGGGACCCACTTTGTTCTTGCTTCATGAGTTGCTCCCTTGACTTGATGGACACTAGGCATTTGTATCCATACTTGCCTATTACCATTGTAAAAGCCTTGCTTTTGTAGTAGAAGACGAGGGATCCATTTTGAGGTTGTTTCTCCCTTGGTTGTGCTTAGTCTCCATTGGCTCTTTGTTGTTGTTGATTGTCTTTGTGTGGGGTCCTTTGCTACTTGGTTAGTCTTAGTGGCTCTAGGTTGAGCAACTACTTTGGGTAACCATATTTGGGTGTTACCTTCATAGAATCCTTGTGCTTCAAGTAGCTTGACGGGAACCATTCTATTCTTTGTCTTCATTTGGGCTTGTTGGGTAGCTTGATAAATCTCTGACTTTGGTACCCATATTTGTTGTATTGTTTGCTTCTTTGAAGCTCTTTTCTTTTGCTTCTTCTTTCTCCTAGTTGAGTTGGTTGTCTTGCGTTGAATGCTCGGCTTGTTCTTTGCGGGGTTTCTTTGTAAGGGTGAGAAGTTCCATGCCATTACCTTGGGCTTTTTGGCCCAAACATCATTTGAGGCCACCCATCCTATCGCCTTTTGTTGTTGAGATTGTTCTTGAGAGTGTATCCAAATTGGATCTTTGACTTTAGTGTGTTCCTTGGATACCAACACCTGCTTGACATTTCTTTTCTTCTTTTGGAGACTTTGCTGCAATGGAGATTTAGGTTGCAAAACCTTTTGTTTAGGGATCCATTGCATTGTGGAAGATTTTGTTCTTGACGTAGAGGCTTTGCTTGAGCTTTGATGTGGGCTTGCCGAAGGTAAACTGACTTGCGAGGATGATATTCTTCAATGTTTAGTTTGCACTTAGCTTTTTCTGTTGCAGATGGTTGTGTCTTTTTTGTTGATGTCTCTTGGACCGTCTTTGTTTTTGTTGATGATGCTTTTTGTTGTTGCGTGAAGAAGATATTCTTCCAGCTCTTTGTTAGTACTAGAGTTTCTTTGATGTGATGTGAGTCAACTATGTTGAAGTTGTCTTTGAACTCCCCATGACCCAACTTGAGTATTGCCTCCACTATGCCAAAACTTGGGATTGGTGTTTTGGCACTGGTGTATACTCTTTCCTCCACTTCTTTAATTGTCGGCTTTCCCATCATTATCCAAGTGCCATATGACATTATATTCTTAGTAGCATAAAGATCAATTGTGGCCGAACATGTAACCTTGAGCCCTGCTTGTCCGCATAAATTGAATTTGATCAATGTGGGATATTTTTCATCTTTGGCTTTTTCCTCATTCTTCTTTTGATCTTGAGTTTGTAGAACATCTGTTGATGTGGAGCTTTGCACATCCGATTCTTCCTGTACTTTCAACTCTGCATCATTTGAAGTTAGTTTCTTTGGAATAGATGTTGTTGACTCTTCAAGTATGTCAATGATGACATCTCCACATGGTTGTATTGCTCTCCTAGTTTTTGTTTGTGCAATATCCTCCATGACATAGCTATTTGTCCCTCTATTTTCATTCTCACAAATGTCATTAGCATTTCTCAGTGCTTTCAACATAAAACATGAAACTAGGTCGTAGCCTTCTTCATCACAAAACTTGGTTGGAGTTAGCTCATTTACACACACATCCAAGGTTGCCAATATTTGAGTCCATCCAAATGGCTCAAATAATTTCTCTAGAAAGGGTTCTGGTATGTAAGCTTCATCATTCATTGATCTTTCTAGGATGCAATCCTCCTTCAGTGATCTTCCACACTTCAAAGCACCACACATCCAAAGTTCTTGTTTGGTTTGTAGCCACGCAGGTATCTATTTCCCATTGACTATAGTGGAGTTAATTTCTTCTAAAGGAGTTCTATTCACATCTCTATAGCTATGGTCTTTTATGTTTATTTTTGTGGTGATCTTTTTATGTCTCAAAGTATATATAGTCATAGCCCCAATCTTGAATCATCTTAAGTTGACGCATGAAAGGTCTTCCTAAAATGATATCAAAATCGTTCCCTTTTTCAAAATATACTATTGCAAATGTATGTTCATATTCAATTCCACAAGAAGTCACAATAATTTTCTCTAGGATACCTGGAGGTTTTTTCATGTATCCATCTGCAAGTTGCAGCTTCATTCTAGTGTTCCTAAGTGCTAGTCTACCCCATTTTTCCCAAATGTCTTTTGTGGATATGGCTACTCCAGTCCCACTATCAAGTATAGCCAATGTTTTAACTCCTTTGTATTCCACAAGTAAGGTGGCGTTTCCTTCTTCTTCTTTGCAATATTCCCCCACCTTGTTTATTGGCACAGGTTTAGCGTTTGCACTTTCTTGTTGAGTTTTTTTTTATTGTTCATTTGAGGGTAGATCTTGAAGAGGTATCTTTAATCCCATCTTTCCCAAATTGTTTCCTACTTCATCCCATACATGTGGTCTAATCTTAAGCAGTTCAGATAGAGTAATGGTGCACTGTATTGGAGCTGACATCAACTCTTGCATACTCTATTTATCCATCATATTGGATATGGCATGGCTTTCCTCTAAGATGGCACCACTCTAGTGTCTGAGTCTGCCTCATGTTCTCCTATGTATGAGGGTAAGGTCTTCAAGGACTCTGGTTTGCTTTCAATTGAAACTTCCGTCCATGCATCTCCATTTAGAGATTGAATGTCTCCCTGATAGACTTCATGCCCTGTATTGACCTCAGTTATGGGTGCAGATTGGAAAGTCGCACTTCCATCTTTTGCACTTCTAATTGCTTCCCACAATTCATTTGGCCATGGATCATCTATCTTTGGGATAGGTGCCATAAATTGTGATCTTGGCCTTGCATCATTAGTGGTGTTGGCCACAAATTGATCATCTAGTTGAATTTCTAGGTTGTTGTTTCTTGTGTTGCAGTCTTTGCTTGCACATCCTTTTGTGATTCTAGCTCAATGTTTCTTTGAGTTAATGTTTCAACAACCTTTGCCTTAGGCATTTCAAATCCAGCACTTTTTGGTTTTGTTTCTAGAGGTGGAATTGGTGCTTCAGGCTCCATCATTGCTTGTGCAGTTTTTACCAATTCCTTACACATTTTCAACCTCTCAGTCTCTACCTCAACATGAGGATATTTCATCCCTCTTTGCTCTAGGATTTGGTTGGGTTTCAATCTAGCCTCATATGCTTCTAGTGCAGCATCTAATGGCTCTAGGACTTTGTCTACCAACATAGATCCTCCGGAAGACGCCTTCCTTGGTTTCTTATCGCTCACCACCGTTTTTTTTTTCCTGTTCTTGTTTTAACTGCTCCTTTGTCTCTTGTAATTCTGTTTGTAGTGCAGTTTGATTTGTAATTGTTTTTGCTTTAATTCTTTCTCTTTTGGCTTTCCAGGATTTTATCCCAGTCCTCACTGACACACTAGTTTTTTCCCCTTGTTTGGGTTGTTGATCTTTCTCCTCATTAGCTTGGTCCTCAGCATTTTCTTTTTCTTGGGCTCTAGTCACTATCTTCACAGGAATTTTGGGTTCTGCCTCTGGTCCACTTGGAGAAGGTAACACTCCCACAACATTCATTGTTGTTTTCCCCTGTTTGTTTGGGTGTTTTGGACAATTTGGAACAATGTGTGTAATGGCACACTCCAAACAATATCCAATCATCTCTAGACAATAACAATTCTTGGTCCAATGATTACCTCCACACTTGTAGCATGGTCCATCTTGTTGAGTCATTGATGGCACAAATGATGGTTGTTCTTGCTTAGCCAGAATGGTCTCTGATCTACGCTCTTGATTGGCTATGAACATCAGAGTGTACTCATTCAATGAATAGAGTTTTCTCATAGGTTCTTGCCCTAGCCTAGGTTGTGATACCTCAGCTCTTTGTAAAGCCCTTGATACAACCCTATTTTGAAATAATGGATGATTTGGTAATGGCATTTGTTTTTCTATTTGATGTCCAAATAGTATCCCCCTAGTGTAGGTTTGATTATAGTAGCACTCACTCATATCATGATTGGTCCATTTTTTCTCAATGGCACACCATTTTATTCATTGTGCTACTTGCGTTGCTAGCTCATCTAGGTTGGTCATTAATTGAGACTTAACCACTTGCCTTGTGTTGGTTTCACCAGATACTAAAGGAGCATTATCCATAGTTATCTTTGTATCACCAATTTCCTCGCCATAGGCTTTACAATTGTCAACTAGGTATAATGCTTCTCCCGTGACTTGTTCAAAGGAAGTACATCCTTTTAAGTGCAAATCTTTCTTGAGAGTTTCATTTTTCAAACCCTTTATGAAGAGAATGGATAATCTTTCATCCTGTGGTAACTCACATTCCGGATAGCTCTCCATATATTGTTTGAAGCGTAACGATGCTTCTTTCACTCTCTCATCTTCTTTTTGCTTGAATGCATAGATTTGGGACACTGTGTTATGCTTGATTCCCCTTTTAGAGACCTCCACAACAAATTCTTGCAACAATTAATCAACGTTTGAGAAGGCATTTTTGTCCAACGGTTGGAACCAATTCAATGTTATCCCTTCCAAGGTTAAGCCAAATCCCTCATACTGTGTATGAAAATAAAATACTTGTTTGGCTCTTAACACTTGTTTGAACAAGTATACATGTACGTATGGGTCCCTTAATCCATCATAATTCTTCTTGACACATTTGGCCAATTGATATGTTCTTGTAATGGCTATTGCCCACACTGGAGCAATAGGCATTACGGGAATGATTACCCGCAACTACATTATATGAACATCAACGCACAAAATGACAAGAGAAGGAAGTACAAAGTACAAAGACACAGAACAACCCTTGCTTCATTCATCTGTAATCCAGACACAGAGTACAATAGATGATGCCATGAATATCATAGAGATTGGTTAAGTTACATCAAAAGACAGGTATGCCCCTCCATATACAACCGCTGCTCCAGCGCAGATCGGGAACGGTGCACACACTCCTGTCCCATGATATACTATGAAGAACTGCCGCTCCGGCCGCCACATGACTCCTGACTCCTGACTCCTGATCCGCAGTGTCCAGACCTCCGCAGGACCGCATGTGCGGCTAATTCCATAACACCTGGCATGCACGGTAGATTGCACGAACCCACAATCAGCCCCTCCGGTTGGAAGGTTCTGGTGGTTTCTCTGCACCTTGCTCTGGTGAAGACGAAACATCAATATAGCCAAAGCCCCAAAAATCTGCAGTATGGGCTCGATAGACCTCATCCAAAAGACGTGGATCTATCTCAATTTGTTCAGGCCAGGCAGCCCGAGGAACAAACTGTGTTGGCAAGGAGATAGATTGAGGCGGCTGTGCTAGAGGAGCAAGAGGTGTATGCAAGGGATAATAACGAGTAAGGTAGCGATTAAGAGCAGCCAAAAATGGAGGGCAAGGTGGGAGACTAAGAGAAAAGGAATGAGCTAAGGTCTCCACCCAAAAACAGACCCTGCGCCTCTCCTTACGAAATTGACGAATCATTTTCTGCAAAGGAGAGACATGAGCCTGGGATTCAACACAATCCTCTGTAGCTTGTGCCCAATCAGCAACATCAAAACCCTCTGGAACAACACTCTTACCTCTCTCAGTGTTGGATGACTCGGGTTGGTGCACCACAACGTGATGAGCAGGTGGCTGTGCTCCCACCTCAGCAGCCAAGCGTGTGCTCCAGCTTTGTAATTGATTATCTAAAAAAGTTCGGAGATCCTCTTGCATCTCCGCTTCTAATGCATCCAAATCAGTCATGTTGATCACTACATTGCCAGGGTGCGAGGTTAAGTAAGAAGCTAGGCTATGCTGTGTTCTCAACTGAAGAAGTTCTTGTTGAATAGACCTTACAATCTCAGCATTAGCCCCTCTTAATCTTTGTATTTCTGCCCCTTGATGGCGAGTAGTGGCAGTCAACTGTTCATTCTAAGTGTTTAACTTGTCAATCTGAGTCTGTGAAGTCACTACCTACGCTTCCAGCTCATTGACTCGTCCCACTGTGGCTAGGGCTGGCCAGGCCGCACGAATAGACTCTGCAAGTCTGTGCAAAAAATGTGCCGCATGCCTGTAATTGGTCAGCAGGGGTCGCTACTGCCGTAGCCTCCCAGGGTAGCGCTGCGAGGAGAATACCTCCCGTCGAGGCAGCCGCATTCGTAATACCTGACGTTTCCGGTTGAGCGGGGACGTCCGCAACCGCAGAGCTCATCCGCAAGGGAGTCGTACTGCTAACTCTTTCCTGCATTCGGCGGCGCCAGCGAGCCACCGAAGAATACTCTACAACAGGAGATGCAGTTGCTGGAGGTGGTGTTGAAAATTGCTGCTCCTCACAGCCGCGCTTGCGGCTTGTTGATCCTGCACCTGCAGTGGCCATCTTCTGGGCTCCAGAGGATACCACCGCCGTCGATGAACCAGGCAATTCCACAGTACCCACTTTTTGCTGCTGTGTTTCCCTCTCCGTCGGCACTGCCAAGCTTTGGGTTTGCGACAGAGGAGGATTAGTGCCTTGGACCACCAAGCGACATAAGAGGCGGCAAAGAAGCAACCATATCAGATAAACGCAGCAAACTAGCAAAATTCAGATGACCAAAACGTGCATGCCAAAGTTTTGCATCTGAAATAGCCCTTGAATCTGCAACAGCATTTGCAAAATTTTGTCCACCTTTGTCATGCAAAGTGAGCTTATACAGCCCATGGAACAAAAGGCCAGATGCAACAATTTCATCACCAAAAATGAGATCATGAACTGTACATCTGTCATCCACAAATTTGACTACAAGTCCAAGTCTAGCAAGTGCGGATATAAACAAGAGATTCTTCTTGATCCCAGGTACATAAAGTGAATCAACAAGTGTGAAGGAACTTCCATTAACAGCAGTGAGCACAATCTTTCCAACTCCTTGAACTGGGTAAGAGGCGTTGTTGGCACAAGTGATTGAATTCCCATGAGGGACAGACTCAAGAGAGGTAAACAATTCACGATGTGAGGTAGTGTGCTTTGTAGCACCACTGTCAAAATACCACACATGTGAATCTGCAGCAATTGACAAGCATGCATCATGGACAATAGGATTGTAAGTACACTCTGCGCTAAAAGCCCATTCTGCATCAACATCAGCATTACAGTCTCCTTTCACAGAAGACTCAACAATGGCTGCATTTGTAGTGGAACCAGCATTTGCAGTGGAACCACCCTCTTTCTTCTTAGCCTCTTTGGCCTTCAACTTAGGACACGACTTGATCAATGGCTTTACAATAATGGCAACGCATCTTCTTTTTGCCCTTATCACTAGAATTGCCAGAAGAAGTGCTGCTAGCAAAAGCATTATGAACAGAATTTTTGCCACTCACAGCAGAACCATAAGAAGTGGCTGCATTACTGTTACCACCGTTTCTTTGAGAAGCAATAAAATCCTGTTCAACTGCACCCTGCCTAGTCCTGTTTTTTCTGGAAAGTGACTCTTGCAACAACAGCAATGTGCATAATGCATCAAACTTGACAACTTTACGATTTCCTTGGGTCATTAGTCTCCAAGTACTAGCAAAAGTCTGGTAGGAATCTGGTAAGGCATCAAGAACAGTCTGCACAAGGGAATTGTCTGAAATGACTTCACCTGCAGAAATAAGTTGCTCATTGATATCCTTTACACTAGCAAGGAAAGTGTCCATGTCATCTTCCTCATGCATAATCTTCGACTCTAGCTCTTTATGCAGCAAAGAAATTTTAGCCTCATTGCGGCTTGCATAAAGACCTACTAAAATATCCCAAGCCTGTTTTGCAGATTTTGCTGAACGGATGTGAGGAACAATGGTGCGCTTCATAGACAACGCAAACGCAATCAATGCATGAGCCTGCGCATCCTTAACATCCCAACGAGCTTGTTCTGCCATAGGCAAAACAACTCTAACAGCTGCAATCCTTGTAGCAAGACCTGCAACATCCTCAACATCGCCTACATCCTCAGAACCAAGACGTACATCAATGCCCTGCACAATGTTCCAAACACCCTTTGACAGAAGAACATGTTGCATCATATAAGCCCACATAGGGTAGTTGTCCCCATCCAACCTGTCCTCAGCAGCAAACATCTTGAACACATCTGTGTTGTTGTTGTTAGCCATGGTAAATGCTGCACCTGATGTGAAAACTGCCTGAAAATAGGAGAAACGGAGCGGGAACAACTCGTGCTATATAGCACAAACCGTAGAAGACTATAAGGCACCTGTTATGTAGAAAACGACACTAATAAAAATTCTGCACAAAATGACAAAATAGCATGTGCAGTACTGCCTGTAGTGGAAACGGAGGCCGAAATGAGCCCAAATCAAAATTCTAAGTAGACCAAGCTCTCCCAAAATTTTTGTCGACCTACGAACGCTCGCTAAAGATCATTGAAATCGGAGAAAGTGAGCAGGCGTGTGCTGGAGCAGCTAGCGACTAAGCCCGGGAGGACGTGACCTACTCTGATACCAATTGTTGGAATTAGGGTTGCAGAGAAACACACACAGCTTGGAGAAGAAGAAGGAAGCTCAAGGCACACAATAGAGAGTGTATAACTTCGTGTGCAATGGAAAGATAGATAGCCCTAGAGTGATGGTCGTATATACAATGCACGGGGGAAAAAACCTCCTAAAGAGGGAAAAAATGCCCCGGCGGTCCTAGTGTGTTCACACACATCACTACCACATGTATATCGTAACACTGTTTACCATGCAAATCATATCGGATTCGCACGAAACTTGAAGGGAAGCTACAGGGGACTATCAAGAGCATATCCTATCACTGTCACAACATTCTGGATGGGTACATGGATCGCGATCGTTCGTCCCAAACTACGCAAAAACAGTAAACGGATGATCCTAAAGGGTGGTTTTTGGGTCCCTAAAGCCTCTCCTAGGGTCAAAACAACATAAAATACGTATATAAACACTCAAATCAGCGATTTAAGGCCACAATGGTTGCGTTTGATACCTACACCGAATCTTGAATGCTTACACTTGAATGAAAGAGCAGAGTAATAAGAACAAAATGCAATAAACAAAACTGAATTTGGATTACCGTAGCCACAATAGCGATGATTACAAGTTGGATCCAAGAGGTCGCTCCCTGTACGTACAACAATAGTCACTTATCTTCCAAAATCGTCCCCCTTTCCCACTAACCTTAGTGTATTATATACCTAGGGCTTTCTAAAGTGGCCGGAGGACAACTTCTCATGGACCTTAACATACATCATTGGAAAAATTACATCTTTGACTTAGACTTGACGTAGACGATTGTCATTAGGCTTTTACAAGGTTTGATGTATTAAACATTGGAAAAATAATGTGACCACATCAAAACTTTGGACGGCTGACCCAACGGGCGCCTTGGCTAGGTAGGCACTTGTATGTTGTTATCACCTCCAAACAGGTGTTTTCAAGACATCTCTTTAAGTGTGATCTTTTAGATTGACTCTTGTTATAGATCCCACTTGCTTCAAGTACAAATAGTTGTTTCCCTAATCTTGGATAAGCTGTACCTGTCGCATGAAAGGTCTTCCCAATATGATTTCAGAGTTGAGTTTTTTCCCAAAGTCTACTATGGCAAAAGTGTGTTGATATTCAATTCCACAGGAATTGACTATCACTTTTTCAAGCAGCCCTAATGGTCTCTCAATGTGTCCGTCAGCCAACTGCAATTTCATTCGAGTTTGTCTAATGGATCGTTGTCCCCAGGATTCCCATACTGCTCTAGTGGCTATGGCTATGCCGGCTCCACTATCCAGTACCGCCATGGTTTCAATATCATTATACTTCCCTGGGAGGGTGGTGTTTCCTTCTTCCACTTCATAATATTCTCCGCCCTTGTTCATAGGAACTGATAGAATCTCTTTGTTTTCCATTTCAGTTTTCAAATTTCCCAAATTATTTGAGATTAACCCCGTTATCCCCACCTTCTCTAGGGTTTTCTGTAAATCATTCTAGAAGTATGGTCTGAGTTTTAACAGTTCTCCCAAGTTAAGAGTGCATGAGATGGGTGTAGACATGATCGAATGAATGTTTTCTACTTCTAGGGTCTGTTCAGCTCTTTTACTTGAGTGGTCCTGCACATGATGGATTCATCTTCATTATCTCCCAAGTAAGAAGGTAATGTTTTTAATGTCAATGGCTTCGACATTTGTGAAGCTTCCGATCCGCAATCCCCATACAAGGATTGTAAATCCATGTTCATATCAGAAGGTAGGTTATCCAACTAGACTTCCTCTATAGGAGCTAGCTTTAGAGTTAGACTCCCATCATTGATCTCTCTCACTTTTTCCCATAAGTGCCCTGGCCAGTCTTCCTCTACGAATGGAATTCCGTCCAAGACATCTTCGTTGTCTGACACTATAAGCTCTCGTTTATTTTTTTCAAGGTGGGGTTCTGCCACCACATTGGATTTTGCTTTCATTTCTTCTTACACAAGATCTTCAGTTTTTGCAATACTTTCAAGCTTGGGTTTTTGTTTTTGCAGCATTTCTTGCGTGATTCTTACCAAAGTTTGATAAGCTTCGAGCTTAGCTGCTTCCACGTCTGGAGATGGATAGTTTTTCCACATTTTTTCCATGTTTTGGCCTGCTTTAATCCCTACTTGGTAGGCTTCCAAGGTGGCATGAATAGGCTCCAAAATTTCATCAACAACCAGAATGAATCCTCCAAATTTCACAGTTGTTTCCTTGAATTCACTACCTGTTTCTTTCAACTTGTCCTGCGCTAGCTTCTTTTCTTTCTCTTCGATTTCAACTCGTTGTTTTTGTTTTTTCATCTCATATCTTTTTCTTCTGCTCCTTTTGATTCTTTGAGAAGAAACTTTCGTGTTCTCAGAATCATCATAGGAGTTGTGTTTCTTTTTCTTTGCCTGGGCTCTAGTGATCACCTTGATTGGAACAATCGATTCACTCTCTGATGAGCTACTAGGCATCACTTGGACTACGTTTACTACGATTTTTCCCTTGTTCAAAGGATTTTTAGGACAATCTTCCAGAAAGTGTCCTCCCTTTTTGCAACATTGTGTGCAATAGGCTTCAATTGGTTTGAGGTTTTTGTCAGGCTCTGGACATTCGTTTTTCCAATGGTAATCAGCACAACAGTTATGACAGTTTCCTGTTCTAGGATTCATCATGGGTCTTCCCATGGGAGGTCTGACACCTTGATTAGCTACATAATATTGATGCAAGCTCTGGTGGAGCATAAGTCACGGTTTATTCCATTGGTGGTGGATGTGGATTATACCAATCTCCTTCTACCATTATTGTAGATGGACTAGGCTCTGCATAGGGTGTAACAGGCACTAATGCTTGTTCATCTATGACTCCTTCAAAGTGCATGTACTTTACAAGCACTGCATTATGTCCTAGATATAGAGGTTTTTGTCCCAACACAGGTTGAGGTCTTTCCATACCCATTGGTGGTCTTTGAGCTTGAGCCATAATAGGATGATATCTGTACATGGGTTGTCCTTATGGCCTCATGGGCACGTACTGAACATTCCCATCATACTTTGGTCTGAAGTAGCACTCATGGGTCTCATGGTTGGTCCCTGTGGAGGTATTCCTTCTCCTGGTCCTCTCATAGGTTCTTTTTGCATATTGTTCATTATGTTGTTCATCCTTTTTAGCATATCTTCTAAAGCTGAGAGTGGTGCAGTAACAGCCATTCCCACTCGTGCTGGTTTTGTGGATGCTGTTTTTTCGCTTTGGTTATCTCCTAGGTCAAAAGCATCAGACACACACACTTCTAGGGTTGTATGCTTTTTACTATAGAGTATAGCATGAAGTTCTTTGTTTAGCAATTCCTCCAGAAAGAAAGATACAAGTCGTTCTTCTGCAGGTATCTCCATCTCTGGGCATCTGGCAATGTATTGTTTCATTCGAGTTACACAATCCCTAACAAACTCACCATGTTTTTGTTTAAAGCTGTAGATTTGAGCTACCGTATTATGTTTGATCCCCATTTTGGAACAAGCAGCTATAAATCCTTAAGCTAATGTGTTCAAGTCCATGATTGACCTTGGTGTAATGTTTTGGAACCATGTCAATTCTTTTCCTTCTAATGCCATTCCAAACCCCTCAAATTGAGTATGGAAATCGAATATACGCTCTGCTCTTAGCACTTGCTTAAAGCTTGCAGATCCACTATATTTTCTGACCCATTTCTGAAAATCAGTTGGTCTGACACGTCTGTTTGGTTCAACTTAGGTCTTTTGGGAGTTGGTCCTGTTCTGAGTCCTTCAAACAAGTCTATTGGAAATAGTGACTCATGTAGCCTTGGACTTGCCTTAGTGTCACCCAGTTTTCTACGTGATGAGGTGGTTTCTGGTTTCTTCACATTACTCTCAGATGATCTCTCACGGTGTTCATCTCTTGGAATTGTTTTTGGTCCTTACCCCAATATCCAATCACGGATGGAATACCCTTGGTCATCATAAAAAAGTTGTTGTTATAACAATCCCTAAACAAGTAGGTTGATAGGTCTTCTGATCCCTTATCTTTGATCTTGAAGATATAGATGATCTTCATGGCCGTTAATTATCCTAGTTTGGCTTGAGAAGTCCACAGAAGATCTTTTATGTTTCTATCTTCCCAACAATAGACTTCGATCCTAGGATTATCCGTACTAAGGCGTTTCAAAGGATTCAAGTCTACTTGATCGTATCCCTTGAATTCTAAAGTTGGTGGTCCTTCTTTTGCTGACATATCTGGGATTATGGTGTTTACTTCTAACCCCCATTTGTCTATCACGTCAGGGTTTTTGACTTGTAAATACTGAGTTCCGTTTTGATCCATGTACATTTTTCTTTGTTTGTATTCCCTATTAACCTCTTCTTCGAACTCAATACCATGGTCATCAATGCGAATAGCATACTCCTTGTTAGGGTCCAAGTAAACCTGGGCTCCATGAGGTTAGTCTTATAAAAGGATAGTATATGATTATAGCGCACTATCGTTCCGATTTCCGAGTGAGTCGAGTAAGAAGACATTTCGGATGTTGAATCTGAAAAAGTGTCTGAGACTTCTTCAGGACTTGTGTACAAGGAATTACCTTGATTCACGCTTTCTTCGGTAGGTACTCTATCGGAGTTTTCTCCGAGTATGCCCTGATTTCCTAGTACACGACCAGATTTAAGGTTCATATAGACTTGTAAATCCGTGGATAGAGTACTCACCTTTGGATTGACTAATCGTCAATTTTCACTTGATTCAATTGCAGCTTTTTGTCAAGCCACTGATTCCTCCTTTGCAACCTGATTCCTATACAAATTTGATCAAGTTAGTTATTCTTCTATAATGACAGTAGAGTTTTTGTTATTCTTGTTATTGGTCTCTGTGTATCACTTCAAATCGAGCTATGAGAGTCAAAATTTGACTTTCAAATTCGACTTTAGCAAAAATCAAAGGTTTGATCTGCAACCTGAAAACTAAGTGTAAATGTATTAATTTTGATCCTTGAACCCAAAATTTCCCTATGGCTTTATATTATGTTGGTCTATCACTGTATAAGTTCAAAAGTCAAAATTGATGTCTCTGGATAGCAGAAGTAAATAATCGTGATTATTTATTTTTGTCAGTTTTTTGCACTTTTTTGATAGGTTTGGCAAGTATACGGCTTGTTAGAGTCCCAGGGCAAGTTTCAACAAATTTGGACAAAATCTGATTAAGTTTATCAACTGTTTGGTGTCTGTAGACTCTGATTTTGAGAATCTGGCTTAATTCTCACTTTTGGGATCCAAATTTCATCAAAATTGAATTTGTGAGGTCTAATTGATATGCTTGACCTTGTGATGCACTCAAATTTTCAAAATCATTAAGTTTTGAAGCAGATGTAAATAATCGTAATTATTTACTCCAGCTATATTTTTGTAAGTTTTTGCCCCAACTTTGACACAGATCTGTTAAGCACCTTAAGTTAAGGTCACTAGCCAATTTTCATCAAGTTTGGATAATTTTCGGTCAAATGGTCATCAATTATTTGTCCGCAGACTAACTTTGCAATTTTAGTCACAAATTTCACTCCACTAGTCCAAATCTTACCAAATTTGGTTTGTGGACTTATTACAACATGGTGAAACTAGTGATATGCAGACTTGTTCAAAAAAGTTGAAAAATAGGGCAGATGTAAATAAACACGATTATTTACTTCTGACAAATTTTTGGTCAATTGAGCATATACACATGTTTATCACATCAACATAAGCCTATGAAATAAATTTCAACAAGTTTGGATAAATTTCTCCCCAATTTATACTCAAGATTCAAAAAGTCATTACAAACTTTAGTTTTTACCCAGTTTTTTGTCACTTTAGTGATCCAAATCTTTTGGGCCTTTACAAAAGTTGTTTGTACACATGCAATGAGTTAATGGTATGAACCTTGGCCAATTTAGAGCAGAAAGTTAATAATCGTGATTATTAACTTTAGGCTTGAAATGAGCACTTTTTTGCAATTTTCTCAAGGACAGTCTTCATATGATGTATTTTAATCCTATGAATCAAGTCAAAACTTAATTTAACCTAAAATGTCAAGAAAAAGTAAATAATTTGAGTTTTGGCCAACCCTTGAATTTTTTACCTCGAAGTGTCTTTGAGCTTACCAACTGGTTCAGACAACTCTTAGGCTTACTCTCGAGCCAGATTGAGTGGATTTGAGTCTTTTTGAGCTATTTCTAGCCGTAGACCTGAAATTCTGCAACTTCCAATAACAACTCACACGTGATTCTTTCAGAGAGAGAAATGTTTTGAAATCCACCTTGGATCCTACTTGCCCTACTCCTAGATTCTCATGCAATGGGGTTGTGGAAAGTGTCCACAAACACTCGTTTTCTTGTGTTTTTTATGTTTTTTCAGAGCCTTGATCTTAAGACTTGTCTCATCTATCAACCATTCTCTAAATCCTCATCTAAATCTACAGTCCTACAATCCTAAAGGTACTCAACAAGTACGATTACCTCCAAGCTACCTCTACACAGTAAAAGACGACAATCTTATGTTATGCATTTTCTAAAAGAAAGTTTTGAACTCTAGGCAAACCTAAAGAAAGTTAAAAGATAACTACACAAGATGCTCATATTTTTCCCTAGTTTAGGTCTCTTCCATCCCCAGAAGCGGCGTCAAATGTGGGACGCATGTCTAACCTCACCATCCTATCTTATTGCAGTAATAGCGAGAACCACAAATAATTTGTCAAACCATGGGACGAAGCTGACTCAACTAGTGCATAGAGGCTACAAGAGGTTGTCAATCATCTTGGAAAACAACTAACAACTCGCATCTAACTCAAGATACACTAAAGTGATTGAAATCACCAAAAGACAATCGCTCATCGGCAAGCAAATCACATCTGTTACAGCATTAAATGACATTCAAACGTAACGAAACTTCTAGGACAAGTTTATAAGACCTAAGCACACATGCCTATGGTCTCAAACCCCACTTTAGTTCAAGTTCCAAAATCGCGATTATTAGCAATAGTGGATTTTTGACCTAGTTGTTTTCGACCCAGAATGCATCTAAATGCTTAGCAATGATGTCCCAATACCCCGCCTATGCTTAGTTTTTTATTTAAAAGTATAAATTCCTGGTTATGATGAAATTAGGCTGCGGGTCGGCGACGCCAAAAGCTACGAAATACTGTGAATGGCTTACGTCAATGCATAGAGCTCTTACCTGTGGTTGCAATGCAACAAATGCAATCGCAATGACGACTGGAGAGGGAGTAGGAAGCGCGAGAGGGAGAGAAGTGAGTGTCGTTAGCTCACGCTTTGTATTTCTTATCCAAAAACTTCTAAAAAACTTAAAAAAATTGGCTTTTATACCTTAGCCAAGGTTTTTGGGTGGTCAAAACTAATCATCGAGAATTCTACGATACAATCTGGAAGCTTGTAGCCCCGGATCATTAATTACAAAGTTTATCCGAGAAAATAGGAGTTACAATATTTCCAATTTATCAAAATAATAATTGTTTTACAAAGAGAACTCCAAAAACTGGTGTACATGTTAGCTTGCTGCTAACAATACATTGGATCCTTTGACTTACCTTTGACTTTTAGCTTGATCCAATTTAGGATCACTACAAAGGCAAATATTCAAGCTAGCGACATCTCACGTTTGCCTTTAAGAAAATAAGTGAAATTTTCTTAAATGGTATTGTGGGAACCACCTTTGTTAGTGGTCCTCTACTTCATGCAATGAAGCAACCGTGAGGTGTGAGGTAGGTTTTGAGGCTCCAAAATGCTAGCATGTGTGAGAGCATTGTCCTATTATGGTGGTAGGATTTTAATTCTCATGTGATGGCTTCACTTTGCCAAAGACGTGGGTATGACATGGTGCCGACTTACGGATGGCTATAGTGTTCCAAAGTCTATAGTAGCATGTGGGACTGGTGTCTAACCCCACTCCTATCTTATTGAAGATTTAGCGAGAACCACGGTTAAATTATCAATCCATGGGGTGAAGCTGACTCGCCTAGTGCATAGAGGCTACAAGTGGTTGTCAATCTCTTGGAAAAAAACAAACAACTCACATCTAACTCAAGCTACACTCAAGTGAATGAAATCACCAAAAGCCAATCGCTCATTGGAAAACAAATCACATCCGTTATAGCATCAAATGATATCCAAACATAAGGAAACTTCTAGAACAAGTTTATAAGACCTAAGCACACATGCTTATGGTTTCAAATCCCACTTTAGGTCAAGTGCAAAAATCGAGATTAAAACAGCAGTGGATTTTTTACCTAGTCATTTTTGACCCAGAATGCATCTAAATGCTTAGCAATGATGCCCCAATATCCAACCTATTCTTAGTTTCCTATTTTGAAGTGTAAATTCCTACTTATGATGAAATTAGACCGTGGGTCGGTGACGCCAACAACTATGAATTACTGTAAAATGCTTACGCCAATGCGTAGAGCTCTTACCTGTGGTTCCAATGCAACAAACGTGACTGCAATGTGACAATGGGGGAGGGAGTAGGAAGCGCAAGAAGGAGAGAAGTGAGCCCTGTTAGCTCACGCTGTGTATTTCATTATCCAAAAACTGAAAATAACTTACAAAAATTGGCTTTTATACCTTAGCAAAGGTTTTTGGTGGTCAAAACTAATAATAGGAGCTCTAACTAAAGATAGATAAAGACAGGTTGATACAATCTGGAAGCTTGTAGCCCTGGCTCATCAATTACAAAGTTTATCCAAAAAATGGAAGTTACAATATTCCCGATTTATCAAAATCTTAAGTGTTTTTACAATGAGAGCTCCAAAAAATGGTATCCAAGTTAGCTTGCTGCTAACATTCCCCCCCTCCTCGCCTGTGTCTGCGCTAAATCTTCTGCGCCATCTAGCCCTTCTGTTGGCTGTGTTTCCATCTCAGTGAAAGAGAATGAGGGAATATCAATATGTAGCTGCTCTAAAGTTCCTACTTCTTCCTGGGTCTCTTGCCGTCCATCTCTCAGCAAGCTGGTTGACTCTTTTTAGCCCGACTATTTCTTTGAGCAGTTCTTCTTCTCATTGCACCCGCATTAATGTCAGGTCTCTGCATTGAGACTGCTCCAACTTAAGCTCTAGCTCGAGATCTTTGTTCTTTTTTTCTAGTGCTTTGTACACTTCGTTTGTTCCTTCGATCGATGTGACTACGAGATTTTCTTGTATTTGTCGCAAAAAAGTTGCCTGATCATTGATCCCCTGCTTTGAATATTGCAAGGAGGCGTTTGCTACATCTAACTGCACTTGAATCTACTGAATTGACAGAGTTGTAGTTAGAAGTTTGTTAGTAACCTCTGTCAGTTGTTCGTCTTTTGTTTTGCAAGCATATGTCAACTTCATGCGTTCACCTAGCTCCTCAATTTCCTTTTGATGTTTATCTCTTGGTAGGCTGATATTATTTAGCTTCAGCTGATGTTTATCTCTTGGTAGCTGATATTATTCAGCTTCAGCTTTCAATTCCTACACTTGTTTCTGCAAATTGATGATGAAATTTAGTCTGTCCTCTAACTCTCCTTGGAGAGCGTCAATCACCATCTTCAATTATTTAGCCTTTGTGCTGCGGCTAAGTGCTACTGATCGGAAATTTTCGGTCATATCGTGCATTTCCTTTGCATATTCATTGAATTGCAAGATTACCTCATTGTTTGTCTGCCCGTCTTCATTTATTGTGAGCTTCCTAGACGTTTTGACACTATCTTGTGACTCTCTTAGTGGGATCATGGCAGCTGGTTGTTCTTGCCCTTGGGGCTGTGGTTCACCCTCTTTGCTTTCTCATCTTGAGGCTTCGTGGATGACTCGGCCATTTTGTGTTGTGTGGAGGTGAAAGGGGTTTCTTTTGTTTCATGTTCTTTTATTTGTTCAAACCTTGCTGACTCCTCTTGTGCAGGACTTGCTTCTCTTTACGGCTCTAGTTCTTTTGCTTTGGCTTGGTCCTAACTAGTGGCTGCTTGTTGTGTAGATTCTGCTGTTTCTTTCTGTTCATGCTCTTTTTCCTTAGTGGGCTCAACTTGTGTGGTTTTATTTTTTGGTGATGGTGGAGGGCTTGGCATGGGGTGGTCATGTTGTTCTGTAGCAAGTGAAGAAGGTCAGGGAGACAGGTCACCTTGTTCATGCTGGGTGTTTCCTTGTCCGGTTGCTTCTTCTGCTTGTTTATGCTGCTCCGATGCATCTTTAGCTTTCTTTTCTACTTCTTGAGCTTCTTTCACCTTCAATGCTTCTGCCTCCTGGTACATTCTTTCTAGCAGATCCTTTGGATCTTCCACTTCTCTTTGTGCAAGGTGCTTTGTTCTTGGTCCTTTGACTTCTATAGGTACCCACTTTGCAAGGTCCTTGCCTTGAGCTTGGAGGCTTTGTTCATAAGAGTGCTTCTCTCTCTCAAACCTTGCCTGCTTTTGTTGAGGCTCCTCTTGATGTGTATCCATGACTTTTCTTTTCATTTCTTCAATGCATGCTCTTCTTTCCTCATTGTCGGAGCTTTCACTTCTATGCCCTTCTGGAGAGCTTTCGATAGAATCTTCATTAGATTTGTAAGTTCTTTTGGTGGATCTTGTGGCTTGAGGGGATGGTTGTGCAGAAACAATCCATGTGTTCTGATCTAGGGCAGGTGGCAGATTATCTGCCATACCGATAGCATGGTAGGAAATTCTTCTGAGAGCTTCATGTAATCCCAAATATGTTATCTTACCCTCTTTATTTGTCCCCTTCAATGTGGACAACATGTACTGCGCGTGGTCGATGGGTTGCCTGGTTGTCGACTTTAAAACTTGTATAAATATGGTTGCAACTGCATGATTGGGTGTTGTGTACCTTGGCGGTCTCTTTGTGAGAAAGTGGAAGTGTTGGTGGTGTTATCTATTCTTCCACCCATCTCTGGATAAGATCGGCAATGTTGTAGCAGGGGTTTCCTTGGTGAAGGTTCCTGCCGTCTTTCTATCTCTAGCTCTCATCATCATCCCTTCTGTTGGCAGCTTGAGAGCTTCAGCCATGATCTATTTCATAATTACTACTTCGACTTTGTTTCCTTGTTGGTCAAAGATCTGGGTTGTCCCATCTTCTTTGATTGTGAATAGGATCTCATAAGCTTTCTGGAAATCCACTCCACATGGATCTTGTTCGTATAACTCTCTGAGTCCCATCTTCGGTTAGCTTCTTTTGTCTCGGGTTTTGATACAACATCCTAGACCTCTTTTGGTAGAAGTTGCAGTTCTACCTTATGTCCTTATTTGCTTTTGAGTCTACCTGTGAATATTGTGGTGTTGTTCTTCTCCAACTGTTCTTTTGACAGGTAGGTTGCTTTAGCTATTTTTACTGAACTAAGGTCCAGTTGGTATGGTGGTAGCTCTTACAGCTTCTCCTTTTGAGAAACCCTCTTCTTGGCCTTCTCTGTAGCTTGCATGGCTCCTGTTAAGTGAATAGATTGTCAAAGTTAGCAAATTTGACAGATTCTTCTCTGAAATATCCTTCAGTCTGAATTGCTGAAAAATTGAGTCCCATTTTTCAAATTAATTTTTGAACATGCATAGATATGTAAAGGTCAAATTCTTGAAGTCAAAACAAAAATTTGCAACAAAAGTAAATAATCACGATTATTTACAACTGAGTAATTTTTTCAATTTTTTGTAAATTTGGCATTATAGGCTTGAAGTATATATGATTAGATACTTTGAGTGAGATATGGGCTCATTTGGGTGCACAGGATGAAAATGGTGCTAAATTTAGGATTTAGGTCTCTGAAACAGTAGATGTAAAGGAATTTTGAGATTTTGAGCTCCAAATTTGTTCAAACTTGGTTAGTGAGCTTAAGACATCATATACTTTGATCCTATGATGGCAAAGTTAAAAATTTCCCCCATCTTGGCCAAAATGTCCTTAAGCTATGCTTTTCGTACCCAAATTTTCCTGGCTCCTTGCATGCTACTTGTAGAATTTGTGATAGGATGGAGAAGATTGATTGCTTTGTTGTTTGCTCTGCTAGTAACTTCCTTCCCATTCCTCCTTGCTTGGTGAAATTGGAACAATGAGTTGTCCGCCTTTAGGTGATAGCTTGAGATGATTGGTATCCCAATCTAGTACTGCCTTGTATGTCCGAATCCAGGGAATTCCAAGAATCATTGTCTCATTCATGTGTTCATCTGGTAAGCGTACCAAATGATGAGGACATGAACATCCATGTACCATCACATTCAAGTTGACTACTCCCAATGTTGGTGTTGGGTTCTTGTTGCATCCTTTAATAGTCGATATCCCTGCTGTCAAAGACTGACTTGTTGCTTTCTTGTACATGGAATAACTAGCTGCATTTACTCTAGCTCCTATATTGACCAATGTATTGATGCTATGATTTTTGAGCTATACTTTGATGCAAAGGTCGATTCCATCTAGCCATTCATCATCTGTTGACACTACATCTCTTTGCAATTCCCATCGTCGGTCATCTATTTCTAGAGTGTTGATGGGAATAGGTGTTTGTTGATTCTTGAGAGCATCTTTCCTTTTGAGTACCCGAAGCCGAGCTTCTTCTTGGGCTTCATCAATAACTTGCTGTCATTTTATCTTTCTTTTCTTAGCTGCATGCATCCTTTCTAGAAATTCATTGGTTAGTGAAAAATTGTACTTCTTTAATCGACATCCACTAATCCAATTAGCCATTGGTTCCCCATCTAGGGTGGACAACTTAACTGCTCCACTTGGAGATACATCTTCAATGATAAATGGCCCGTTTCCATTTTTCTTAGAGTTGGGAATGTGTTGCTTAAGGGAATAGACTAAAACTAAGTCTCCCTTTTTGAAGAATTTTGTAATTAGATGGGAATGAAAAAACTGTTTTTGTTTCTTCTTTTGTGCATAGATGTGAGTTACATCAGTTAGCCTTTGCTCATCTAGCTTCTGTGAATCTTCAAGTCTCTCTAACAATTCATGTCTAGTCCACTCAAGATTCTTAGCTACCCTTAGTGTCAGCAATAGAAATTCTACTAGCAGTATGGTATCAAGACCATAAACAAGGTTAAACGGTATAGCATTTAATGCTATTTTGAATGAAACTCGATAAGCCCATAGAGTTGCATGGAGATTAATTTCCCAGCCTACCCTTCCTAAACTAACCACTTTAGTCAAAACCAAGCTAGAAATTTTATTCGTATGCTCAGCTTGTCCGTTTTCTTGTGGGTGATAGGGAGCTGATTTGTTATGGATGACCATAAATTCATTAAGGAGATACTTGATTACCTCATTGAGGAAATGAGTTCCCATATCACTTATAATTTCCATTGGCAGTCCATTTCTTGTGAACACATACTCATATCAAAATGCGGCAGTGGTTTTGGCATCATTCTTTTGAGCTGCTTTAGCCTCGGTCCACTTGGTCAAATAGTCCATAGCTGCAATGATATATTTAGCTTGGGTTCTATAAGCAGGTGGCTGTATTGGCCCAACAAAATCTATACCCATTTTGTGAAAGCTCTAGCTCCCATTATTGGTCTTAAGGACATGCTATCTGCACGTGTTGACATTTTTTATCGTTGACAAGCGTGACACCTTCTGAAATACTCTTTGGAATATGCTCAAAGTGTTGGCCACCATATGCTTGCCATTAAGATTTCTCTTGTGGTGGTCGCACTAGAGAAGTGACCTCCAGCTAATCCAGCATGTGCTTGTTCTATGATTGGAATATACTCATCTTTATTTGCACAAAGACGTATATGTTGGTCCTTACCTCTCCGATACAATTGGGTTCCTATAAGAGCACAGTATCTTGCTTCAGTTTCAATGCTCTTTGTCGACGTTTACTCATATCCTCAGAAAATGTTCGGCTTGATAAGTAAGTAACTAGATAGTTACTCCACTTAGGAACATGCAACATTTGGAACAATGTTACATGAGGTATGGGTGTTTGTTTTCTACATTGAAGACATCCTTTACAAAAGAGCAAACATCACTCCTCATAGTTGGCCAAAATACTCCAAGTCGCAAAGTTTGATCTTCCACAAAGTGAATTAAGTCCTACTATGGTAATATGTGCTTGACTTAGATATTGGTTTTTTTCCTCAGGACTAATGCATAAGAGAAATATTCCTCAATTTTTCAATTGCTCAATTAATCCAATTGTAATATGTAGTGGTATTTGCAAATCCACTTGAGCTATGGTCATCAATGATACCATATTTTCCGACCATCGAAGTATCATTTCCACAGAGAACAAATAGGCATCTGGTAGATCATCGTCTACTCCTTTAGGTGGTTCCCCTAAAACAATCCTAGACAAATGATCTGTTGTTTGATGAGTAGTTTCCTTTTTTACAACCACAATGAAATCAAATTCCAGAAGAATGATGAACCATCTCACTATTCTTCCTATGTTTCATGGCTTGTTGACCAAGTACAATAAGACTTGGTGGTCCACAAAGAACACAAATTTGTTGACTAATAGGTAATGTTAGTACTTTTTTACGACATAGATCATTCCTAACCCTTCCCTTTTGATGGTGGTATAATTATTTTTCGCCATATTCAACTGTCGGCTAGCATAAGAAATAGGAAAATCAAATTTTCCATCTCCTGGTTGAGCTAGTATACACCCGATGGCAGAATTGGAAGCATCTACATGTATGTGGAATATCTTATTCCACTCTAGTGCTTTCAATATTGGAGCTGAGGTGAAATTTTTCTTAAGCTTCATGAAGGATTCTTCACACTCATCAGTCCATTCAAAGTGTGTAGTCAAGCTATACATGGGTTTTGCAATTATAGCGTACATGTAAATGAATCGCATGTAATATTTACAATGTCCCATGAATGCTTGAACCCCGTTGACTGTTGTTGGTCTAAGAAAAGTAGAAATGATATGTATTTTATCTATATCAATAGCTATGCCATTTTTAGACACTATGTGTCAAAGAATTTTTCCTTGTCTACCCATAAAGTCTACATTTTTCGAATACCTTTTTGAGGTGTTCAAAATGATCAGCCTGGATTGATGAATGTACACATAGATCATCCATATATACTTCCAAGAATTTTCTTAAATGTTCTTTAAAAGCATGGCTCATCAATCTTTGAAAGGTGGCAGGAGCATTAGTTAACCCAAAAGGTGTACCCCATTCCGTTGCAAAAGCAGTTTTATGCTGATCTTTTGGGTCAACCAAAAGTTGATTGTATCTCAAAAATCCATCTAAAAAGCTATAAGCTTCTTTATCTGCAACTCATTCTAAAACATGCTCAGCGATTGAAAGAGGAAAGTTGTCTCTAATGATAGCTGCATTCACTTTTTTGAGGTTGACACACACTCGTAAGTTTTCATTTTTCTGGGTACTACCACAATTGGAGACACCCAATCTGTGTGTTCAATTTCATAAATGAATTCGACTTCCTTTAGTTTTTCAATCTCTTCTTTGATCTTCCTGGCAAATGTTTCATTGTATGTGTGTGGCCTTTGTCTACTTGGTTTTGCATCATCTCTCATGGGTATGGTATGTTGACAGCTTTCTGGATCAACATCCTTGAGATCCTTGTAAGACCAAGAAAAGATATATAGTATTCTTTCAGTAATCTTAACAAAAGATCTTCTTCTTCTTCCATAAGGTCATTTGCAATGTAGGCAGGCCTAGGCTCTTCTCCCGGTTCAACCAAATCTATATTTTTTGCATTTGCAGGTCCTTCGTAGAACTCACCATGTTTTTGTAGCTCCCTAAAATGTTGTTCGACTATGATTTTTCCATCTTGGATAGTATGTTTCTTGTTCCACTATAAGCTTAGTTTCCACCTAAAGAGACTAAGTCAAACTTTTATATGGGCGTTTTCATGACATCTCTATAAGTGTGATCTTTTAGATTAAACCTGATTATTGATCCCACTTGTCAAGTATAGATAATTGTTTTCCCAATCTTGGATGAGTTGTACTTGTCGCATGAAAGGTCTTACCAATATGATTTTGTAATTGAGTTTCTTCCCAAAGTCTACTATGAAGTGTGAAGATATTCAATCCCACAGGAATTAACTATCACTTTTTTGTCCTAATGGTCTTTCAATGTGTCCATTAGTCAATTGCAATTTCATTCGAGTTTTTCTAATGGATGGTTGTCCCCAGGATTCCCATACTACTTTTGTGGCTATGGCTATGCCTGCCCCACTATCCAGTATTGCGATGGTTTCTATGTCCTTATATTTCACTGGAAGGGTTGTCTTTCCTTCTTTCCCTTTGTAGTATTCTCCGAATTTTTTCATTGGAATAGATCAAATATCTTTGTTGTCCATTTCATGTTTTAGTTTTACCAATTTTTTTGCGATAAGCCCCGTTATTTTCTTTAGGTCATTCCATAAATATGGTATTATTTTTAACAGTTATCCTAAAGTAAGAGTGCATTGGATGGGTGTAGACATGATTGAATGAATGTTTTCTACTTCTAGGGTTTGTTTCGCTCTTTTTACTTGAGTGGTCTTACACACTATGGATTCATCTTCGTTATCTCCCAAGTAAGAGGGTAATGTTTTCAAGGTCAATGGTTTAGACATTCCTGAAGCTTCACATCCACAATCCCCATACAACGATTGTACATCCATGTCCATATCAGGAGGTAGGTTGTCCAGCACTATGAGTTCTGGCTCTTTTGTTTCAAGGTGAGGTTCTGCCACCACTTCGGATTTTTCTTTACTGTCTCTTGCCACAAGCTCCTCAGGTTTTGTCATACTTTTGAGCGCGGTTTTTTTTTTTCCAGCATCTCTTGCGTGATTCTTACCAAATTTTGATAAGCTTCAAGCTTAGCTGCTTCCATGTCTGGAGAAGGATAGTTCTTCCGTTTGTTTTCCATGTTTTGGCTCGCTTTATGTTGGAATTAGGATTGCAGAGAAATACACACAGCTTGAAGAAGACGAAGAAAGGTCAAGGCACACAATAGAGAGTATGTTACTTAGTGTGCAATGGAAAGATAGATAGCCCTAGAGTGATGGGCGTACACACAATGCTCGAGGAAAAAAACCTCCTAAAAGTGGAAAAAAATGCCCCGGCGGTCCTAGTGTGTTCACACACATCACTACCACATTTATATGGTAACAAATCCCCCCTGGAGTGATGCGGTGAATGAGAGTTGGCACATGGGTAAAGGGAATTTCCATGCTCTGAGGAAATGATCAGTCCACAAAGGGGAGTAAACCCTAAGATTTGTAGAAAGCTTCAAGATTCTCACAAGACAATGCCTTTGTGAAAACATCTGCAAGGTTGTCCTGTGTTGGCACATAAGCCAAGATGATCTCTCCTGTTGAGAGCCTCTCCTTGACATAGTGGTAATTCACCTCAATGTGCTTTGTGTGAGCATAAAAAAATGGGTTCCTCGCAACTGCCAATACGCTCTGACTATTAGTGTAGATAGTGTTGGCAGTGTTTTGTCCAACACCCAAGTCAGCCATAAGGCGTATGAGCCATACACACTCAACCGTAGCTGTGAAGATTGACCTGTACTCAGCCTCACAACTCAAAGTGGCCATAGTAGGTTTCTTCTTGCTCAACCATGATATACACGAGCTACCAAGCATGAAAGAAAAACCACTTGTTGACACTCACGTTGTTGGGAAACAAGCAAACTGAAACACCTCTATAGTGATGGCACCCAAGAGCGTTGAAACAGAACTAAAAGACACCAAAAGCTTTGCAAAATCCTTTTGAAACACCACAAGTCCAATAGGAGTAGACCCTTGGGAATTTACTAGCCGTCGCCCACCCAAGAGACTATGTCACATAGGAGCAAAACCCTTCCAAAGCATGGATTTACAGCACACGCCGACCAATGCATATGAATACAAGAGCCTCTCCTTTCACAATCAAACATCACAAACCCACAACTTCAACATCAATTCCACAATTCATAGATACATGCCCTCCGAATCTGTCTACACACAATTTGCCACTAGGCTGCCATAGCCATAACCCTGCAGAGAACTAGTCGTAACCTGATGAGCACAACTCCAATTGGGGCACTTTAAAGCTTGAAAAATGACTGGCGAGAAATCTGAAGATGACCAAATTTGATTCCATACTCCGCCATGAGCAAAATTGACGCAAACAGAAAGTTGTCCCAGCACGACTACACGTAGAGAAGGCTAGTCGGGGCAAAAAACTGCATCCAAAGGCATCAAGAAGCCACAACGACCCAAAACCTGCAAATTTTTTATGTTTGGCTGAACGTTTTTAATTTTGTACATGAGTTTTAGTTATATACAAGTCTCACTTCAAAAAACTCACTCACGGGCACTTACAGCAGCCCAACAGCTGCTGTCACTAGACTAGCGACTTGCAGTGCATGTACATGTGCTTGCTAAACCAAGTTAAAAATCTCACAAAAAGAAATCCCATTCAAAATTTTGACATCGGGACTCGTGTTCGTATGTACAAATTTACAAAAAACGGGGTTCTCAAATTTACAAAAAATGGGGTTTGCCAACCCCCTAGTGTGCTGGAGCATTCATGCTCAGCAGTAGCATAAGCATATTGTCCACCTAGATCAAAGGGCCATACAACATAAGCACAAAATTCATGAAAATACACCAACCATATCAATTCTCAAACTTCCAATATCAAAGCATAAACCATATGTAGAATCCAAATCCTCATTAAGCATAAAGTACTCTCAATAGATACCACATAGAGATACCCTTTCATTGCTATAGCATGCAAGGAATCCTTGAACCTATCATCTAGAAAGTCTTCCACTTTTTTCTCATCCATTTTTATATCCTCATGCATATCCATCTCATTCTCCCCATTCTTCATTAAGCCTCTATCCAATTCAACCACATCATGCTTGATAGGTAAGCCATCTTCCATATATACCTTAGGCTCCTTAACAAGAGGATCAAACAAGGTAGCGTCGACCATATTCACATGAGGCATAATAAGAGAATCTCTATCATTTTCCATATCTTCTAAAACCTTAATATTCTCTTCATCAATTAAGGCAAGATCAGCCACACCATCATGCACGCCATTAAGCTTCTCATTGATAGGGTCATCATCAACAACACAAGTAGTATACTTAGTTGCTTCATCACCCTTTTGCATACAATCACCCAAAGCATATACTCGAGATCCCTCATCATACACATCACCATCTTTATCATTTTTATCTTCCTTGACCTCCATCATGTGATCCTCGACTACCTCATCTACAAGAAAAGAACTCATAGCAACAACATTCGAATCAGAAGCATACTCATCCTCATTGTAACATATATGAGAAGCATTAGCCATGTGACTTGGACATTCAAAATGATCATCTCCTTGCATTTGAGACTCTATCATGACCATGGTAGACTTCTTGTCTACATCCACCTTACTAAAATCATCATCTTTGACATGAAGGTTGACATCAAATCTCTTAAACAACAAAGATGGCATACATTGAGCATTCTTCTTGATCTCATTATGCATATGACATTCTTCTTTCACATGTTCAAGAGAATGAGAAACATGGAAGTCTTCATTGCATACGTTGTCCATATTTATGTCTAAAACATAAGATACATTTGGCTTCACATCTTCTTGCAATCCAAGCTACATCACTCTCTCTAGCCTCACTCAATGAATTTTTATTGTCTTTAATACATTAAGACATAATCTAACTTTTTCTTCTTTTCATATTCCAAGACGCAAGGAGAAAACAACATTGTGCAAGGAGTCACTCACAAATAAACTTCACATAATTGCTTCCACCGGAACCTAGGTCACATACCTTGTGCATGCAATGAGATTTGAAGCCATGAAAACCATGATGTACTCTTCAAAATTATTAATGCAGAGACATTTTCTGGTGGTCAAATAATGTTTAAAAAATGTACACTTTTCATTGTCTCAAAACTTTACAAATTGTGTTGTTTCTGTCAAGATTTATACAAGTTATTGCTCCCTTTCCCTGCTATTGTCCTCTCCTCTGGTTTGTGCCACTGGTCCCCTGTTCTCTCCCCCGGTTGCTGCCACTGGTCCCTTGCCCTCTCCCCCGGTTGCTGCCACCGCTCCCTTGTCCTCTACTCCGGTTTTGTTGCTACTTCTACCTCTGGGGACACTGGTCTCGGGCATCCGTTCGCGTCGTTCGAAATCATGGGCCTCTTCCATGTCTTCCCATGCATCTCGCACTTGTGAAGCTTCCCTCTGTTCTTGCTCTTGCCGTCGACGTGTAGCCCAATCCTCTACTTCTGTGGCGTCCGCATAATATTGATTTATTTCTTCTTGCATATTTTGAACGTCTTCTTGGGTCTGATTGTAGCATTGCGTCATTTTGTTAACACGAGCCTGTTCGAACTCCTCAGCTCTTTCCCCTTCCTCTCTTGTGCGTCTGTTTACCGAGATTATAATATGTTGGATGGCCATTACAGAAAAATGTCGCACATCATTGGGGGTGTAGTTATGTAATTGAAGTTCCCGTAGAAGCGTGATAATAGGAAAGTATGTAAAGATACTGCTTCATACAAACATTGCAGCAAACAAGACCATATTAGGTAAAGTGGGAAAATCCCAATTCCCAGGTTGGACAACTTTCAATATATCATGTATAAAATATAGAGATTTTGTCAAAAATTTGAGTTTTCTTAAGGTCTCATTCCACTTTATGCACATACAATACACAATGAAAACAGCTAAAATATCATGGTTTCAATCAATTGGATTATTAGGAGAGGAGTATATTGCATCCATTATCGTTGTCTATGTTCTACTGTCCTACCTACAACTTATCTCAACATGGAGAGCTTGGTTTCTAGGTCCACCACTTGTCCAAGTTAATGTAAAAGTGACTCAAGGTTCACAACTTGTGAAAGCAAGGATCCATTGAGGAATACAATCCACTTGGCTATTTTTCCTTAATTTATTGCATGTGACATTTAAGCAAGGTCCACTTCTAATCTATAACTTCTTAATTTGAGGCATGGGGCGTACATAAAATATGTAGCATATGCTCTATTGCCTCATAGGAAGGTTGGTTTCAAGGTGCACTTATCCATGCTAGCCTATCTTGGAGAAATGATGGAGCTTGCTTCTCTCCTTGTTTCAATGGAGACTAGCTTGGACAAGTGGTGGACCTTTGCTTCTCTCTATGTTTCAATAGAGTTAGCTTGGACAAGTGGTGATCTTGGAACAAAACGCCCATGTAAAACATATCATGGGTATTCCAAGTGATTAAAAAGATTACCATTTAAGATATAACCTTATAGGTTGGACAACTAGATCTTGGCTTGGAGAAATGGTGGACCTTTGATTCTCTCCATGTTTCAATGGAGTCTATCTTGGAGAAATGGTGGAGCTTGCTTCTATCCATGTTTCAATGGAGCCTAGCTTGAACAGTTGGTGGACCTTTGCTTCTCTCTATGTTTCAATAGAGTTAGCTTAGACACGTGGTGGATCTTCAAAATAAACCAACTACTATCAATGTTGCCTAGCTTGGACAAGTGGTGGAGTGTTTCTCTACTCCATGTTTCAATGGATCTTAGCTTGGACAAGTGTTGGACCTTAAAACAAAAACCCCATGTACAACATAGAATGGATTTTCTAGATTTCAATGGAGTCTAGCTTTAACAAATGGTGGAGCTTGTCTTCATCCATGTTTCAATGAAACTAGCTTGGACAAGTGGTGGACCTTGTAACAAACCCCCCCATGTACAACATATCATTGGTTTTCTAAGTGATGGGAAGGAATACCATTCAAGATATAAACTTATAGCTTGGATAAGTAGTTGACTTTAAAACCAAATTCATCATAATACAATGAAATACAGGTCAGCCAATTCCTAAATCTTGAGACCAAACCTCCCATGCTATTAGAGATAATATATTGGATAAGTGGTGGACCTTCTATTATTTTCCCATGCCTAGTTTAGACAACCGGTACACTTCGCAGCTATAAAGGTTGGACGAGTTGTGGAGCCTTGTTTCTATCCATGTTTTAATGGATCCTAGCTTGGACAAGTGGTGGACCTTGGAAAAAAGCTTCCATGTACAACATATATGAGGTTTTCTATGTTTTAATGGAACCTATCTTGGACAAATGGTGAAGCTTGCTTCTCTCCATGTTGATTTTGGAACTACCTTAGACAAGTGGTGGAGCTTTTCTTTTCTACTCTTCATAATACAATGAAGTATATGTTGGTTACATGGTGAATCTTAAGGCCAAACCTCCCGTTTTACTAGAGATGATAGGTTGGACAAGTGGATCAACCTTCTATCATTTCTCCATGACTATATTGGACAATTAGTAGACATAACATCTCTCTATGTTGTCTAGAGATGAGCTTGGACAAGTGATGGACCCTGCTTCTCTCTTCCCTTGGTTTACTAGTTTGAAGACTCAGTATATATACTTTCTTAGATCTAGCTTGAACAACTGGTGGACCTTGCATCCACAATCTTAATTCAATACAAAAAAGTATATGAAAAAATAACATAGGAATCTTGGTTTGAAGGTCAAGCAATTAGGTTCCAAATGCACATAATAATATATTTTCCACCCATATTAAAAGAAAGTTAAATATGTTATTACCAGATTGACAAAGGTAACGTCCAAGAATTATATCTTTCCATCTTGTCAGATCTAAATCTTCATCAAGGCGACATGCATGTATACATCAACTTTCAAGCCATTCAAGAATACATGCACTTAGATTCCATAGTTTTGTTTTCAAAGTCTTTTAGGTTCTAAAACTCTTTCACATAAAGTATGTAATGAAAAAATTCTTGAAGCAAACATTTGTGCCCAAGAAAAAGATCCCTCTCACATATTTAAAGTCCATGAATTCTCTGATCCACACTTACAAGTTTTATTTTGACATCAAACATCAATTCTTTCATAGTTCCAAATAAATGCAACCTCGATATGAATTGACAAAAAATGAATTTCTTTTACTATATGACCCAACATAGTCCCCAATCAAATAAAAAATGAGTCCCCAAAAATTTGGGTGCACTCTAGCAATACATCAGAGTCCCCTTACAATAGGATGCACTCCAATAGTACATTGAAGTCCCCTTAGAGTAGGGTGCACTCCATTCAAGTGTTCATAAAATTGACACACCTTTAAAAAAAAAAAAAGAACTATATCAAATTATACAAATGTTGAAAGATACACACTAGAATAAAAAAAGCATCTTATAGCCATATTTATTCAATGCTTTCGTGTTGACAAGTACACACCAAGGACATAATTTGTCTCAGAATCACTATACTGATTTACAATTGTGTTGTATGTATAGACTCTCTTATCTCTTGCATACAACCATCCTACCAACCATGGAATTATGGTTGTCTGCAAGAAGTTTTGAAGTTGCTCGAAAGTTTGCCTCCACATCTTTGGAAATATAAGATATGTCCCTGGCATGTTCCACATCACCCTATATGGAGTGTCATCAAAAATTAAGGTATTGTTTGCATCCAAATCCTCAAATATCTTCCAAATATCACTCAGATTTTTGTGATAAACCCTTGTAAATCCTAACATGATATTTGGATTTTGGCAATTTTTGTTACTCATAAACACCTTGAACTTGGTATACTGCTCAGGAAAACATTTTTGTGTGATGCGTTGCACCCTTGTTAAGTTATAGCAACTCCATATCCATAGCTCAAAGTATTCAGCACAAAAATCCAAAAAACTTTGTGCGTCTGGTCGCACCACATGATAAACTTCATCTTTGTCCTCCACAAGTCGCATGTGTTACGCCCAAGATGGCATAGAATCTCCATGTTTCATTTCAACTGTTTTGAGAAGTAACCCCTCTAGATCCAAGATAAGTACTCTTTTGATGTCCTTGAAAGCAAGTGGTAGGTGATAAGGAGGTGATTCATTCCTTGGACAAGGTCTTGGAGGAGGTTGGATGGGTAATTCAATAGTTTTCTTCAATTTATGCCAGCATATAGCCAATCCATTTTTCTTGTAATGGTTCTGAAATTAAAGAACAAGAACACTTAATGCAAACACAACAATAGACATGAGTTTTACATTGTCTACCCTAAGGTTTTATTAGATACCAAAATCCATCTATGATCTACTCTTTAATAGAAAGAAAGTCAAATTAAAATCCTGACTCTTTTTTATGCTACACTCTCTCTTAGTCTCAATACCATGGAGTTCAACTAGACTTAAGTCAACTAATAACTACTACTTGTTGTTAAAGGTATGCTTGAAGTGTATAAGGCTTAACCAATGCTCTAGTGTAGAATGGGTATTTAGGTCTCAAGGTCTACCACTTATCCAAGGAAAGATCCATTTAGATATGGAAACCTAATTTTTCTTAATATAATGATATAGAGTGGACAAGTGGTGAATCCTGAGACCAAGCCACTCATGCTACTAGGGATAATAGGTTGGACAAGTGGTGGACCTTGAATGTAAACCCCCCATGTACAAAGTATCAGGGGTTTTGGGTATTTCAATGGACTCTAGCATCTTGGAAACATGGTGGAGCTTACTTCTCTCCATGTTTCAATGGAGTCTATCTTGGATAAATGGTGGAGCATCATTCTCTCCATGTTTCAATGGAGCCTAGCTTGGACAAGTGGTGCACGTTTGTTTCTCTCTATGTTTGAACAGATTTAGCTTGGACAAGAGGTGGACCTTGGAACAAAATCCCCATGTAAAACATATCATGGACATTACAAGTGGTGAGAAAAAATACCATTCAATATATAACCTTATAGGTTGGAAAAGTGGTGGACCTTAACACCCAATTATTATTAATATAATGACATAGAGTGGACAAGTGGTGAATCTTGCGACCAAACCTACTAGGAAAAGTACGTTGGACAAGTGGTGGACCTTGAATGCAAACCCCCCATGTACAAAATATTACTCATGCTACTAGGAATAATTTGGTATTAAGGTCCATGTTTCAATGGAGCCTAGCTTGGAAAAGTGGTGGACCTTTGTTTCTCTCTATGTTTCAATAGAATTTGCTTGGACAAGTGGTGAACCTTGGAACAAAACCCCCATGTAAAGCATGTCATGGGCATTACAAGTGGTGAGAAAAAATACCATTCAAGGTATAACCTTATAGGCTGGACAAGTGGTGGACCTTAGCACCCAATTCCTCTTATTATAATGACATATTGTGGAAAAGTGGTGAATTGTGAGACCAAACCTACTAGGGATAATAGGTTAGAGAAATGGTTGACCTTGAATGTAAATCACCCATGTACAAAATATCATGGGTTTTTCATATTTCAATGGAGCCTAGCATCTTGGAGACATGGTGGAACTTACTTCTCTCCATGTTTTAATGGAACCTATCTAGGAGAAATGGTGGAGGTTCCTTCTCTCCATGTTTCAATGGAGCCTAGCTTGGACAAGTCGTGGACCTTTGTTTCTCTCTATGTTTGAATATGGTTAGCTTGGACAAGTGGTGGATCTTGGAATGAAACTCCCATGTAAAACATATCATGGGCATTTCAAGTGGCGAGAAAGGATACCATTTAAGATATAACTTTATAGGTTGGATAAGTGGTGGACCTTAACACAATATAATGACATAGAGTGTACAAGTGGTGAATCTTGAAACCAAACCACTCATGCTACTAGGGATAATAGGTTAAACAAGTGGTGGGCCTTGAAATAAAACCCCCTAGAGTGTTTCAATGGAGCCTAGCTTGGAAACATGGTAAAGCTTGCTTCTCTCCATGTTTCAATTATCAATGCAGCCATCATTCTCTCCATGTTTCAATGGAGCCTAGCTTGGACAAGTGGTGGACCTTTGTTTCTCTCTATGTTTGAATAGAGTTATCTTGGAAAAGTGGTGGACCTTGGAACAAAAAACCCATGTAAAACATATCATGGGCATTACAAGTGGTGAGAAAAAATACCATTCAATATATAACCTTATAGGTTGGACAAGTGGTGGACCTTAACACCCAATTATTCTTAATATAATGACATAGAGTGGATAAGTGGTGAAATTGAGACCAAACCTACTAGGGAAATAGGTTGGACAAGTGGTGGACCTTGAATGTAAACGCCCCATGTACAAAATATCACTCATGCTACTAGAAATAATTTGGTATTAAGGTCCATGTTTCAATGCAGCCTAGCTTGGAAAAGTGGTGGACCTTTGTTTCTCTCTATGTTTCAATAGATTTATCTTGGACAAGTGGTGTACCTTGGAACAAAACCCCCATGTAAATCATGTCATGGGCATTACAAGTGGTGAGAAAAAAATACCATTCAAGCTATAACATTATAGGTTGAAAAAGTGGTGGACCTTAACACCTAATTCCTCTTAATATAATGACATAGAGTGGACAAGTGGTGAATCATGGGACCAAACCTACTAGGGATAATAGGTTGGACAATTGGTGAACCTTGAATGTAAACCCCCCATGTACAAAACATTATGGGTATTGGATATTTCAATGGAGCCTAGCAACTTGGAGACATGGTGGAGCTTATTTCTCTCCATGTTTCAATGGAGCCTATCTAGGAGAAACAGTGGAGGTTCCTTCTCTCCATGTTTCAATGAGCCTAGCTTGGACAAGTGGTGGACCTTTATTTCTCTATATGTTTTAATAGAGTTAGCTTGGACAAGTGGTGGACCTTGGAATGAAACCCCCATGTAAAACATATCATGGGCATTTCAAGTGGTGAGAAAGGATACTATTTAAAATATAACCTTATAGGCTGGACAAGTGGTGGACCTTAACACATATTTCTTCTTAATATAATGACATAGAGTGTACAAATGGTGAATCTTGAGACCAAACCACTCTTGCTACTAGGGATAATAGGTTGGACAAGTGGTGGACCTTGAATGTAAACCCCTCATGTACAAAATTATGGGTTTAGGGTATTTCAATGGAGCCTAGCTTGGAGACATGGTGGAGATTGCTTCTCTCAATGTTTCAATGGAACCTATCTTGGAGAAATGGTGGATCATCCTTCTCTCCATGTTTCAATGGAGCCTATCTTGGACAAGTGGTGGACCTTTGCTTCTCTCTATGTTTTAATGGAGTTAGCTTGGACAAGTGGTGGGTCTTGGAACAAAACCCCTTTGTAAAACATAGCATGGACATTACAAGTGATGAGGAAAAATATCATTCAAGATATAACCTTATAGGTTGGAAAAGTGGTGATGGACCTTGACAAGTGGTGAAGGATACCATTTAAGATATACCCTTAAAGGTTGGACAAGTGGTGGACCTTAACACCCAGTTATTCTTAATATAATGACATAGAGTGGATAAGTGGTGAATCTTAAGACCAAATCACTCATGCTACTAGGTATAATACGTTAGAGAAGTGGTAGACCTTGAATGTAAACACCCCATGTACAAAATATCATGGTTTTAGGTGTTTCAATGGAGCCTAGAATCTCGAAGACATGGTAGATCTTGATTCTTTCCATGTTTGAATGGCACCTATCTTGGAAAAATGATGGAGGTTACTTCTCTCCATACTTCAACGGAGCCTAGATTTGACAAGTGGTGAACCTTTGCTTCTCTCTATGTTTGAATAGAGTTAGCTTTGACAAGTGGTGGACCTTTTTTTCTCTCTATGTTTGAATAGAGTTAGCTTGGACAAGTGGTGGACCTTGGAATGAAACCCCCATGTAAAACATATCATGGGCATTTCAAGCTAGTGGTGAGAAAGGATACCATTTAAGATATAACCTTATAGGTTGGACAAGTGGTGGACCTTAAAACATAGTTCTTCTTAATATAATGACATAGAGTGTACAAGTGGTGTATCTTGAGACCAAACCACTCATGCTACTAGGGATCCTAGCTTGGACAAGTGGTGGACCTTGGAAAAAAGTCCCCCTGTACAACATAGCTGAGTTTTTGCATGTTTTAATGGAAGAGAGATTCGACAAATGGTGGAGCTTGCTTATCTCCATGTGGATTTTAGAACTAGCTTGGACAAGTGGTGGAGCTTTGCTTTTTTACTCTTCATAATACAATGATGTATAGGTTGGTTACATGGTGAATCTTAACGCGAAACCTCCCATCTTACTAGAGATGATAGGTTGGACAAGTGGTCAACCTTCTATCATTTCTCCATGCCTATAATTAGACAATTAGTAGAACTAGCATCTTTCTATGTTGTCTAGAGCTGAGCTTGGACAAGTAGTGGACCTTGCTACTCTCTTCCCTTGGATTATTAGTTTGAAGACTCATTATATATACTTGCTTAGATCTATATAATTACTCATTAGTTAGGTTACAAGTGGGTATGTAATTTGTTAGCCTCAAGGGACTTTGAATATTGAATAGTAAGAAAGTCAAGTGCTGGTTTGAAGATCTTTTGCTTATCTAAACTAGACTCTAACTCAATAATAAGTTTCATAAGTTCCACGAATTGTCCTATCTAGGCTCCAAAAGAGTCTTAATTGGTTTGTGCTAGATTCTAACTTCCTTGATGGGGTAGAATCCTAGAAAAATGAGGCACTATAAGTTTTACCTTAGCTCAAATGGATTTTTCACTTAAACTCGACTGCAATTTGGCTATCTAGTCTTTGTCTCGATGGAGTTTAACACTAGATACATAGTAGTGATATTTAAGCTTCATGTCTCTTCACTTGATCGAGATATGAGACCATACTTTCAAGGTCACCACTTGTCTTACCTAAAGACCAATGTGAGACATGGGAGCAAGAAAGCCATCCGATATTGTTTTAAGGACTATTACATAGGCAATCAATAACTTAAGTAAAGCAAAAAGACTTGGATCTTTCACAATTAATAACTTAAGTAAAGCCAAAAAGACTTGGATCTTTGACAGTTTTTTTCAAACTAAAAAAGCACAATCTCATGCTAACAAAACTATAAATCACAATTGAAAGGTTTGAACAAGAAAAAGATCAACAATCTTAATAAGAAGGATACTTTTCATTTCATTTGATGATTACAAACTAAAATAAAGTCTCTCAAGAAATTGATAAACAAAAAATGTAGGTGACTGCTTCATTATTTTGAGCAAAAATATCAAAATCTCTATTGATTGAGCTCCATCTAGTAGTATCCTTTGTAAGATCCTGCAAGAAGGAATAAAAAGAAAGATTTGTTAGATACCATGCACATGAGTGTTCAAGCATGTGTATCAAGAATATATGACATGTCACTAGTACCTTAGGGTTGCTTTCTATCCAGCCTTAGAAGATTGTTCTCAGCTTTCACCTTATTTATATAAGCCTTTGCTGTGGTTGCCTTCAAAACTCCTTTTGTGTTACAACCCAATTGCCTAGCTAAAGTGGTCAATTGTGACGCCTTCATGCTTTCAATGGGTGTACGCTCCTTTGCCAAGATCTCTTGTATTTGGGCTCTTCTCATTTCATTGCGGTGGCTTGTGTCACTTGCATCTTCAATGATAGTTTCATCTCTGTCACCTTTTGCAGGTGGTATTCTTCTTGTAAAGAACACCTTAGCTGACCAAACATCATTTTTTTGCTTCCAATACTCCATGATTTGTTTGTATTCACTATCATTTGTCACTATAGGTTGTCCATAACGATTAGAAGCAATTAAATCACGCACATCCCTTCTCTCATCAAGCTGAATCAAGTATGGCAGTAGCTCCTCCAAGAGCATATTGTCAACCATCTTCTCAGCATCAAATTGTGGTGGAAAAATGCAATTGTTTGCTGGTGAAATACATCCCTTGTAAGGAGAGTCATCAATAAGCACTGTTCTTTGTGGATCACATTCAAACCCCATGGCAATTTTGGCTAGAGGCTTGAACATTGCCTCAACGTTTGGATTGTCGGGTCTAAACAATTTTTGAGTTTGAGCGGTGTAGCAAACATCTTGCGACCAAATTGCAAAGAAAGGCAATGTATCCTCAGCTAAGTTGTTTAGTGCTGCAAGGATTTGATACACATTATTCCTAGTAGCTGTCGACCAAATTGCAACATTAAACCTTTGTAAAATAGTCTTCAAGAATTGGATGCAACCTGGCCTGAGTATAATATATCTTTTTGAATCCATTTGCACTGAGTTGTGGTGTGAGGATGGTTGAGGGGAACGTTTCAACAATAGACCATTTAAATCCAATATAATTGTAAGCATGGATTTCTCAACATCTACGCTACATGACGTAGTACCAATTGGCAATAGCTCGTGAGTGGACTTTTCAGTCTCTTTTGATGTATGTTGCATTTTTGAAGCATCGATTTCTTGGTTCTCATTATTGGAAGCTTGCTCAAGTTGCACAACACTAGACTCTAGTATAGAAATATCATCCATCTTGGGCACTTTAGAAACCATAGAATCTATGGATTCTATAGTTGTTGACTGAACCATAGGAGCATTATCCATCCCAGTTTGTGAATCTAAGAAAACACACACACAAATGGTATCTCAAAACCACTAGAATTTTATTCACCATATTTATATGTAGAACTCCTAGTAAGAAATTTATTTAAGGTAAAGTCGTTGTTAGAATCCTTGCAACCATTTTCAGCATTCGTACACCAAACACCACTTGTCTAAAATACAATCTACTAACTCAACATTTTCCATCCTACACTTTATTAAAGATGAGTACTTAAAGTGAAAACTAAAAGCCACCCTTGTTGAGGAAACATGGATACAAGGTCCACCAAATGTCCAACCTAGACTACAAGAAAATAATTAGAGATTTGGCTTAGATTTGGATTCAAAGGCCACCACTTATTCAAGTAAGATAACTCCACTTGTTTAAGACAGTAATGTTTGAAGCCCCACCACTTGTCCAACCTAGACATTGATTAAATTTTGGTAAGATTTATCACAAATCTAGAGTAGAATCAAGATTCTATGGCCAAGGTAGTCAAATATGTTAGACAACACACAAAGCATAAGAGCACTCTAGATTCTCGTTGAGCATAAACTAAACAATAATCAAATGTTATATTCACTTGAGATTTCATCCATGAAAAATGAAAATGATGCATGTACTTGAGATTTCCATCCATGTACAATACTTTACAATGTCAAGTAAAGTTATAGTCAGCAAACAACTCTTCTCCTGCTTCAACTTGACAAATAGTCTCAATGCATACATGGCCATATTCTTCTGACTTGATGTGTGAAGAGGTGCATTTATGCCAAGGTGGCAAATTTGGATCAAATGTATAGCGTACGTTGGGACAGACATTTGTACTGTGAGAACTATTTATATAGCCCGACACGTTTCCTTCTTCTACACAACCAATAATGTATGATTGATCTTCCTCTTCTTCTATGTTTGGATCCTCTAGAAGAGAATATTTATAAGCTCTTGGAAATATTTTGCATATCTTTTTCCAGTCTTGAAATCTATACTTATGCCCTCCATAGTTTAGAATAGTCAAACCACTTTCCAGGGTAGTATGCACAAATAGCCCATAACCAGCTCCTTCAATACATGAAAGTCGCACTTCAAAATCCACACCGTTAATATGGAAAATTACATCTTTGGGAATAGGAAAAGTTGGTGTCCCAAAAGGATCTTCATGCCAATCATAGTGTGAAATACATCTAGTTTTTATATCACTTAACTCCTTTGTGTCTGCAAAAAGAAGAAAATATTATGCATAAAATAATGACAATATCAAAGAAAGATATCATTATTTTATAGTCCAATAGGTCCATTGTATGGAAGACTTAGAGTGCCTCTTACATGGTGCCTCCAAGGTTTCCAAAAAATAAAATCATTGGAAAAAAAAGGCCACTGTGTCTCCAATCTATTGCCCATTTGAAGCATAGAGAGAACCAAGGTCCACCACTTGTCCAAGCTAGACATGGAGCATTGACACAAGATCCAACACTTATCCAAGAACCCTATAGTATATGTGGTAACATGGGATGCATTGATGCAACAAAAGTAGTCTAGCCTCCTCATCCATCTCTTTTTTCTTGTAGCCTAGAGGGATTAGTTTCAAGGTCTATCACTAGTCAAAAACTACACATAGAACATTGATACAAGGTTCCACCACATGTGAAACCTATCATCTCTAGTAGCATGGATGGTTTGATATCAAGGTTCATCGCGTGTCCTACCTATACTCTATTGTAGCATATAGATTCTGGTTTGGTGGTACTACACTTGTCCAAACTTGGCTTGTTGTTGATATCTGGAGGTAATCAAGGGTCCTCCACTTGTCCAAGTTAGGCATATAAAACAATTGCAAGGTCCACCATGTGTACAACATATGATTGATTATAGCATGCATGGTCTTATTTCATGGGCAACCATCTTCTCTCCAACATGTGTCCAACCTCGGCTCCATTGAAGCATGGAGAGAAGCAAGGTCCACCACTTATCAAAGCTATTATTTTCTCCCAGTGCTTTCAAAACCCATAATACGTTGTACATGGGGGGGGGGGGGGGATTCTTGTTTCAAGGTCCACCCCTTGGCTAAGATTGGATCCATTGAAACATAAAGAGAAGCAAGCTCTACCATTTGTCCAAGCTAGGAGCCATTGAAACATGAAAACCCCATAATATGTTGTATACGGGGGGTGTTTTTCAAGGTCTACCACTTGTCTAAGCTATGGTCCATTGGAACATGGAGAGAAGCAAAGCTCCACCACTTTTCTAAGCTAGGATCCATTGAAACATGGAGAGAAGCAAGCTCCATTGTTTGTCTAAGCTAGGCTCCATTGGAACATGGAGAAAACAAGCTCCACCACTTGCCTATTATTGCATAGAGATTCTGGTTTGAAGGTCCACCACTTGTCCAACCTTGCCTTCATGTATGGAGATAATCAAGAGTGCAATGCTTCTCTAAGCTAGGGACATAAAAGAGTTTCAAGGTCCACTACATATACGATCTATGATGGGTTGTAGCATGGGAGGTTTCATTTTAAGGTTGACCACTTCTCCAGCTCCGCTTGTCCAACCTCAGATCCATTGAAGAATGGAGAATAAAGGTGTACCAACTCTCCAAAATAGGCAAGACAATCTCTATAAAACCCATGAATTGTTAATATATGCTATGCTGTGGAGTTTTGTTTGAAGTTCCACTCCTTATCCAAGCTACAATCCATTGAAGCATGGAACTAAGTAAGATATATCTCTAGTCCAAGATAGGATCCATTGAAACATAGAGAGAAGCAAGGTCCACCACTTGTCCAAGCTATGCATGGGTAATTGATATAAGTACCACTACGTTTTCACCTATACTATGCTCTGTCATGGATGGTTTCATATCCCACCAATTTTCCAACCTATTTAGTAGGTTGTATTATGGGGGTTTGGTTTCAAGGTACTTCACTTGTCTAAGGTGGGTTCCATTGAACCATGGAGAGAAACAATGTCTACCACTTGTTCGAAATATGCTCCTTTAAAACATAAAAACAAGGTCCACCACTTGTCCAAGCTAAAGTTTCTCTCCATTGAAGCATGGAGAGAAACAAGGTCTACCACCTGTCCAAAATATGCTCCATTGAAACATAAAAGCAAGGTCCACCACTTGTCCAAGCTAATATAAAAAATGGGTGTTGGTTACAAGGTGTACCACACTTGTCTAAACTAGTCTTCATGCAAGGTCTACCACATGTCCAAGCTATATGAGCTTGTTTTGAAGGTCTACCACACCTCTTGAAATTAGGATCCATGTAAGGTCCACCTTTTGTCAAGCTATGCATTTAATGAGTACTAAAACTAAGTAAATTGCAGTACTTAAATACCTTTCCAAGCTCATTAAGATTTTGGTCTCTAAGGCCGGCCACCACCACATGTCTAATCTATGCTCTAATTGATTACTTATGCTAGTTCTCAAAGTCCAAACATAAGCTCCCTTCTAGCAAGGTTAGTTTAAATTTAGGCTCCAGTAAGCTAGGTTCAATTTATGAAGCATCACCATTTAACCATGCTACGATCTAATGTATCATATCAAGGGGGTATTGATAAAAGGTCCAAAACTTATTGAGTTCAAGCTCTTAAGTAATTAAGTCTTTGTGAGTATTAAATGTTATAGTTTTAGTCTACAGATCCACCATTCAAAAACTCAAGTAATTTACTATTTACATTCAAACCTTGAATGCTTGAGATAAAAAATACAAACTCAATCAATACTATATAAAGCAAAATCTAACATTAAGAGTATCAAATCAGTAACAAGAAACACTAACATGCACAAGAAACTCTAAACATACGTGTCTCCATTTCCAAAAAGTCCTCCATTGACAGAGGATGGTGTTGTTGTTGTTCTTCTTCTCTTTGTGGAGAGCACTCCTCTGTAACAGGCACAATGTCGCCTGATTGCGAAGTGGATTGTTGAAGTCCAGCCCATTTTTCTATATCTTCATGAGACTTAACAAAGTCTAGCAGCATGGTCTCCACGCTTTTTGCCTCCTCCACACTATCAATTAAGTAGATAACTTCTTTTTTCTGTTGTATTCCTTCTTGTGCAACCAAGGAGCCATCACCAAAAACATCAACAAGCTTGCGGTCTTCAAAACAATATGTACGAATGTAGTGCTTGACCAAAGCTCTTTTTTTGGCCTCCAAATATTGCAAATCTGACATATCGTTATCTGCTACTTGAAGAAGAGAACAATCAATTGGCATGGGATGTTCCTCTGATCTTCTTCTCAGGTCTTCAAATGCATTGCCTTGTCCCAAGAAGGCAATAACTGTTAGGAATTGAATTGCTCCTTTGCAAGGAGCTGATGGAAAGTGATGCAATGCACCACAACAATGGTAGCTCAGATTATCTCCCATGGCGTGAAAGGCACATTGCAATTTTGTGAAGTTAGTGAAATCCACAAATGCAAGAAAGACAAATCCAGGATCTGTTGACCCTCCAGCAATAGCCAAGATCCCATCCAAAGCATTGTTAAATGTCTCCTCACTCCACTTCAAATTGCCTCCAACGTTTTTTGTCATATCTAAAACACATAAGCCAATAGGCACTTTATTATTGAAGTGGCGCATCAAGTAGAGATTGCCTTCCATTTGTAGGCTCACCACATAGATTGACCATGGCAAATCTCTAGGCTCAGTTTTCTCCTTTTGAAGGTGAATTGCCCATTGCATGTATTTTATTGCTCCATCTGGAAAAGCCATTTTCTTTGTTCCACGCGTCAAACTAGATCTGATCCATTCCTCGCATAGCATTAAAATTGTTTTATAAACAACATCATTGATGTTATACATTTTGACCACCTCCTCCCAGTCTTTACATGGTGAAGACTCATTCAAATTGTTGAAGCCTTCAAGAAGTGCATCTTGAATCAATTTGTCTTGCTTCAACTGCTTGATTCGATCATACATGTCAGTTGCATCACCATCCTTTGCACTCTTTGACAGTAAAATCTTCTCATCTCTAATCTCTTCTTGAATAGTCTTTACCTCTGATTCCTCAAGGCCACAAAGGTATCTAAATACAGTTGTTGGGGGTTTCTTATTCTCCTCTTCTAGCTTTTCAATGATTTTTATCCAGCAATCATAAACTAAATCAGAGTACGTGACCATGTGTGCCTGTTTAGCAATCCAACTTGCTGCTGCACTCATTCTTGCCAATCGAAGAAAAGCCTAAAAATAAATAGAGAAATAATTAAACTATTGAGCAAGATTTGTTAATTAAACACTATCAAAAAGACAAAGAAAATAACTTACATCCCATCCGGCACGAGATGCATGTCCCTCTGCAATTCCACTTGCTGCCTTTGGTGGTCGTCCTGAGAAGATCCATTGACTCCGTAAATGTCTCAATATTTGGCTGTAAGGTTGCTTGACATACAATGCCTGAGCCTCCTCATTTGCAATGGCAGATATAGCAGTTGCAACAAATGGAGGAGCATTCACAACAATGCGAGCCTTTCTAAATTTATACACGCTAATCAGTCTTTCAAAGATCTCTTTGTTGTTTTGTTCATTGTGAAGCAAAACTTTTGCAGCATAGATTGAATGCTGCCCATCAAGAATCCAATAATGATAATCTTTAATTTTTTGCTCCTCTACCTCTTCTACTGCCAAAGGAGTCCCCTTCTTTGATTTTGCATTTCGAACAGGCATCAAATATGCACATGCTGCAGGCTTGGTCGTACTCCGTGAAAATCCAAATAACACACTTTCAGCGTGTTTTTTATCCATAATACGTGCATTATAGTGATCAGGAGCAAGCCAACAATTTTGAATAGGGATATCAAATTCCCTATATTGGAAAGGAAAATAATTTATGTACTTATTCATTCCACCTGTATCTTTTTCTTGTCCTTTCATGGCCTCAGCTTCTAAAACATCTGGATCCACAATTCTCATCTTTGACATTGAACCCTCTGTTGATGAGGATGCCAAAGATGCCTTGTCTACATCCAAAATGGAACTAGTTCGCTTAGCTTCTACTTTCTGCACTTTTGCTTGCTTCTTTGTGGATGGTGGTCGTGAAGCTTTCACCTTTTTTCGTTGTAGTGTGGCAATGATGGAGCTTTGAAGTTGATCTGCTGTGATATTTGGATTTGATTCTGCAAACTTCCATCCTCGAGAAAACATTGTCTCTTCTTTGTTTCTAGACATGCGCTCCAATGCATATGCTCCTGGAGATAGTTGAAATTCTAGATTCATTGGAACTAGAATGTCAATGCATTCCACCTCTGGATGACTATCAACTACAGAGACAGATGCTTCCACAACTTGTCCAACATCTTCAAACAAGCTGTCATTCTCCTTTTTGGCAATAAATAGATGCACCTTATGAAATTGTGCACCCTCTATACCATGTATGTCCAAATACCATTTCCTAAGATCATTGCAAGTATAGTCAACTGAGACAGCAACCCTTGCAACCTGTTTTTTTGGAGCCATCTTTCCTGAAACAAAAAAAACCAAATGTTATTTTAACATATACTTTTTTGTAATGGATTAAGTTTGTGTGAATACAAGTTCCACCACTTGTTCAAGCTAGATCTAAGCAAGTATACATAGTGATCATTTAAGCTAGTAAACTAAGGGAAGGGAGAAGTAAGGTCCACCACTTGTCCAAGCTCAGCTCTAGACAACATGGAGAGATTCGAGGTCTACTAATTGTCTAATATAGGCTAACTATATTGAAACATACAGAGAAGCAAAGGTCCACCACTTGTCCAATCTAGGGTCCATTGAAACATGGAGAAAAGGATGCTCCACCATTTGTCCAAAATAGGCTCCATTGAAACATGAAGAGAAGCAAGATGCACCATGTTTTTGAGATGCTAGGCTCCATTGAAATACCTTAAACCCATGATATTTTGTATATGTGGGGTTTAAATTCAAGGTCCACCACTTGTCCAGCCTATTATCCCTAGTAGCATGAGTGGTTTGGTCTCAAGATTCACCACTTTTCCACTCTATGTCATTATATTAAGAAGATCTGGGTGTTAAGGTCCACCACTTGTCCAACCTATAAGGCTATATCTTAAATGGTATTATTTACCACCACTTGGAATGCACATGATGGGTTTTACATAGGGGTATGGTTCCAAGGTCCACCACTTGTCCAAGCTAACTCTATTGAAACATAGAGAGAATCAAAGGTCCACCACTTGGCTCCATTGAAACATGGAGAGAAGGATGCTCCACCATTTGTCCAAGCCAGGTTTGATTGAAACATGAAGAGAAGCAAGATACACCATGTCTCCAAAATGCTAGGCTCCATTAAAATATCTTAAACCCATGATATTTCGTACATGGGGGGTTTACATTCAAGGTCCACCACTTGTCCAACCTATTATCACTAGTAGCATGAGTGGTTTGATGTCAAGATTCACCACTTTTCCACTCTATGTCATTATATTAAGAAGATCTGGGTGTTAAGGTCCACCACTTGTCCAACCTATAAGGCTATATCTTAGAGGGTATTCTTTCTCACCACTTGGAATGACCATGATAGGTTTTACATGGGGGTTTGGTTCCAAGTTCCACCACTTGTCCAAGCTAACTCTATGGAAACATAGAGAGAAGCAAAGGTCCACCACTTGTCTAAGCTAGGGTCCATTGAAACATGGAGAGAAGGATGCTCCACCATTTGTCCAAGATAGGCTCCATTGAAACATTGATCCGAGCCTATCACAAATTTTTGTTTATTATATTTTGTTGGTTTTCCTTGCTTCTAGACGTTTACAATAAAAGAAAGAGTGAGAACAACCTCTTGGAAAAATTTAAAAAAAAAAGATTTGATAGGAGTTTTTTCTTGGCTAGTTCACCGGAGGTGAAAGGTGGAGGGAGAGCCTAGTGGTAAGGGGAAGGGAAAATATGTAAATGTGAAAAGAAAAGATATGATGTGGTTGTGGAGCCATGCACCCATGATTCAAGGGCCATGAGTGGCTCATATCATCATGGCTTTGGAGCCATATGATGATGCAAACAAATGCGACCCAAGTGAAAGACTTGGTAAAGGAAGAAACCAGACACATGATTTTGCTGAATTTTTAAAAAATACTTCCACTCCGATCCAAGAAAAGTTGTCTTAATCAAAGTTGTAGCTGATGAGCTGGAGATTCTGTCCATATTTTTTTTATAATTTTTGCATCTACGGTCTAGGAGATATGGCAAAAATGGTGGACGCCAGTTTTTTCAACTGTGGTGGAGACCACCCCCTCTACCTTTACACACACACACCCTTCCTTTTCCACATTGAGACCTTCTCTAAAAATCAGCCATTAGTCTTCTCACCCTCCTCTCCTTCCTCCTCTTTCTCAAGCTCAAAAACCCATCAAAATTCCTCTTCTAATCACCTCTCAAGTCATGCTTAATCTTGTTGTAATTCATAAGTCCTCATTCAACCCCTTTCTATTATTACTAGATATGTATTGATTTTATGTAGATTCTTTACATTTTAAATAAGGAAGCTCTTGGACTCAAGCTATGGAAGAAGGAGTGAAGACAACACAAGTGATGATGGAGCTAATTGGTCAACAAATCACTTGGAAGGAGCTTCTTCATTGGTTGATTGTCCCTAATCAAGCTTCATTTGTACAAATTACACTTGGATCTTAACCTCACTCCTAATCACTCTCTTTCCTATATAAAGAGGCCTTCCCCTTTGTAATTTCAAGCCTCCCTCAGCCCATTGAGCCTTTGTATCACTCACCATGAGCCCATAAGCTCATTCATTCACTCTATTCTTGCACATCCTAGAGTGCAAATTGTTTCATGCTAGTAACCTCTCCTCCTCTTACTTATGTTAATTAAGAGAAATGTTTTATATGCGTGTGAGAGTGCTCGATGTGATCTTGGCTAATCCTTGAGTGATTGTTTGGTAATCTATATGCTATTTGTGTTGGGAGTGTTTGAAGTCATCCATTCCTTGTACACACACTACGGTTAATGCTTCATTCATTGTGATCTCTCTCTCTCTCTCTCTCTCTCTCTCTCTCTCTCTCTCTCTCTCTCTCTCTCTCTCTCTTTGTGTAGCGGTCCTAGTCCACGCTTCCAAAACTAGGTGGTGCCCTCATCTCATTTTCCTTGTGGCGCAATGGAGTTTGTTTTGGTGTAGAGGCCGCCATTCCAAATTTCCTTCGTCAACATGAAGAGAAGCAAGCTGCACCATGTCTCCAAGATGCTAAGATCCATTGAAATACCTTAAACCCACGATATTTTGTACATGGGGAGTTTACATTCAAGGTCCACCACTTGTCCAACCTATTATCTCTAGTAGCATGAGTGGTTTGGTCTCACGATTCACCACTTTTCCACTCTATGTCATTACGTTAAGAAGATCTGGGTGTTAAGGTCGACCACTTGTCCAACCTATAAGGGTATATCTTAAAGGGTATTCTTTCTCACCACATGAAATGTCCATGATATGTTTTACATGGGGGTTTGGCTCCAAGGTCCACCACTTGTCCAAGCTAACTCTATTGAAACATAGAGAGAAACAAAGGTCCACCACTTGTCCAAGCTAGGCTCCATTGAAACATGGAGAGAAGGATCCTCTACCATTTGTCGAAGCTAACTCTATTGAAACATCGGGTTTACATTCAAGGTCCACCACTTGTCCAACCTATTAACGCTAGTAGCATGAGTGTTTTGTCTCAAGATTCACCACTTTTCACTCTATGTCATTATATTAAGAATATTTGGGTGTTAAGGTCCACCACTTGTCAACCTATAAGGCTATATCTTAAGGGTTATTCTTTCTCACCACTTGGAGTGACCAGCATAGGTTTTACATGGGGGTTTTGTTTCAAGGTCCACCACTTGTCCAAGCTAACTCTATTGAAACATAGAGAGAATCAAAGGTCCACCACTTGTCCAAGCTAGGGTCCATTGAAACATGGAGAGAAGGATGCTCCACCATTTGTCCAAGATATGCTCCATTGAAACATGAAGAGAGGCAAGCTACACCATGTCTCCAAGATGCTAGGCTCCATTGAAATACCTCAAACCACTTTTCCACTCTATGTCGTTATATTATGAAGATCTAGGTTTTAAGGTCGACCACTTGTCCAACCTATAAGGCTAGATCTTAAAGGGTATTATTTCTCACCACTTGGAATGACCATGATATGTTTTACATGGGGGTTTGGTTTCAAGGTCCACCACTTGTCCAAGCTAACTCTATGGAAACATAGAGAGAAGCAAAGGTCCACCACTTGTCCAAGCTAGGCTCCACTGAGACATTTAGAGAAGGATGATCCCCCATTGGTGGAAGATAGGCTTCATTGAAACATGAAAAGAAGCAAGTTGCACCATGTCTCCAAGATTCTAGGATCCATTGAAATACCTTAAACCCACGATATTGTTTACATGTGGGGTTTAACGTCAAGGTCAGTCACTTTTCCAAGCTATTATCCCTAGTAGCATGAGTGGTTTGGTCTCACGATTCACCACTTTTCCACTCTATGTCATTATATAAAGAAGATCTAGGTGTTAAGGTCGACCACTTGTCCAACCTATAAGGGTATATCTTAAAGGGTATTCTTTCTCACCACTTAAAATATCCATGATATGTTTTACATAGGGGTTTGGTTCCAAGGTCCACCACTTATCCAAGCTAACTTTATTCTTCTCATAGAGAGAAGCAAAGGTCTCCACTTGTCCAAGCTAGGGTCCATTGAAACATGGAGAGAAGGATGCTCCACCATTTGCCGAAGCTAACTCTATTGAAACATGGAAGGTTTACATTCAAGGTCCACCAGTTGTCCAACCTATTAACGCTAGTAGCATGAGGGGTTTGGTCTCAAGATTCACCACTTTTTCACTCTGTGTCATTATATTAAGAATATTTGGGTATTAAGGTCCACCACTCGTCCAACCTATAAGACTATATCTTAATGGTTATTCTTTCTGACCACTTGGAGTGACCATGAAAGGTTTTACATGCGGGTTTGGTTCCAAGGTCCACCACTTGTCGAAGCTAACTCTATTGAAACATAGAGAGAAGCAAAGGTCCACCACTTGTCTAAGCTAGGGTCTATTGAAACATGGAGAGAAGTATGCTCCACCATTTGTCCAAGATAGACTCCATTGAAACATGAAGAGAAGCAAGCTGCACCATGTCTCCAAGATGCTATCCTCCATCGAAATACCTTAAACCCACGTTATTTTCTACATGGGGAGTTTACATTCAAGGTCAACAATTTGTCCAACCTATTATCGCTAGTAGCATGAGTGGTTTGTTCTCAAGATTCACCACTTTTCCACTCTCTGTCATTATATTAAGAATATTTGGGTGTTAAGGTCCACCACTTGTCCAACCTATAAGACTATATCTTAATGGTTATTCTCTCTCACCCCTTGAAAGACTATATCTTAATGGTTATCCCTAGCTATTATTGCTAGTAGCCTGAGTGGTTTGGTCTCAAGATTCACCACTTTTATTAAGAATATGTGGGTGTTAAGGTCCACCACTTGTCCAACCTATAAGGCTACATCTTAAAGGTTATTCTTTCTTACTACTCGGAGAGACCATGAAAGGTTTTACATGGGGGTTTGGTTCCAAGTTCAACCACTTGTCCAAGCTAACTCTACTGAAGCATAGAGAGAAGCAAAGGTCCACCCCTTGTCTAAGCTAGGGTCCATTGAAACATGGAGAGAAGGATGCTCCACCATTTGTCCAAGGTAGGCTCCATTGAAACATGAGGAGAATCAAGGTGCACCATGTCTCCAAGATGCTAGGCTCCATCGAAAAACATTAAACCCACGATATGTCGTAGATGAGGGGTTTACATTCAAGGTCCAACACTTTACCAAGCTATTATTGGTAGTAGCCTGAGTGGTTTGGTCTCAAGATTCACCACTTTTCCACTCTATGTCATTATATTAAGAATATGCGCGTGTTAAGGTCCACCACTTGTCCAACCTATAAGGCTACATCTTAAAGGTTATTCTTTATTACCACTTGGAGTGACCATGATAGGTTTTACATGGGGGTTTGGTTCCAAGGTCCACCACTTGTCCAAGCTAACTCTATTGAAACATAGAGAGAAACAAAGGTCCACCACTTGTCCAAGCTAGGGTCCATTGAAACATGGAGAGAAGGATGCTCCACCATTTGTCCAAGATAGGCTCCATTGAAACATGACGAGAAGCAAGCTGCACCATGTCTCCAAGATACTAGGCTCCATCGAAATACATTAAACCCACGATATTTCGTAGATGAGGGGCTTACATTCAAGGTCCACCACTTGTCCAAGCTATTATTGCTAGTAGCCTGAGTGGTTTGGTCTCAAGATTAACCGCTTTTATTAAGAATATGTGGGTGTTAAGGTCCACCACTTGTCCAACCTATAAGGCTACATCTTAAAGGTTATTCTTTCTTACTACTTGGAGTGACCATGATAGGTTTTACATGGGGGTTTGGTTCCAAGGTCCACCACTTGTCCAAGCTAACTCTATTGAAACATAGAGAGAAGCAAAGGTCCACCCCTTGTCTAAGCTAGGGTCCATTGAAACATGGAGAGAAGGATGCTCCACCATTTGTCCAAGGTAGGCTCCATTGAAACATGAGGAGAAGCAAGGTGCACCATGTCTCCAAGATGCTAGGCTCCATCGAAAAACATTCAACCCACGATATGTCGTAGATGAGGGGTTTACATTCAAGGTCCAACACTTGTCCAAGCTATTATTGGTAGTAGCCTGAGTGGTTTGGTCTCAAGATTCACCACTTTTCCACTCTATGTCATTATATTAAGAATATGCGCGTGTTAAGAACCACCACTTGTCCAACCTATAAGGCTACATCTTAAAGGTTGTTCTTTATTACCACTTGGAGTGACCATGATAGGTTTTACATGGGGGTTTGGTTCCAAGGTCCACCACTTGTCCAAGCTAACTCTATTGAAACATAGAGAGAAACAAAGGTCCACCACTTGTCCAAGATAGGGTTCATTGAAACATGGAGAGAAGGATGCTCCACCATTTGTCCAAGATAGGCTCCATTGAAACATGACGAGAAGCAAGATGCACCATGTCTCCAAGATGCTAGGCTCAATCGAAATACATTAAACCCACGATATTTTGTAGATAAGGGGTTTACATTCAAGGTCCACCACTTGCCCAAGCTATTATTGCTAGTAGCCTGAGTGGTTTGGTCTCAAGATTCACCACTTTTATTAAGAATATGTGGGTATTAAGGTCCACCACTTGTCCAACCTATAAGGCTACATCTTAAAGGTTATTCTTTCTTACTACTTGGAGTGACCATGATAGGTTTTACATGGGGGTTTGGTTCCAAGGTCCACCACTTGTCCAAGCTAACTCTATTGAAACATAGAGAGAAGCAAAGGTCCACCCCTTGTCTATGCTAGGGTCCATTGAAACATGGAGAGAAGGATGCTCCACCATTTGTCCAAGGTAGGCTCCATTGAAACATGAGGAGAAGCAAGGTGCACCATGTCTCCAAGACGCTAGGCTCAATCGAAAAACATTAAACCCACGATATGTCGTAGATGAGGGGTTTACATTCAAGGTCCAACACTTGTCCAAGCTATTATTGGTAGTAGCCTGAGTGGTTTGGTCTCAAGATTCACCACTTTTCCACTCTATGTCATTATATTAAGAATATGCGCGTGTTAAGGTCCACCACTTGTCCAACCTATAAGGCTACATCTTAAAGGTTATTCTTTATTACCACTTGGAGTGACCATGATAGGTTTTACATGGGGGTTTGGTTCCAAGGTCCACCACTTGTCCAAGCTAACTCTATTGAAACATAGAGAGAAACAAAGGTCCACCACTTGTCCAAGCTAGGGTCCATTGAAACATGGAGAAAAGGATGCTCCACCATTTGTCCAAGATAGGCTCCATTGACACATGACGAGAAGCAAGCTGCACCATGTCTCCAAGATGCTAGGCTCCATCGAAATACATTAAACCTACGATATTTAGTAGATGAGGGGTTTACATTCAAGGTCCACCACTTGTCCAAGCTATTATTGCTAGTAGCCTGAGTGGTTTGGTCTCAAGATTCACCACTTTTATTAAGAATATGAGGGTGTTAAGGTCCACCACTTGTCCAACCTATAAGGCTACATCTTAAAGGTTATTCTTTCTTACTACTTGCAGTGACCATGATAGGTTTTACATGGGGGTTTGGTTCCAAGGTCCACCACTTGTCCATGCTAACTCTATTGAAACATAGAGAGAAGCAAAGGTCCACCCCTTGTCTAAGCTAGGGTCCATTGAAACATGGAGAGAAGCATGCTCCACCATTTGTCCAAGGTAGGCTCCATTGAAACATGAGGAGAAGCAAGGTGCACCATGTCTCCAAGATGGTAGGCTCCATCAAAAAACATTAAACCCACGATATGTCGTAGATGAGGGGTTTACATTCAAGGTCCACACTTGTCCAAGCTATTATTGGTAGTAGCCTGAGTGGTTTGGTCTCAAGATTCACCACTTTTCCACTCTATGTCATTATATTAAGAATATGCGCGTGTTAAGGTCCACCACTTGTCCAACCTATAAGGCTACATCTTAAAGGTTATTCTTTATTACCACTTGGAGTGACCATGATAGGTTTTACATGGGGGTTTGGTTCCAAGGTCCACCACTTGTCCAAGCTAACTCTATTGAAACATAGAGAGAAACAAAGGTCCACCACTTGTCCAAGCTAGGGTCCATTGAAACATGGAGAGAAGGATGCTCCACCATTTGTCCAAGATAGGCTCCATTGAAACATGACGAGAAGCAAGATGCACCATGTCTCCAAGATACTAGGCTCAATCGAAATACATTAAACCCACGATATTTCGTAGATGAGGGGCTTACATTCAAGGTCCACCACTTGTCCAAGCTATTATTGCTAGTAGCCTGAGTGGTTTGGTCTCAAGATTAACCGCTTTTATTAAGAATATGTGGGTGTTAAGGTCCACCACTTGTCCAACCTATAAGGCTACATCTTAAAGGTTATTCTTTCTTACTACTTGGAGTGATCATGATAGGTTTTACATGGGGGTTTGGTTCCAAGGTCCACCACTTGTCCAAGCTAACTCTATTGAAACATAGAGAGAAGCAAAGGTCCACCCCTTGTCTAAGCTAGGGTCCATTGAAACATGGAGAGAAGGATGCTCCACCATTTGTCCAAGGTAGGCTCCATTGAAACATGAGGAGAAGCAAGGTGCACCATGTCTCCAAGATGCTAGGCTCCATCGAAAAACATTCAACCCACGATATGTCGTAGATGAGGGGTTTACATTCAAGGTCCAACACTTGTCCAAGCTATTATTGGTAGTAGCCTGAGTGGTTTGGTCTCAAGATTCACCACTTTTCCACTCTATGTCATTATATTAAGAATATGCGCGTGTTAAGATCCACCACTTGTCCAACCTATAAGGCTACATCTTAAAGGTTATTCTTTATTACCACTTGGAGTGACCATGATACGTTTTACATGGGGGTTTGGTTCCAAGGTCCACCACTTGTCCAAGCTAACTCTATTGAAACATAGAGAGAAACAAAGGTACACCACTTGTCCAAGCTAGGGTCCATTGAAACATGGAGAGAAGGATGCTCCATTATTTGTCCAAGATAGGCTCCATTGAAACATGACGAGAAGCAAGCTGCACCATGTCTCCAAGATGTAGGCTCCATCAAAATACATTAAACCCACGATATTTCGTAGATGAGGGGTTTACATTCAAGGTCCACCACTTGTCCAAGTTATTCTTGCTAGTAGCCTGAGTGGTTTGGTCTCAAGATTCACCACTTTTATTAAGAATCTGTGGGTATTAAGGTCCACCACTTGTCCAACCTATAAGGCTACATCTTAAAGGTTATTCTTTCTTACTACTTGGAGTGACCATGATAGGTTTTACATGGGGGTTTGGTTCCAAGGTCCACCACTTGTCCAAGCTAACTCTATTGAAACATAGAGAGAAGCAAAGGTCCACCCCTTGTCTAAGCTAAGGTCCATTGAAACATGGAGAGAAGGATGCTCCACCATTTGTCCAAGGTAGGCTCCATTGAAACATGAGGAGAAGCAAGGTGCACCATGTCTCCAAGATGCTAGGCTCCATCAAAAAACATTAAACCCACGATATGTCGTAGATGAGGGGTTTACATTCAAGGTCCACACTTGTCCAAGCTATTATTGGTAGTAGCCTGAGTGGTTTGGTCTCAAGATTCACCACTTTTCCACTCTATGTCATTATATTAAGAATATGCGCGTGTTAAGGTCCACCACTTGTCCAACCTATAAGGCTACATCTTAAAGGTTATTCTTTATTACCACTTGGAGTGACCATGATAGGGTTTACATGGGGGTTTGGTTCCAAGGTCCACCACTTGTCCAAGCTAACTCTATTGAAACATAGAGAGAAACAAAGGTCCACCACTTGTGCAAGCTAGGCTCATTGAAACATAGACGAGAAGCAAGCTTCACCATGTCTTCAAGATGCTAGGCTCCATCGAAATACATTAAACCCACGATATTTCGTAGATGAGGGGTTTACATTCAAGGTCCACCACTTGTCCAAGCTATTATTGGTTATAGCCCGAGTGGTTTGGTTTCAAGATTCACCGCTTTTATTAAGAATATGTGGGTGTTAAGTTCCACCACTTGTCCAACCTATAAGGCTACATCTTAAAGGTTATTCTTTCTTACTACTTGGAGTGACCATGATAGGTTTTACATGGGGGTTTGGTTCCAAGGTCCACCACTTGTCCAAGCTAACTCTATTGAAACATAGAGAGAAGCAAAGGTCCACCCCTTGTCTAAGCTAAGGTCCATTGAAACATGGAGAGAAGGATGCTCCACCATTTGTCCAAGGTAGGCTCCATTGAAACATGAGGAGAAGCAAGGTGCACCATGTCTCCAAGATGCTAGGCTCCATCAAAAAACATTAAACCCACGATATGTCGTAGATGAGGGGTTTACATTCAAGGTCCACACTTGTCCAAGCTATTATTGGTAGTAGCCTGAGTGGTTTGGTCTCAAGATTCACCACTTTTCCACTCTATGTCATTATATTAAGAATATGCGCGTGTTAAGGTCCACCACTTGTCCAACCTATAAGGCTACATCTTAAAGGTTATTCTTTATTACCACTTGGAGTGACCATGATAGGGTTTACATGGGGGTTTGGTTCCAAGGTCCACCACTTGTCCAAGCTAACTCTATTGAAACATAGAGAGAAACAAAGGTCCACCACTTGTGCAAGCTAGGCTCCATTGAAACATGACGAGAAGCAAGCTGCACCATGTCTTCAAGATGCTAGGCTCCATCGAAATACATTAAACCCACGATATTTCGTAGATGAGGGGTTTACATTCAAGGTCCACCACTTGTCCAAGCTATTATTGGTTATAGCCCGAGTGGTTTGGTTTCAAGATTCACCGCTTTTATTAAGAATATGTGGGTGTTAAGTTCCACCACTTGTCCAACCTATAAGGCTACATCTTAAAGGTTATTCTTTCTTACTACTTGGAGTGACCATGATAGGTTTTACATGGGGGTTTGGTTCCAAGGTCCACCACTTGTCCAAGCTAACTCTATTGAAACATAGAGAGAAGCAAAGGTCCACCCCTTGTCTAAGCTAGGGTCCATTGAAACATGGAGAGAAGGATGCTCCACCATTTGTCCAAGGTAGGCTCCATTGAAACATGACGAGAAGCAAGGTGCACCATGTCTCCAAGATGCTAGGCTCCATCGAAAAACATTAAACCCACGATATGTCGTAGATGAGGGGTTTATATTGAAGGTCCACCACTTGTCCAAGCTATTATTGGTAGTAGCCTGAGTGGTTTGGTCTCAAGATTCACTAGTTTTCCACTCTATGTCATTATATTAAGAATATGCGCGTGTTAAGATACACCACTTGTCCAACCTATAAGGCTACATCTTAAAGGTTATTCTTTATTACCACTTGGAGTGACCATGATAGGTTTACCATGGGGGTTTGGTTCCAAGGTCCACCACTTGTCCAAGCTAACTCTATTGAAACATAGAGAGAAACAAATGTCCACCACTTGTCCAAGCTAGGGTCCATTGAAACATGGAGAGTAGGATGCTCCACCATTTGTCCAAGATAGGCTCCATTGAAACATGACGAGAAGCAAGCTGCACCATGTCTCCAAGATGCTAGGCTCCATCGAAATACATTAAACCCATGATATTTCGTAGATGAGGGGTTTACATTCAAGGTCCACCACTTGGCCAAGCTATTATTGGTTATAGCCTGAGTGGTTTGGTCTCAAGATTCACCGCTTTTATTAAGAATATGTGGGTGTTAAGTTCCACCACTTGTCCAACCTATAAGGCTACATCTTAAAGGTTATTCTTTCTTACTACTTGGAGTGACCATGATAGGTTTTACATGGGGGTTTGGTTCCAAGGTCCACCACTTGTCCAAGCTAACTCTATTGAAACATAGAGAGAAGCAAAGGTCCACCCCTTGTCTAAGCTAGGGTCCATTGAAACATGGAGAGAAGGATGCTCCACCATTTGTCCAAGGTAGGCTCCATTGAAACATGACGAGAAGCAAGGTGCACCATGTCTCCAAGATGCTAGGCTCCATCAAAAAACATTAAACCCACGATATGTCGTAGATGAGGGGTTTACATTCAAGGTCCACACTTGTCCAAGCTATTATTGGTAGTAGCCTGAGTGGTTTGGTCTCAAGATTCACCATTTTTCCACTCTATGTCATTATATTAAGAATATGCGCGTGTTAAGGTCCACCACTTGTCCAACCTATAAGGCTACATCTTAAAGGTTATTCTTTATTACCACTTGGAGTGACCATGATAGGTTTTTTATGGGGATTTGGTTCCAAGGTCCACCACTTGTCCAAGCTAACTCTATTGAATCATAGAGAGAAGCAAAGATCCACCACTTGTCTATGCTAGGCTCCATTGAAACATGGAGAGAAGGATGCTCCACCATTTGTCGAAGCTAACTCTATTGAAACATGGGGGGTTTACGTTCAAGGTCCACCACTTGTCCAAGCTATTAGTGCTAGTAGCATGAGTGGTTTTGTCTCAAGATTCACCACTTTTTCACTCTATGTCATTATATTAAGAATATTAGGGTGTTAAGGTTCACCACTTGTCCAACCTATAAGGCTACATTTTAAAGGTTATTCTTTCTGACCACTTGGAGTGACCATGATAGGTTTTACATGGGGGTTTGGTTCCAAGTTCCACCACTTGTCCAAGCTAACTCTATTGAAACATAGAGAGAAACAAAGGTCCACCACTTGTCCAAGCTAGGGTCCATTGAAACATGGAGAGAAGGATGCTCCACCATTTGTCCAAGATAGGCTCCGTTGAAACATGAAGAGAAGCAAGATGCACGATGTCTCCAAGATGCTGGGCTCCATCGAAATACCTTAAACCCACGATATTTTGTAGATGGGGGGTTTACTTTCAAGGTCCACCACTTGTCCAAGCTATTATCGCTAGTAGCATGGTTTGGTCTCAAGATTCACCCGTTTTCCACTCTATGTCATTATATGAAGAATATCTGGGTGTTAAGGTCCACCACTTGTCCAACCTATAAGGCTATATCTTAAATGATATTTTTTTTGACCACTTGGAATGTGCATGATATGTTTTACATGGGGTTTTGTTCCAAGGTCCACCACTTGTCCAAGCTAGATCTATTACATATATATTATACATACAATATTCAACTAGATTCCCTACCTATCATGTCTAGTAGCATGGATGCTCTAGCTTGAAGGTCCACCACTTGTCCAACCTATACTCTCTTATGTAAGGGAGATCTCGCTATAAATTCAAAACCTGCCCGCCTAAATTTAAAATATCCCTCCCAAATCTTAAATATCCCCCATAAATTCTAAAATATCCCGCCCAAAATTTAAAATTCAAACTTTTTAAAAAAAATTTAAATTTTACTACTTAAATTTAAAATATTCCACGCGAAATTGATTTTAAATTCAAGTTTACCACAAAAAGATATCATTATACCACCTAAATTCAAAAATGCAAACCTCAAATCATTATATTGTACATAAATTCAAACAAATTCAAATTAACAAGCCTAAACTGATATTAGTTTGCATAGATATGAATTTATCACACCTAAATTATGTCACCATGTTAGAGAGAGTGGTTAGAGAATTTGAACAAGGTCCACCACTTGTCCAACCTAGATACCAAGAAGGATTGAGTGTACAAGGTATTGTTTGGAGGTCCTTATAGTCCACTGGTCTCAAGGTCCACCACTTGTGGTAAGGGTCACCAAAAAGTGTATATATTCATCCAAAGAAATACACGTATTTTTGGTCTACATGTCCTAGTTTAAACCATTTATGTCCATTAGGTGTATCACTAAACAACACTACTATTTTTGAGAAACGAAGTTACAATCATATCTACAAATGGATTAGAGGAAAATCAGCTCAGCATACATCCAGAACTCGCTACAAGAATCGACTTTAACAGATCACGCAAGTAAGTCTTCCATTCAATTTTACTAGTATTACAATGTGTTAGTTATTTGTGATATTTATGTATGTATATATACTATGTGTGCATATCGTAATTAAGTGTAATTGTGTATCTGCATTATGTATGAGTATTACAATGAAATAACACAAATATACATACATACACATAGATAACACAGACGCACACATACATGAGCATGTATTTTCAAGAGAGAGATAGCAAGATACAGAGATAGATAGAGAGAGAGAGAGAGAGAGAGAGAGAGAGATAAATACCTATTTTTTAGAGAGAGGAGAGAGAAAGATAACAGATTTCACTGTGTTTATGTATGTGGAAGAGAGGAAGACGATGTATGGGAATATGTGCACGTATTTTCAAGAGAGAGACAACAAGATAACAGATTTCATTGTGGTTATGTATGTGGAAGTGAGGAAGACGATGTGTGGGAATATGTGCATGTATTTTCAAGAGAGAGACAGCAAGATAACAGATTTCACTGTGGTTATGTATGTGGAAGAGAGGAAGACGATGTGTGGGAATATGTGTATGTGTGCGGGGATACTTTTAAACTATGTATCTCTGTCTTTTGACGAGAGAGTGTGTGTGCAAGAAGAGTTACAGAGAACCATCTTCTCTATATGGAGAAAGACAGAGAGTGAGAGAGAGAGAGAAATACCTGTTTTTTCTCTATTCGTGAGGTGTGCAATGTCTCCTGAGAAGACTGCCCGATCCTGCCCTTCCGGAAAGCGTTGTGTACGCTGCTGTTTCTTTATCTTGTGCGCGAACTTTCAATCCTGTGCACTCCACCTATGTGTTGTGTACGATGCCGAGCTTGCTCCTCTACGCGCGCGTATACTCCAACTGTGTGCGATCCGTGTGCGCTTTCTGTGTGTTTTCTGCTCGCCTACTTTCTCTGTGTGCATTGCTCGTGCGCTCTCTGTGTGCCTAATCTTGATAGGGTTTATTAGAATGCCACGTATGCTACAAGTCCATGTTTTATCATAGGATTAAAAAAAACAAAAGCAATATAAAAAATTAACCAATTCACACGGCCAAAATTAAAGAAATCATGGTTGAAAATATGAAAAACATGCGTAACTCTATACTAGGAATTCACATGCCGCCCCTTGACCCGCCCGGGGCGCTGCCCCGGACCCCGCCGAGAACAATATCCCAAAATCAACCTCCCCATCAAGAGCGCTACCCCCATCGTGGAGACCCCACGTGGAATTGCCCTAAGACCCCGCATCTGGAGTGCTAAATGGGAACATTCTTCATTAGTGAAATTTTGAACATAAATTATATTAGCATATACTTAAATATAATACAAATATTAACATATTAGCTATACTACTAATTTACTATAGCAATTCTAGATTATGTCCCATACTATATTTAAGGTGCCAAAGGTTTGGCCTTATGGTCCTAGATTTAGCCAAGTGGTCAACACATATAGGACCAAGTGCACACTGTGCCACAAAACTTGGCCACCACTTCACTTGCCAAAGTTTAGGCCACATGGTCAATCCTAAGTTTCCAATGTTCTTATTATGTCACCTTTTGCCTCGTGGAAAACCTAGGCTTGTTTTCACATACTCAGGCACTTCAAGCCACAATAAATTGTCATTACTCTTCGGCAACCCTTTTGTTCAAGTCTTTGAAAAAACATTGTTTAAGGCCACCCTAAACCATTTTCATTTAGGGGTGTCTAAAACTAGCTTTTTGGCAATTCAAGAAGAAAATGGTCAAAGTTTTATACTTAGTTTTAACCACTTGACCAATTCAAATATTGGAAAGCAAGGTCTTGTAATACTTTTCTTTGGACATCACACATTAAAACTAGGTCCCTCACTTGTCCAAGCTATGCTCTAATACAATAAAGGGCTTTTGGTTTCAAGATGCACCACTTTCCCAACCTTGATTCCATTAAAGAAGCTAGCTCTACTTAGACATTTAACAGCAAGGTCTTGCAGCAGTTCAGATTGAACATTTTCCATGGCAGCTAGGTCCACCACTTATCTAAGCTATGCTCTAATAGAGTAAGGGGGTTTTGGTTTCAAGATCCACCACTTGTCCAAACTTGATTTGGGAAGCAAGGTCCTATAATAGTTTGCTTTGGACATTCACCATTACAACTAAGTCCACCACTTCTCCAAGCTATGTTCTAATACACTAAGGAGGTTTTGGTTTCAAGGAGAACCACTTGTACGACTTTGTTTTTGGAAGTAAGGTCTTTACATAGTTCACCTTGGACCTTGGACATTGGATACTACAACTAAGACCACCACTTGTCCAAGATATCCTCTATATATAGCCAAAGGGTTTGGGTTTCAAGATTCACCACTTTTCCAACCTTTCTTCCATTAAAGAAAGGAGGGGCATTATAAATAGGTCCACCACTTGTCCAAGCTATGCTCTGATATAGAAAGGGGATTTTGGTTTCAAGGTCCACCACGTGTTCAACCTTGCAAGACTCAAGGGATACTTGGACATTGGAAAGCATAGTCCTATAGTAGTTGATAGGTGGCAGTGGGTATTACAACTAGGTCCAACCTATGCTCTCATATAGCAAAGAGGCTTTGCTTTCAAGGTCCACCACTTGTCCAACCTTGCTTCCATTAAAGAAATGAGGGGCTACGTAAACATTGGCAAGCAAGGTAGCAAGGTCCTAAGGTGTTTCACCTTGGATATTGGGCATTATAACTATGTCCACCACTTGTCCAAGCTATGCTCTGATAAAGAAAGGGGATTTTCATTTCAAGGTCCACCATGTGTTCAACCTTTCTAATATAGAAAGGGGATTTTTGTTTCAAGGTCCACCACGTGTTCAACCTTGAAAGACTCAAGGGATACTTGGACATTGGAAAGCATAGTCCTATAGTAGTTGATAGGTGGCAGTGGGTATTAAAACTAGGTCCAACCTATGCTCTAATATAGCAAAGAGGCTTTGGTTTCAAGGTCCACCACTTGTCCAACCTTACTTCCATTAAAGAAATGAGGGGCTACGTAAACATTGGCAAGCAAGGTAGCAAAGTCCTAAGGTATTTCACCTTGGATATTGGGCATTATAACTAGGTCCACCACTTGTCCAAGCTATGCTCTGATATAGAAAGGGGATTTTTGTTTCAAGGTCCACCACGTGTTCAACCTTGAAAGACTCAAGGGATACTTGGACATTGGAAAGCATAGTCCTATAGTAGTTGATAGGTGGCAGTGGGTATTACAACTAGGTCCACCACTTGTCCAACCTATGCTCTCATATAGCAAAGAGGCTTTGGTTTCAAGGTCCACCACTTGTCCAACCTTGCTTCCATTAATATAGCAATGAGGATTTGGTCTCAAGGTTCACCACTTGTCCAACCTATGCAAACCTTTTTCATGTTGTAGCATGATTTTTTGTTTGAAGAGTATTTTTCTATAACTATGGATTTAACAATGTAATCTTTTTACTTACAGGATGGACTTCGAATCTGGGGAGAAAGTACATATGATACTTGACAATGAAATCGTTGGTATTGGTTGTGTGTGTAGAACAGATCCAGATTCCACTTGTGGTGGTACAAAGATAGGGCTGGGAAATGTCTCCATACTAGTGGAGGAATGCTTGAAGGATGTGGTCCTACCTTTTCCTACAATGGATACTTCATCTCTCCAAGGCTCATTATGGAGTGTTGTTCGATGGTCAAAGATTCTTTTGCAATCTTTTGTATTAAATGGGAACTTAATTGATCCACACAAAAGCTACAATGGTGATGAAGAACATGATCATTCTGATCCTCTAGTTACAGATGCAATACCTATGACAAGCCCAGAATTTGAAGCAATGATTCGAGAGTCTTGGAGAAATCAGAGGGTCCTTTTAAAAGATGACACAATGATGCAAACCATGCATGAAGGGAACATCTTATATGTATTTCCACATGATTATGTCAACTTTCAGGAACTTGGTCCTGATTGTGTGGGTGTGGGTATTGAAAGAGAAAATGCAAGCATTGATGATGTGGTTGAAGTGGGTAGCATCACTTTGCTAAAGTGGCCCATCAAGCAGACAACAATGTTGAATGGGAGCCCATTACAACGCTTTGTTCCTGTTGATGGCATGCATGCTACATATGAGGATGTATCCAACGATGGCAATGTTGGAAAAAACCTTGATGGGACTAATGTTGTCCAGTTGTCAAGGAAGAGACGATACACTTGCATGAACAGGACTCAAAAATCAATAGCAGCACCAGCTTCTACTTTTTACCTTTCAAACAAATCAATTCAAAGGGTATCATGCATTGATTGTTGTGCACAAAAATGCTGCCAATTTGCAGATCGTGATATGGTGACAAGGTTACGACAACAATTTTGGGGAGTCTCAAAAATCACGCACTAATTATGTTTATGATGTTCTTTCTATATGTTATCAGAAAGATGAGAAGTCACGATACCAATTCAGGCTAAATGGATCTATTGTTTGTTGTAGAGCATGGTATGAGCTACATGGAATACGAAAGACATCCTTTTATCGATACAAGGAGAACTTTGAAAATGGTGTGCGCCAATATGTACATGGGAACACATGTACATTGAGAAGGGGACTTCAACATACTAGTTTAGCAAGAGCACTACTAAATGAGTTTGTGGAAAACAACTCTGAGAAGATGCCACATAGAAGTAGAACACTGCTAGATGGCTCAAGAGAGACTCAATTGGTGATTCCATCAACATGCAAACAAGTGGATATTTTATGTGAAATCAACACGACACTTGACCAAATGGGCTATGAGAAGAAGCTATCCCAATCTTCTTTTGGTAGAATTTGGAACAAAGAGTACCCACATGTCACTTTAACAAAGACGAGTGAATTCTCTAAGTGCAATATTTGTAGCTCAATCAAGGCAAGGTTAGAAGCTAAACCTTCTCTTGAAGAGAGAGCTCTTCTCTTGAGGGAGAGAGAAGTTCACATGGCACAACAAAAGAGTTGCAGAAGCCTATATTATGCATGGCGCACGTATTCAGAAACTCAACCACAAAAATATGTATGCATAATCCATGATAAGATGGATCAAAAGAAGACTGCCATTCCTAGATTCCGCATTGTTCCCAAGGGTGTGGATTCAGGATATAATCTGCAGGTGGCATTGATTGGCATGATCACTCATGGACATGGAGAAGGTCATTACGGACACTTTGTCTTGAATGGTTTGTGGCCAGCTGATCCAAATCTTACAATTGTCTCAATTGCTAATTGTTTACATAACCTCGAGAGAATAGATAAGCATCCTCTTGGTGATCTAGTAACAAATGGACTTCCAAGGAGCAATATTTCACTACTACATGCTTTGAACTCAAGGGATGCTTTGGACTACCATAACTTGAGTGATGGAAAAGAGCCCATTGTGCAGTCGTCAGAAATTGCAGAAGAGGAATTGGGGTCAACATTTTGCAGATTGCCAGAGAACTTGTTGCTACAATTGGATAATTGTGCAGGGGAAAACAAAAATAGATACTTATTTGCCTATTTGTCAATGCTTGTTGCAAGGGGTGTTTTCAAAACCATCCAGCTAGGATTTTTAATGGTTGGGCATACACATGAGGACATAGACGCCATGTTTAGTAGGTTTTCAGAGAAGTTGAGAGTTACACAAACCTATACTTTGCCACATTTGATGGATACATTACGAAACAGCTCATCTTCATCTCCAGCTCCATTTTTTCTCACAAAGATCCCCGATTTCAAGCAATATTGTGATGGCTATCTTTGTGATGGACAAGACATACTTGTTGGACATTCCAAACCGCTTCAGTTCAGGTTCTTTATGCAGGATGAGACACCAATGATGCAATATAAGGCACATGTAGGTGTATCAAGTTGGAGTGGAAGTATTCGCCTTTGGAAAACAGACACAGAAGGCAAGCCAATGTTACCACATGGAGATCCACCTCTAGTACAAATGGCGGAGTATGTCAAGGCCCACGAAGAAGTCATTTTGGGGCTAAAGAACTATATAAAATTTTGGAAAAATTTAGGGAATGGTTCAAGTATTCCGCGATATTATAGACCCGTGATAGATTATTGGAGTAAGGTAATTGAAGAGATTGGAAAAGCAATCATATCAGAGGGAGTCTTGTATGAAATGTTTTGGCCAAAAACTCAAGAATATTCTCACCTACAAAGCACTACAATGAATTTGCAACAAGGAGCAGAAAGATTCCTAGGCCTTGAAGAGTTGAACGATCATTTTTGTGGGCCTCAACGAGATAGGACAAGGGAAGAGTTTGACCCTATGTATGATGTGCACCAAGGTGACTTTCTTATGCTTGTTCTGAGTGACACAGAAATCTATCCAGTGTGGCTTGCAATGGCTTTATCTGACATTGATAATGAGCCTACATCACCAAACTACAGAAAACTCTTGATTCAATATTGGGCACCTTGTGCGAGAAAAAGTGGGATGACAGATACTCAAGCTTACAATAATTGTTGGAAGGGTTATTGGGCTGTCAACTTTAAGGACCCACAAGTGTGGGAAACTATAGATGCAATTGTTTGGTCCTGGAGACCCAACAAAAAAGGACCATTTTCTAGAATAAAGATTCCAGAAAGACATGCTCTAAAAGCCAAAGAAGGCCTCACTCGTGCACATCAGCCACACTTGGATCAAAGTTCAGATATGGTATCAAATGTGGAGTAGAATTATGTGGAGCTTCTATTGTGACTATACTAGTCAATTTGTAAACAAAATCTTTTTTGTATCTTCCTTTGTTTTATGTAATTTATAGTTATTATTCAAGTCCATGTGTTGTACATCCTCTTGAATTTTGGTGTTTATCAACACCACAATCCTATGAGATTTTCACTTTATTTACTAGCCACACACCTCAATTTTTCCCACTTTAAGTGGAAAATTCCCAAATTTCATGAATTCGGTCGATTTGGAGATTCCCATAATGTGATATTTTTACCAAAATACCTAATATGGTCTTAAACAATGAAACAACACGATTACTTATGTTTGGTACATCCAAAATTTTACTGAGGAGGAACAAGGAATTCAAACAAATTTTTCAGCCACAGCTATAGTCATCAATCTGCGTGGGCACGGTTACCCGTTCGTGCCGGATGGTATTTCCTAGATCATGTTCTAACAAAACATGCTCTACACAGTATACAAGTTCTTTCACGGCACTACATACATAACCAATTGAGTCAGCAACACATTACAAAGAGACACTACTTTCAAATGTACCCAAATGTGTCTTACGTTTTTACACGACCATGAAACGCCCTGCTTTGCCTGGAGTTTGCGTAGTAAACAATCTTAGCTTGAATGTCAAATAACAACAGATTCCAATGATCACTACACCCAAACCATCAAAGATGAGGAGAAAGATTCTAAATGCAACATGGTTTTTACAAGGCAATCAAAAACTCACGATTGATTGTATGTAGTGACCACGCTAGATCAAAATTGACTTTGCTAAACCAGCCCATCAGAGCCAAAAAGGAAACTCCACTACTCTGCAACATAGGTGATATCAGTGGATCTATTACGTATACTTTATTTTGAACCTCAAGGGACAGAAGCGAGACAACGTGCCTAACATGAATCAATGGTAGAGATTAGACTTAAGAGATTTCAGTGGGCTGTCATTTCCACAAACCAATGATTCAATACGGGGCGAGTGGGGTAGCTACTATTGAATTCCATAAGCCACTGACTCACTTGGTATTGAACCATGTCTTGGTAGTGAGCCATTTAATGAACCAACCTTGACTTTTAAAGAGCATGAGAATTACCACAAGCAATGTTGACGACCCTATCCGTTGCGTTGGATTTGGTGAAACTGTGTATGCATAGGAAGTCTTGTTGATCGAGGTTGAAAATGCAGGCCTTCTTTGACCGTCCAGGTAGCAGTATCTGTGCATGCAAAGGTGTTGTGCTAAGCAGAACTTGCAACTCCTCTTCGTTCTCTTCGTTGATTTGATCTAAAATAATTGACTAGGCTCCTTGTTGGATTGCCCTTGTGAAGTAGAGCCTTGCCCTTGCCTTTCTTGAGCTTTATCCCTGGCTTCCTCAGGCTCCTCCCTAATAGCCTTAGGGTCCTCCCCAATAGACACAGTGTCCTCCCTAACACGCACAGGCTCCCGATGATTTTCCTTGAATATTGGTTCCTTCATAAATGCCTCAGGGTCCACCCTAGCCTGCTCTTGCCCCTCAACAACCCTTACTGGCTCTGGATCCTCCATGACTTGCGCATTGTGGGGTCTAGCTGGCTCCTCCATAACTGTCTCTATTTCTTCCATGACTGCCTCGGGGTCCACCCTGGCTTGCTTATACCCCTGTGAAGCTATCTCAACCTGCCCATCTGTGTCATTTCTCTTGATCCGTGATCGTGTCCTTATGCTGTTTATTTCAGCCCTAGACGGCTCTCTCTGTTGTGCACGAGGATGGAGAGGGAGGATCTTAAGAATATCCATGGTTCTACTATTCCGGATAGGTACTGGCTGATGAAGCAACCCATCGTAGCGGAAATGCAGCCTCCGAAGAGTATCAAAATCCCGTGGCATGATAGTAACGCGGTGTGCACGGGCAGCCAGGATATATCCATCACTGAAGAATTCAACGAGGTAGTCTTCTGCAACTTCTTGAAGGCAGAGAAGTGCACTGCTAACCCATCGCATGCCGACTCTCCACTGCTCGCAAATCTCCCGTACTACTCGTTGGAAAGAAAGATGTGGAATAGCCGGTTGAACGTGTCGTTCAATCCTTCACAACTCTTGGAGTACAACTCTGTGCGCCTCATATCGGCATCTTCTTGCTTAAGCAGTTTTTTTAGAACCTCCCTCAAGGTTTTGCAGAGAAACTATAGGAAGCTTAGGATAGTGGTGATGCCTTTCCAAGGGACACTCCCGTAGTGCCAATAGGAACGCATCCGGGCCCTCCTCATGAGGTCCCCTCTTGGTCCTCCCCCAATGGTATCGTTAGCGTTCTTGACGGACACAACCCAAGAGTGGTTGTTGTCAACACGGGAGTCAATCCTCCAGGTAAGCCGCTGGTAATTCTGCTTGCCTCAATCGTCAAACCAACACGGGAGCTACCAAACCCTTGGAAGCTCAAAAAATCTCTCCTTTTTGCTAATTTCACGCTTCTTGTTTGAAGATCTTATTTGCTAAATGCTCTGTTCAGGATGCTAGCCTCAAATTGGAACAAATGAGGATCTACAGGCACATAGTCTCAATCCTCAAAGAATCTATGGAAGCAAGAAGGGCTGAAGACCTGTAGGGATTGCTTACCAAGAATGGCTCTCTAGATGTTATCTATAATTGGGTACAGGACATGAAGGATGAAGTGCTTGAGCTAGCCAGTAAATATGAGGAGGTGCTGAACTTTGCCAACGAGCTTCAGGAAGAGATAGACTAGCTGTGAAGGAAAAGGATTAACTTCTAACTGTTTATTGCTAGTTGTATCCCCCAGAAATTAGTAGGCCACTTTTTGTAAAGTCTGAAACGCCTTTGCGCCTGTCCCTAGTGTTTTCTAACTCAAAACCCCCTACATGGGTGTTAAGTTGTAATTTTTCTTCTCCCTTATAAATTCAAAATGCGTATTTCGTAAAAAACCCTAAACCTACAAACAGGGTTTACCTTCCTCTTATTTTCTTAGTACTAAGCTCAAAAAAGTGTAATAGCAAACATCATTTATATTCTCTGAGGTCAGTACCAAGCAAATAGGTGCATCGAACAAAGTTTTCCTTCCCTTATTCGCTTGGTACTAACCTCAGAAAAGTGTAATAGCAAACATCATTAATAAAGACGATGGTCATTACCAAGCGAACAGGTGCAACAAACAGGGTTTACCTTCCCTTATTCGCTTGGTACCGACTACACAAAATACAAGTCCACAAAAGTGTAGTGGCATACCTCTTCATTGTGTGTAGAGTTATGTGTCACTAAAGCACTGCAGAATAGGAGTAAGAGGAGGATGCGCAAAAACAACGAGCACTAGAGAGTAAGAGGAGATGAACAAAAAGGGTTGGGATCACAAAAGAGATGGTTTTCTTACCGCGTAGCATCGATGGGAGTAGAGTTAAAATGATGGACAGTAGAGGATGCAAAAAGAGGCAGAAGAGCGCTCATATGGGGTAAGGGTATAGTTAAAATGTTTGGCGGGGGTACTGCGTCTAAACTCAGAATGCTTACCTCGGCGAGGGTGACAACTTTACTTATGCGCATGATTACACCCGAGATTGTGGTTGGTAAATCGTACTACATGAGAATCTGAGCCCATTTATTACTGGTTGTCCTTGTGAGTGTAGCCCACGTGCCTTTTTTGAGTGACCGTTTAGAGTCAGACGCCGATCGCCCTTACAGTCACCATCTCCATCTCCAAGTAGAACAAATAGATCGCCGTTGCCGTTGCCTTTTCTGCGCTCTTCCTCTTGGCCACCTCTCATGATCCTGCATTTAAAGTCAGATGCCGATTGCCCTTGCAATCGCCATCTCCATCTCCAAGTAGAACAAATAGATCACCGTTGCCTTTGCCTTTTCTATGCTCTTCCCCTTGGCCACCTCTCGTGATCCTGCATTGAGAGACCTCCACTGGTTTGAGTCCTTTGCTGCAACGTCGCCATTGCCACCTTCTAGTGCTTGCTGTAGGTGGCCTATGACATCACCATCCAACTTGGCGCCATTGGATATTGCAGAGACAGGTTCTTTCTCCCTCTCCCTCTCCCCTTCTTGTGTGTTGTTAACTGTGTGTGCACCAAAGCCACTGCATTATGAGGTTAGAGCACAATAGGAAAAACACTCCAAGGGCCAAAGAGTGGTCGTTAGGGCAAGATTATAAGTCTCACACCGCATGGTTGGAGTAATGAATCCTTATGTGATCGTGCATGAGTTTGGGCATAGTGAGTGAGTAGGCCTATATATCTATCACTGATAACATGAAATGCTCTGTTCTTATCCACTTGTTCTGAACGCTTGGGTCAGAACCAAGCGAATAAATCCCTTCGGAGATTCTTGAGGCCCCTATTCTCCTGGTTCTGACTCATATGAAATCACCTATTATGACACTAGTGCATGGGACAAAACCAAGCGAATAGAGAACTTGAGGGATACTCGAGGCTCAATATTCGCTTGGTTATGACACCAAATACGGGCCAAAATTTTGAAAAGTAGTTTTGGCTTGCTTTTTCTTTTAGTCATGGGGGACCACATCCTAGAGACAGATGTTGTGGCTACAACGGAAATCCAACTTGGGTAAGAACCAAGAGAATAGGACCTTCGGAAATTCTTGGGGCCTCTATTTGCCTGGTTCTGACTCAAGTGACATCACCTATTATGAGATTAGCGCACGGGACAAAACCAAGCGAATAAAGACCTTCAGGGGTACTCGAGACTCAATATTCGTTTGGTTATGACCACCAAATACATGCTAGAATTTTGAAAAGTAGTTTTGGCTTGCTTTTCCTTTCAGTAATGGGGGACCACATCTTGGAGACATACGTTGTTGGCTGTAGCAGAAATTCAACTTGGGTCACAACCAAGCGAGCAGGGCCTTCGGAGATTCTTGGGCCCCCTATTCACCTGGTTATAACTCAAGTAACATCACCTTTTATGACATTAGTGCACGGGACAAAACCAAGCAAATAGAGACCTTGAGGGGTACTCGAGGCTCAATATTCGCTTGGTTATGACACCAAATACATACCAGTTTTGAATAGTAGTTTTGGCTTGCTTTTTCTTTCAGTCATGGGGATCATAGTCCTGGAAATAGACATTGTGGGCAAGGATACATGTGTAGAAAAACTATTCGCGTTCGTTAACAACGCCCGTGCTCATCACCGTACACCAGAACTATCATGAATGTTTAATGCAGAGTTTTCTATACAGAGGATTATAGATTGCTCATTTGAGTACCTACAAACCCATTTGCAACAATATGAGGAAGTCACTTGTGACAATTCCATGACAGTTGATGGCATGAGATATGTGCACCCAGCCGACCTTGACCCTGACAAGAGTGCTTCAAGGAGACTGAATCGCTGTCTAGAAAAGTGTCCCTCCAATGCATTGCTTGTACAAGATAGGTGTATGAAGCACTTAAAAAAGTGTCACTTAGTGGAATTCTACCACGAGTTTGTCTGTTACTTATACTTGCATACGGATGGTGAGTCAGAGACTTCCCATTCAACAAATTTTGGTAGTTGTCCATTGGTTCCAGAGGAAGAGGTAGAGGATTTGGAGGTGCAGTTTGACCCAAAAGAAGAGCGGGTAGAGGTATTAAAGGAAACATTTGATGCGGGCTTAACTCTTTCTTCTCTTTCATGCAGTAATAGGGTGTAAGCAAGAAAGCCCAAGTAAGAAAGTGGCTTTGCCTCTGAATTGCGCTCCTAGCTTTGCTATGGCGGGCGACACCCACTACGTTCTGCTCACAGATATCATGCATGAGCTGAATATATGGGAGGACTAGTGCATAGATGCAATTGAGAATTTGTGTGAGATAGACATGGGGTTTGTGGATGACGATGGACTGGACCAACATCTTATCGCTGGCACAACTATTCGCGACTCACATTTTGCTTCAGGGTGGCAACTGATCAAAGATACATTCAATGAAGCAAGTCCGGAGAGACCAATTTTCCAACAGATGAGGAGTTTCAATCGACAACAAAACAACTCGGCTTGGAAAACATGGGTAGGTCCATGGCACCCAGAGCTCAGGTAATGAATAGTCAGTCTATTCAGTTGCGGGGGAGGTCGATACTGGAAATGGACGAGAATCTGATGATAATTTTTGTCGTGTGTTCATATGGTATTGGAGATGGCCCAGTGATAGAATATCATGATCAATTTTTTTGTTGACAGGTGCAAGTGTATGACGATAGTTTCCTTAGAAGAGCGGGAGGCTCACAGCAAGGGCTTGTCACTGGAGTCCAAAGCAAGGATGCGGCATTGTCTCACTACATCGGGCATTTCAACCACAAAAAGGTTTGTAGAAACAATTCAAGTACTTGGCAATTGTACTCATCTCACTTACCATAAATTCATTACAATTTTTATGTAGATCATAATATACCACAAGGAATACTTCGAGGAAAATGCAAAGTTCCCACTAATTGCAATGAAAGTTATTACAAGATTGTGTGGTGGGCACCCCCTCCCACTAAATAGAGAAAGACTAATTCTGATTGAGAAACAATTTGCTCTACATGTCTTTGGCATTAAGTATGGGTGCCAAGCACTTAGAGCCCCCTATTTCATGTCTTACACAGCTCAGGCTCTGGCTGCAGGGGTTGAAGACCCGGAGAGCTTAGATCCATACAACAAGAGGTTGTTTCTGAGGGAAAGAAGATGCCTAATGCCCATGGGGATGCAGGCGCCGTCAACAGAGGAACGAGCTTGTCTGCAGAGCTTTCACATCGAAGAGGTACAAAATGAGGAAGAAGGTGCATTGGAGAGGATAAAAACAACGGGCTCAAGTCCATCTTCTCCCGCTCCTGACTTGTGACTGTCACCACCTCGCATGGCGCTCCCCCGCATTTGAACCTTCCCAAGCCATCTGTTTCTTCTCTTTACGGATGTGTTGTAAAGACCGTGTAATTTATGAACTCTTAAGAAGCTCCTTCTGCCTTGCTTTATGAATTAGTCGTCTATAAGTCCATTGGTATAACTCTAATAGGCTATTGGCCTTATCCTTTCCTCTCTCATGTCTAGTGTGCTTAAAATAACCTATTCTTGCCATGTAGTGGGTTTTTTTTCATGCCTTGTGTGGACCATATTGATAGTGAGCCGTATGTCTTGGCAAAATATGGACCATGGTTAAATGGTATGTGCTGCATTGAAATAATACAAAATGGTCAGTAGAGTACAATTGAAATTTTTGTTTTGTATACGTACAATGCTAACCCACCATGTAATGTGCGATATGTTGTCCACCCCACCCTGTAAGGTAATACTTCTTCCAATCCAACAAGGCTGCTTGAAATGATGTGAGCTTACTTTGGTCCCAAGAATGCTGCTCAACGTAGTGGAAAATTTTATCTAGTGATTTCCACACGTTCGCCTTGTGATTCTGGATTTCTTCACCACTAGCATTGTCTTTAACCACTTTATGTAACTATTTTCATTTGTTGAACAAGTTTCTCATTTCTTCTACATCTGAATCTTTGAGGCTAAACCCAAGAAACCTTCTTGCCTTCACACTGCCTATCGATGCTTTCCTAGGTACCTTGTAATGATTTTGAGACATCTTAGGGTCCTCTTCGATTTTGACATTGAATCCATGAAAACCAATTTCAGAGAGAACTCCCTCTAATGCTTTGATTACTCTTTTTGACTCACTCTCTGGCTTTAATGTCCATGTAAAACATATGTATAAATGAACCACCTTTCACTTATTTGACAGAATCAATGAAGTGTATAGACGTGAACTCTACTCAAAGGAATATCAAGCACTAGCCTAAGAGTTTTATCTTGAAGATGTCTGCTGGGAGCTCTATTCCATTGCATACTCTCAAGAGATTGTGCATCATCCATGCAATATAAGCATGGATTTGGCACAGCTACTCCATGTGTTATGTGGTACATACACTTAAGAGTCTTTAAGTCACCTGCCATGTGCCATTCCACTGTATAGTTACCAAATCCTTCCACTGAAAGAACGGCTCCGTTTCTTTGTTCACTAATGATAGAAGGATTTGGGTTTGACTAAAAACCCAATTGAGGATTTCAAATTTTTTCTTATCAACCTGTAGTGAAAAACAAAAACACAAAATCAACAACCAAATAATCAATATTTTTGTTATTATAGAGTGAACGAAGTATACTTGAAATGATCCTAGAGTTAGAATGTTGTTTTCGGATTGCACGCTGAAGTATCGTGGATCCTCTTTTGTTATTGATGGATCCAGAGCTTTGTTCATGAGGGTAATGGTGACTCTCTCAAGCTTCTTGTTCTTTAGGACCTCACACTCGTCGAGCTTCAAAACAATGAGAACCCCACTGCACTCCTCTCGAATGATGTCAAAGAAGTGTACTGCATACCTTTGGAATGCTTCAAGATCAACGAAGAGGTTGTTGTGCTCGTTAAACTGTACCTCTCTGCCGCCCTTGCCTAAGAACATTGCTTCAATATGGAATGGTGACCCAAGTTTCTGAAACACCTCATCGTTTACGTGCCGGTGAGTAGCCTTTACATGTGATGGCTTTGGCAGCAATGATCCTTTCTGTAGTTTATTTTGAGACTTTTTAGCTAATGCTTTGAAGAGTTCCCTATATCCCATCTGCGAGATGCCACTCTCATCAAGTATTGCTTGCACTTCCATTGGTTCCAACTAATTCTCGTTCATGAAGGAGGTAAGGAGCCTCCCTTTCAACTTACTAAATTTTTTCTGAGTTATCATCTCTTCAACTACTTCTTTTGGAACTAGACGGTTGTAATGCACTTCAACATTGAAGCCTGCACCGTTCGAGTTTGGATGCAGTAAAGACCTGCCAAAAAAGCACCATGCATTTTGATCATGTATAGGAAAGTGTATCCATTTCTTAGTAAAGCACATTGAAGATACAAAACTAAAAACAAACTTTGAGTTACCTTAAAGCTCGTATTCCTTTTTTCAGTCCACCACTACCAATCTTCATGTTCTCAATGTTGCACATATCTTGTTTTCTTTTCCGACTACTAAGCACTGTGTCTTTCTCTCACAAACGTGTGATCTTCTTCTCAAGGCCTTGGATTGTCTCTTTGTTTGATGAAATCTTTTGAGAGCATGCTTCATTAAGTTTCTTCAGCTGCATGTTCTCCATCGCCAAGAAGTTTCTTTGCCTTTTCGCATTCAATCCTCTCATTTTCAAATGTTCGGTGTATCCCAATAGCCCATCCTTGCCATCACTTGTGAAATGTAAGAGGTTAGTGATATTAGCAAAGGGAGGTGGCGCATTTGTCATAGGATCCTTTGGATAAATAGACCCATTGGTCCACAAATCCAAATGATGTTCCTTGTTTGTACTTCTAAGTTCTTTCTCCCGTTGAGATAAGAAAGACTCCCTCCTACGTTTCTGCAATGGTGCGTACTCTTGCAATACATCAACATGAAGATGATGTGTGTTCTTTCTTTTGGTAAATATTAAAGATGAAGGGGCTAAGGATTGCAAGTTCAAATTGGTGCTTTCATCAGAAAAAGAAGCGTTCTCCATTCTTAGAGTTGATAGAGAAAAAGACGGACACTCAAAACTCATGAAATATCTCAGGCTTTGGGAGGAAAGACCACATTCTCAAGTTTAGAGTTGATAGAGTTCGTGTGGCTTATGTTTCTGGAGGGAACGCTTGTAAGTTGGTATTTCAAATCATTAGTCATACGGTTAGTTGGATTCCTCAGAAGAGAACGAAGGATAAGAATGATAAAGACGGCGGCTACCTACCAAAGAATGTCATTTTGGCTTTTTGTTGGCGCAAAAAAGTATCACATAAAATGCACAATTTAACATTTTCATTTTCTCTCTGTAAGCCTGCGTGGCACTTCTTACAGAGCCCAAAAGTGAGTCCAACTTTATCCTAATGTTTAAAGCTTGCTAAGTGGTTGTATGGATCCCCTGATCCACTGTATTTTTTGACCCATTTCTAAAAACTAAGTGGTTTGACATGTCTATTTGGTTCAACTCCAGATCTCTGGGCAACTGGTCCCGTTCCGAGTCCTTCAAACCAGTCTATTGGAAATAGTGACTCATGTATCCCTAGACTCGCTTTAGTGTCACCCATTTTTCTTCATGATGAGGTGGTTTTTAGTTTCTTAACATTACTCTCAGAAGATCTCTCACTATGTTCATCTCTTGGAATAGTTTCTGGTCTTTGGCCCTTTTGGGATGCTAATTTTGTTGCATCTCTTATGTGAACAATCTCTTCCACCTAGAAAAGCCTTATGTATCAAGCCATGTGAAAAGCCTCTTGCAACCTTTGTAAAGAGAAAGCCACCTGTATTATCCATTCGCAGCCACCTTTTGTGCTCATGTGTCAAAAGGATGCCTATTTGTAAAAGCCTATATAGAGGCAGGTTTTTCTTGATAATATTAAGCTTTATCATTCGTAAGTATACTCTATATTGTATTGTGCAATAGTTTCTCTCTCAAGCTCTACACTAACCTCTCCAAGCATGCTTATGCCATGAATGGCACATTAACCTATCCACCTTTTTTTGTGTGAGTGATATGCAACCAAAACCCACATAGGGGAGGATTGTTGGGATGCAAGTTTTGTTGCATCTCTTATGTGAGCAGTCTCCTCCACCTAGAAAAGCCTTATGTGTCAAGCCATGTGAAAAGCCTCTTGCAACCTTTGTAAAGAGAAATACACTTGTATTGTGCATTGGCAGCCACCTTTTGTGCTCATGTGTCAAAAGGCTGCCTATTTGTAAAAGCCTATATAGAAGCAGGTTCTGTTGAATAATATTAAGCTTTATCATTTGCAAGTATAATCTATATTGTATTGTGCAATAGTTTCTCTCTCAAGCTCTACACTAACCTCTCCAAGCATGCTTATGCCATGAATGGCACACTTACCTATCTACTGAGGCGGTCCGGGGCGGGCAACAAGAAGAGCAGCCTCTAGACACCCTTCAAGGCTCCCGTGCTGCTCAATGGGGCTGGGGCACAACACAACACAAACCAAAACAACAAACCCACAGCCAAATCCCAACTACACAAGGGGCACCACCTAGTTTAAGAGCGAACTAGGACGCAAAAGAGGAGAATCGTTAGAGCAACCCACAAACAAGCAAGGAATTTACACTAACCCTAACACCAATGGAACACTCTCACACACTAAAACACGAGAGAGAGAGAGAGAGAGAGAGAGAGAGAGAGAGAGAGAGAGAGAGAGAGAGAGAGAGAGAGAGAGAGAGAGAGAGAGAGAGAGAGAGAGAGAGAGAGAGAGAGAGATGGTGCTCGGGGTGCTTTGAAGTGTATCGTTAATGATCAAGCAAACATAAATATATATATATATGTAAGAAAGAGAGAGAAAGGGGGAGGGGGTGCTTGTTGCATTAATACCTTCTTACAAATCTGTCATGACAAATCAAAGTGAGATTAGTATTTGTTCAAAATAGCTTGCATAAATTTCACCACAACATATCACAAGAAAAGCCACCCCAATCACTGTCTTAAGGCCAGGGGAGTCCTCTCCACCCTGTCGCCCTCTTACAGTATGTGGGATTTATGGCTAGATTGATGACAACTCTAGAGACAAGCTATCAAGAACTTAACAAAAAACACCAAGACACTTACGCATCATTGTTGTCCATTACTTCACGTTGGAAGGGAGACAAAGTATCCAAGCTTAGTCCAAATCCACCCTCCTTGATTCAGTAAATGTTGGGCTTACACTAGTAGGAGAAATGATAGATTTCCTACTCTCAATTGAATGATCACTCTCTCTAACAATGGCATAGAGTTCCCTTGCTAATCTCCTATTACAACACATGCACATGTATAAGACAATGAGCTTCCACTCAAGAGCTCCTTCTAGAGAGGTTGAGCTTGGCTTCTCAAGCTATAGCATAGTGCTCTTGCTTATGGCTCCCCCCTTTTGTGCTAGCTACACCCTCCTTTTATAGCAATTTTGAAGGCTAGGGTTACTCCTCTAACCATGGTTGGGTTAGATTTTCAGCAATTTATCTAATTTCTTTTGCTTGGAATTATCAAGAAGTTGGTGGGGAAAGAGAGAGGAGAGAAATGGAGGTGATAGGACTTTTCATAGTGGTTAGTGTTAGTAGAGTTAGTATTAATTTACAAATAGAAATGGATATTTACAATGGGAGTATCCATGTAGGATAAAAATAAGGAAGAAAAACTCTTAAGAGGTAAGAAAAGGTGGATTTCTTACAAGGTTGATGCTCCAAGTGTCTTGAGTAGGGCCAATTTTGACGCTTGTTGACAGTCCACTAGCTTTGACGGTACATTTTTTCTCCACTCTTGACCTTCCTTGAGAGACAAGGTAATTGAAGCTGAGTAATCAACCACCATGATGCTGTATTTTAAGAGAAGAGGCTGAATTTTGTGGTTTTTTTATAGATATGGGTAAATTGGAGGAGGAAAAATGAGACTAGGTGGTCAATTTTGGAATGGAATTGTGTGTGGGAGGTATGAGTTCACCATGGTTTCTCTTATTCTTCAAGGTTGAGGAGAAGGTGAGTAGGGTGCAGAGAGGAGTGGTGAGAGAGGTGGGGATGATGAGTGGAGAAGTGTGTGTGAAAGAGGAAAATGATAAAGTGGAAGAGAGAGTGTGGCTGCATAGCATGGGAAAACTGGGATCCACTAATAAAATCATAGCTCACAGCTCGTAGCTCAAAAAAATATGAAAAAATTTGAGGCAAAAGTTCAGCCCATGAGCTACAACTTTTGTTTGTATCACCTTTTCAAATTCGGAGAGCAAGTGAACTTTAAAAATTCAACAAAACCGACCGTTTTTTTCCACTGCACAAGGTCCTTGTGGGGTCCTTCTTTGGATGATTCTTTTGAATACCTCCAAGAGTGAGCCCTCCATAGTGCATGTATGCATGCCACCTACCCTTGACCTTATTTGGTAGGTTTATAATTGAAGATATTGTTGAGATTATGATATAAGTGAATAGTACAACTAAGAAAATCAAATATTGAGGGGTCTAAAAAATATGTACATGTCAAATATAAATAATATAAGTGGAAAAAATATAAAGAGGTCAAAAGAAATCTCTCTCATTATGAGGCTACCATAAAAAGATAAATATTTTTGGTGTTCTAATTTTTTAGAAAAAAAAACAAAATAGATGTAGGAAGGGAAAAATCACAATAGTGAAAAAATATACACATAAATAAAACTAGTTTTTTTTGGATTTTTGTTGGGGTGGAGTTACACCAAATATAAGAGAAGCTTACATGAAAATATTTCCATATGGAATAAAGAGTATGAAAAATGATAAGAAAAAATTGTGGTAATGGTGAGGCAATGTATAGAGCATAAATAACACACACCTAGGTAGAAATATTTAAATAAATACCAAAATAATTATGAAAAAAACTTTTATTTAGGCCCTATATACAAAGAAATATTTACATACGCATGGGCCATAATATACTTATATTTTTTATTTTTTTGGCTCAACTAGCCCAATGACTAGCTAATTGAGGGTTTTTTGAAGAAGATATGGGAAAAGTCCCGTGACTCACGCACGCCTATGTACAGTGAAATGGTAGGGATAGCCACAGTGTTTGGGTGATTTTGGTAGGGTGAGGTAACTCACTGTGGCAATTACAAAGAGCCGAAAAACGGCTATCACTACCTTAACCCTTCAGGACCAATATCCAATCCCTTATGGAATACCCTTGCTATTTGGTTTGTTCCACCTCCTCATGAATCATCATAACAAAGTTACTGTTATAACAATCCCTAAATAGGTAGGTTGGTAGATCTGGTGATCCCTTTTCTTTGATCTTGAAGATATAAATGATCTTCATGGGTGTTAGTTGTCCTGATTTGGTATGGGAAGTCCACAGAAGATCTTTTACATTTCTATCCTCCCAGCAACAGACTCCGATCCTAGGATTATCCGTAATAAGCCGTTTCAAAGGCTTCAAATAAACTTGGTCGCATCCCTCAAATTCTAAAGTTGGTGGTCCTTCTTTTGTTGCCATGTCTAGAATTATGGTGTTTACTTCTAACCCCCATTTGTCTATCACGTCAGGGTTTTCAACTTGCAAATATTGAGTTCCATTTCTATCCATGTACATTTTTTCTTGTTTATTTTCCATGATCTCTTCTTTGAACTCAGTACCATGGTCATCAATGCGAATAGCATACTCTTCGTTAGGATCCAGGTAAACCTAAACTCCATGGCGATTAGTCATATAAAAAGAGTGTATATGATTATAGCACACTGTCGTTCCAGTTTTTGAGTGACTTGAGTAGGACAACATTTCAGATACTGAATCTGAAAAAGTATCTGAGACTTCTTCAAGGATAGTGTGCAAGAGATTTCCTTGGTTCACACTCTCTTCGGTAGACACTCTACTGGAGGTTTCTCCAAATATGCCTTGATTTCCTAGTACAGAACCAGATCTAAGGTTCATAAAGACTTGTGAAGCCCTAGATAGAGTACCTACCTTTCGATTGACTTGCTGTCAATTTTTTCCAATTGACTTGATAGCAACTTCTGCCAAACTGCCAATGCCTTTTCTGCAACCTGATTCCTGTATCAATTTTGATCAAGCTAGCTATTCTTTCACAAAGATTGTGTAATTTTTGCTAACTATTGTGATTGGTCTATGTGTATCACTTTAAATTGAGCTATGGGAGTTAGCAGTTGAGACTTTCATATATCACTTTTGCAAAAAAACAAAGGATTGATCTGCAAGTTGGAAACTAAGTGAACAAGTACCAATTTGGATCCGATTGAACCCAAATTTTCCTGGTGGCCTTGTATTGTGTTGGTCTATCATTGTACAAGTTCAAAAGTCAAAATTGGTGTCCCTATATAGTAGTAGTAACTTAGTGAAACTTGTCCAGGGACCTTAACAGGTTGTACACTTGGCAAATCAAGCCAAAAAGTGCAAAAAAACGAGAAAAGTAAATTATCTTGATTATTTACTCTAGCTAGTTTTTTGCAAGTTTTTGTCCCAATCTTGACACAAATCTATTAAGCACCTCAACTTAAGGTCTCTAGCCAAGTTTCATCAAGTTTGGACAATTTTTGGTCAAGTGGTCATCAGTTTTCTATCCGCAGAATGACTTTGCAAATTTGGTCACAATTTTCAATCCAATGATCCAAATCTTACCAAATTTGGTTTGTGGGCTTATTACAACATGGTAAAACTAGTGGTATGCTAACTTAGTCAAAAAAGTTGAAAAATGGGATAGATGTAAATAATCGTGATGATTTACTTCTAGCAACTTTTTGCATCATTTTGGCATGTACACTGTCTATCACATCAATATAAGCCTATGAATCAAATTTCATTGACTTTGGACAATTTTTTTCCCCAATTTACACTCAAGTTTTCAAAAGTCAGTACAAACCTTAGTTTTTACCCAGTTTGGTGATCCAAATCCTATGTGCCTTTACAAAAGTTGTTTGTACACATGCTATTGAGTCATTGGTATCAAGCTCTGTTAGTTTTGAGCTAAAAGTAAATAATCACAATTATTTATTTTATGCCCAAAATGAACATTTTTTAACACTTTTTCAATGAATAGTCTTTTCAAGAGCTATTTTAAGCCTATGAATCAAGTGAAAACTTCATTTGGCCTAAAATGTCAAGAAAAGTAAATAATCTGAGTTTTTGCAAACTCTTAAAATTTTTACCTCAATGTGTCCTTGAGCTTACCCACTCGTTCATACAATTTTTAAGCATACTCTCCAATCGGATTGAGTGGTTTGGAGTCTTTTCGTGCTATTTCTGGTCGTAGACCTAAAATTCTGCAACTTCAAATAACAACTCACAATGATTCTTTTGGAGAGAACAATGTTCTTAAATCCACCTTGGATTCTACTTACCCTACTCCTAGGTTCTCATGCAATGGGGTTGTGGAACGTGGCCACAAACACTCGTTTTCTTGTTTTTTATGGTTTTCTGGGCATTGATATTAAGACTTGTCTCGTCTATCAATCATTCTCAAAATCCTAATTTAGTTATACAATCCTACAATCCTAAAGGCACTCAGCAAGTATGATTACTTTCTACACAGCAAAAGACGAAAATCTTAAGCTATGCGGTTTCTAAAAAGAAGGTTTTGACTCTAGGAGATCCTAGAGGAAGTTAAAGGATAACTTCACAAGACGCTCTTGTTTTTCTCTAGTTTAGGTCTCTTCGATCCCTGGAAACGGCGCCAAATGTGGGATAGGTGTTTAGCCTCACTCCTATCTTATTAGAGATTTAGCAAGAACTACGATTAAATTGTCAATCCGTGGGACAAAGCTGACTCGACTAGTGCATAGAGGGTACAAGAGATTGTCAATCTCTTGAAAAACAACAAATCACATCTAACTCAAGCTTCACTCAAGTGATTGAAATCACCAAAAGCCAATCGCTCATCGGCAAACAAATCAAATCCGTTACAACATCAAATGACATCCAAACGTAACAAAACTTCTAAGACAAGTTTATAAGTTCTAAGCACATATGCTTATAGTCTCAAATCCCACTTTAGGTCAAGGGCAAAAATCGCGATTATTAACACCAATGGATTTTTGACCTAGGCGTTTTGACCGAGAATGCATCTAAATGCTTAACAATGATCTCCGAATACCCCGCCTATGCTTAGTTTTTTATTTTGAAGTGTAAACTCCTACTTATGATGAAATTAGGCCATGGGTCGGCGACGCCAACAACTACAAATTACTCTGAAATGCTATTCTCAATGGGTAGAGCTCTTACCTACGGTTGCAATGCAACAAACGTGGCTGCAGTGTGACAACCAGAGAGGGAGTAGGAAGCACAAGAAGGAGAGAAATGAGCACCATTAGCTCACACTGTGTATTCATTATCCAAAAACCGAAAATACAAAAATTGGCTTTTATACCTTACCCAAGGTTTTTGGTGGTCAAAACTAATAATCTGGGAGCTCTAACTAAAGATGGGTAAAGACAGGTTGATACAATCTGGAAGATTGTAGCCCCGGCTCATCAATTACAAAGTTTATCTAGAAAATAAGAGTTACAATATTCTCGATTTATCAAAATAATAAGTGTTTTTACAATGAGACCTCCGAAAAATGGTATCCAAGTTAGCTTGCCGCTAACATACCAACCCACTATTTTCTCTCCTTCCTTCCTAATCACACCCAAAACATTGCACAAAACTCTCTCAGGTCCACATGGGAGAGTTTTGTGCAATGTCATGGGCGTGATTAGCGCCCGGGGAGGTCACCTAATAAAAATGTAACCTATCACGTGAGTTCAACAGAGGGGTATTTAAAGTTCTTGAAACTTACAGAAATATATATGCAAAAGGGAATTATTTTTTCAAATTTGAAAAAAACTTACAGATTTTAAAATAAAGAGTACATTATATTCTTAACAAAATGCACAGATAAGGGGTTTTACAAACATTTCTTGAACGCACGTGATATATATGGTAGTTTAACACATAGTGAACCCCCCGGGGATTAGCGATTGTGAGGTGTGCGGTAATATCTGAGGCTCCAAAACTCTCGCATGTGTGAAAGCATTGGACTATCATGATGGCAACATTTTAAATTTTTATGTGATGGCTACACTTTGTCAAGGAAGAGGGTATGACACGACACCAACTTGGTGACATCCATAATGCTCCAAAATTTACACTGGCAATGTCCAGTGCATGATTAGGAAGGAAGGAGAGAGTATTGCATTGCCAATGTTATTGAGACGGACATCCATAAGCAGGGTCTAGGAAATAGTACACTAGCAAAGAAAGACACTCTACACCTACTCCTCCCTCAACTCCAATGATTATGCATGCACTTTAATGCTCATACTATAGCTTACGTTTATCTACGTACATCTTGGCAAGTATCTCCTCCATCTCAGATGTCACACCCCTTCTCTGATCCGTGGCCACCTCCAATATCCACCCTCTTTTGGCCCCTACAAACATGTGCATGCAACGCATACCAAATGCTTTAATAGTGTGTTGAAATATGAATTATTTTGTTGCAATATATGACATGCTTCTTTCATTGATGCACCAACTTGGCCTCAAGCGTTAATGTAAATCAAGCAAGTGAATAAAATTTGGTCATGCATTCACCAACCTGGCCTGATTTATTAAGAGAAACAAGCTAGTTGGTGCACATAAACTCTCTCTCTCTATCTCTCTCTCTCTCTCTCTCTCTCTCTCTATATATATATATATATATATAGAGAGAGAGAGAGAGAGAGAGAGTTAGTTCTTTTTCCTGTGTGATCACGTGCATAATCAAGATAAAGAAGGCTCCTAGTGGCACTGATAATGATGGAACTTGTATTCTCCACCTTGCTCATCAACATATGTGTAGCTCACTCCAAAAGCTCGCTATTGGCCTACACCTTGAGTGCAATGAGAAACCCAACCATGACAATTGCATCAATATTTGATTGTTCCTTTGGGTAGAAGCATGTAAATGTGTCACTGAATACGTTGTCCCTTATAATGCTAGTTATTTGTGCTTGTTAACATATATTGAAAATGGATGGGCAAGTCCTTTGAATTTCAAGTTTTCCATTAAAAAAAAAATTTCCCTCCTCATGTGCTTCTGTTTTCAGTTATACTGAAGACAACGTGGGGAGTCTCTCTCTCTCTCTCTCTCTCTCTCTCTCTCTCTCTCATTCAAGAACTCATTGAGGAGAATGAAAGACTCAAAGAAAGTCTATGCAAGATTTGTAAAGAAAGAGGATGCAAGAGAGCTACACAACACAAGCACAAAGCACATAGAGATGGAAAGCTTCTTCTTCTTCTCACAGAAAAGAGAGTACAAAATGACTAAGTGCTAAAGTTGAAAAGTAGCACATATGTACATGCGGTCACTAAGTGTGAACTCGCTAGAAGCGTACTAGGTTGGCACTATAAGTGTAGTCCAGCTGTAGAATCACTGACAGAGATCCTCCGTGTCGGTCACCTAACGCGCCAATGAGTAAATGCCGTAAGCGGCCAAGACCCGTTGTGGATGCGAGCTCAAGATGTAGAGCTCGACATCTCAACACTCCCCCTCGAGCTCTTCATTTCGCAGAGTCCAAGCATAGTCCGGAAACATCGAAGATTCTCAGCTCCGAGGGCCTTGGTAAAGATATCCGCTATCTGCTCCTCTGTGTTGACGTAGACCAAGTCGATGTCGCCCACCAACACTCGCTCTCGAACGTAGTGGTAATGGACCTCTATGTGCTTGGTCCTAGCATGGAACACTGGGTTCCTAGCCAACTGCATGCTGCTGAGGTTGTCACAATGGATGACAATCTGCTGGTCCACCTGCACTCCCAAGTCCTCAAGTAATGTGCGTAGCCAAGCTACCTCGCACGCTGCAACTGCTGCACCTTTGTACTCGGCCTCTGTGCTCGATAAAGCAATCGTAGGATGCTTTTTGCTGCTCCAAGTAACAACAACACTCCCAAAAGAGAACATGAAGCCACTCGTAGATCTCCTATCAACAATGCTACCTCCCCAATCTGCATATGTATACCCATACAATGCTAATGGCACATCTGCTGCATAGAACAATGCGTAGTCAAGAGTCCCTTGCACATACCAAAGTGTGCATCATACTCCATCCAAATGTGGCTTCCTCGGAAGCTGCATGAACTAACTCTCCAAGCCTACTGTGTAGCTCAAGTCTGGCCTCGTGATAGTCAAGTAGATTAGACTACCCACAATTTTCCTATACATATTGACATCCTCAACAACATCACCCTTCTCTGAACTCAGCTTTGCATTCACATCCAAGGGAATAGAAATTGGCTTACAATCAGCCATACCATACTTTGACAACATGTCCAAAGCATACTGTCTCTGTGACAGCCATACACCCTCTGGAGTCCTGATCACCTCAATGCCAAGAAAGTAGCACAACTCGCCCAAATATTTCATTTCAAACTCCTGTTTGAGAAGACCCTTCACATGGTCAATCTCCATAGCATTGTCACCCACAATAATAATGTCATCTACATATATGGTAATGACCACAATCCCCACATCACTCTCACGTACATAGAGTGAATGATCAGCATGAGCACTCCTGAACCCAATACTAGCAAGGTACTTGGCAATCTTGTCATACCATGCTCTAGAGCCCTGTTTCAAACCATACAAAGCTTTGAGAAGTCTGTATACATAATCTGGGTAACCTGGATCGACATAACAAGGTGGCTGATCCATATACACTTACTCTTGCAACTCACCATTCAAGAAGGCATTCTTTACATCCATTTGATGCATAATCCATCCTTTAGATGCAGCCACTGCTATGATAGCTCTCACAGTCATCATCTTTGCCACTGGAGCAAAGGTCTCCTCATAGTCTATGCCATACGTCTGTGTATAACCCTTTGCGAGCATCCTTGCCTTGTGATGCTCAATGTTACCATCAGCCTTATGCTTGGTTTTATACACCCATTTATAGCCAATAGCTTTCTTGCAACTTGGCAATGGCACCAACTCCCATGTGTCGTTTGCTTCCAATGCAGCCATCTCTTCATTCATTGCATCATCCCAATGCACATTCCCAACTGCATCGTCAAAACATGTGGGCTCCACATCCTGTATCACCTTAGCCATGTAGGCTTGGTGATGCGCTAGATACCCATCATAAGTCAATTTCTGAACTGGATTTCTGACTCTGTTTGATCTACGCGGTCCTGGGTCACTTCTTTTCCCTCTAGCATCTTCTTGTACTTTCCTTACACAAGGTGTCCTGACAGCCGGAATTCCAAATTCCTCATCAAGACTTTTTTCAGAACCATCTGAATCCATGTCTATATGTGAAAAACCTGATGATGCATCAGCCATAAAGGGAGGTTCATCAACCTTTTCCTTTCCTTTTCGTGATACATTCCCTGTACCTGCTAGTAGAGTAACCTGCGTACGTAGTCTACCATTCCATGGCTTCTCAACAGAGCCACGAGAAGAGGAGTCTTGTGGTCCACTCAAAACCTGTGACTGTGGCCTCACATTTTGTACAACCACATCATCGTTTACATCAGACCCAATAGTGCCATGTGCATTAGTGTACCAGCTGCTCATCTCATCAAAGACTACATCTCTGCTCACTCGTAATTCTCGTGTAGTAGGATTGTAGCACCTGTATCCCATTTGTTCAAGGGAATATCCCACAAGAATACATTTCTCTGCTTTAGGATCCAATTTCCTACGCAACTCATCTGGTACATGCACGTAAGCTATGCAGCCAAACACTTTCAAGTGTGCCAAATCAGACTTTGTACCTGTAAACTTTTCCTCAGGCGTTACATCATGCACCGCAGCTGTAGGTGTCCTGTTCATAATGTACACAGCTGTATTTACAGCTTCAGTCCAGAATTGATGAGGCATGTTCTTCTCATTCATCAATGCATGTGCAACCTCTGCAATATGCCTGTTTTTCCTTTCTATGACTCCATTCTGCTGTGGAGTATATCTGCATGTAAACTTTCTGCGTATACCATGCATTCGCATAAAATCAGGAAAATCGTTGGAGAAGTACTCTCCCCCTCCATCTGACCTCAATGTCTTGATTTGCATATCTGTCTCCTTCTCAATCATGACTTTGAAGTCCTAAAAGTGACCAAACACTTCACTTTTGTTACGCATGAAGTAGACTCATACTTTCCTTGTATGGTCATCAATGAAAGAGACATAATACCTGCAACCATGTATACTTGTAGTATTGGTTGGACCCCAAACATCTGTGTGCACCACCTCAAGTGGCTTTTTACATACATTGCGCTCATGTGGAAATGAGCCCTTTGACTGTTTTCCAAACTGGCATGCTACACACACTTTATGCATACCATCCACCTTGAATTTGGGCAAACATTTTACAATCTGTTTTGATTGCATGTTGCGCAATCTCTGCTCATTGACATGGCCAATGCGTTTGTGCCAAATGTCAATATCAGCCACAACACCTGTGCCCTGTGCAAATAATGCATCTTTTACCTCAGGCATGTTTACATTCAACGTAAACATTCTGCCCACACATTTGCCCTCTGTAATCAGCTTACAGCCATTTTGGAAATCTTCTACATAATAGCCATTGTGATTGAAGTGAACCTGTAAACCCTGCTCAACCATTTGTTCAACAGAAACAAGATTCTTTGTAATGTTTGGGACATGAAGTACATCTGCTAAGTACTTTGATTTCCCACTCTTCGTATTTAGAGGTATGTCCCCTACATGAGCAATGGGGTGAGCTGTGTCATCTCCTGTCTGCACATAGCCTGACACATCTGGTTTGCGCATATCTCTAAACCAATCTCCACGAGACGTCATGTGATTAGAGGCACCTGAATCCACATACCAAATATCATCTTGGGTGGAATTATCTGCAATCATTGTATTCATTACATGCTGCATAACAAACATGCGCTCGTTTTTGCTGTCATCTGCATCTATGCTAGTAGATGCATAGTTTCCCTGTTCTCTCTTTCCACTTGCTTTTCCCTTTGGACAGTCACGTGACATGTGACCTCTTTCACCACAAGTCCAACATTCTCTGCTATCTGCAGTATGTTGCTGTCTGCTTGATCCTACACCACGACCTCTTTGACTCCCCCTGCCTTGAGACTGGTTTCCCCTAGCCACCTGTATTGTTCTGATTTGATTGACCTTCTTGAAATTGGCCCCTGCAACCCCTTGGGGCTTGACCACAACCTCTACCTCTACCTCTGTTGGAGTTAGAATAGAAGGCCTGTTCAGAATTATTTCTGCCATGAGAAGAAGATGTGTCAAGGTTCTTCTCCTCAAGAATAAGCATAGAAATCAAATCTTGGAACACGGGGATGTCGTCTCTTGTATTCATGGAAGACCAGAAATGTACATACTCATCTCCTAGACCATCCAAGCATGCACGGACAATGTCATCGTCTTCCATTGAGACTTTAATAGATCCAAGAGCCTCAATGATACTCTTGATCTTCAGAGCATAATCATTGATGGAGAGGTTGTTCCTCTTAACCTGATTTAGTTCCGACTTTAGTTGAAGCTTCCTGGCCTTGGTGTTCACCTCGAACACTCTGCCTAAGTTTTTCCATGCAATGGCGGGGGTTTTAGCATCCTGTAGATAGCCCATCATGCCATCTGTGATGCTCATATAAATCCAATACATCACATTGCTCTGGCCTTGTTGCCAGTCCCTCAAAGCTTTCCTTTGTTCTGTTGTAGCATTTGCCTCAGGAATCTCTGGTTACTTTTCATTGTCTCCTTCTACATAATCCCAATAACCTCCACAATCAAGCGTACATACAACCACTGTACTTTTACAGTAAATCTCTGTATACTGCACTTTGGAGAGCTGTTCATAAACTTGTACGAAAAACATCTGGTCGTGGATTGCGAACGAAGGGATTGTGATGCTCTTGCTCTCTTAGCCTCTCTTGCTTGCACCAGGCTCTGATACCATGTAAAGAGTGAGGATGCAAGAGAGCTACACAAGATAAGCACACACCACACAGAGATGGAAAGCTTCTTCTTCTTCTCACAGAAAAGAGAGTACAAAATGACTAAGTGCTAAAACTGAAAAGTAGCACATATGTACATGCAGTCACTAAGTGTGAGCTCGCTAGAAGCGTACTAGGCTGGCACTATAAGTGTAGTCTAGCTATAGAATCACTGGCAGAGATCCTACGTGTCGGTCACCTAACGCGCTAGTGAGTAAATGCCGTAAGTGGCCAAGACCCATAGTGGATGCCAGCTCAAGATGTAGAGCTTGACATCTCAACAAGATTGAAGATTTGAAGGAAGTAGAGAGCCAAGCTTACTTGTGAAAGCACACGAGGTCAAAAACGCTTTTGTTGAAACTGTCAAAGCAGCCCAAGAAGAAGTCCACAAAGCAACTTGTAAAAAGATTGTCAAAACGAAGTTCAAGCATCCTTACAAGAAAATCGGCTACAAGAATCTGTTAGCCTCAAGGTCCGGATTGGAGGACTAAATCTCACCATGGTGCACATGCAAAGAAACTCTTGAAGATGCAATCGCCAAGCTCAATGACATTCTCTAGCCAATAAATATGAAGCCAAAAATTGTCTCATAGATCAATGACACACATAAAAAGGTGCCACCCCAGCATTGTATCCTTACTCTCAAAGACAAAGAAGAGCAATGGAAGCTACTGTGCTAGTCTCATCTTTTAAAGGGAACAAAGCTATGGACCGCCGAAGAATTGACACCGAACCAACTCAAGAACAAAGCAAGTGAACTCAAGAAGATGCATGAAGCTCGCAAGCAAGGTAAATGAGCAGTCTATCGAGTTGGTAAAGCCGTCATCCAGGAGTTTCAAACTACCAAACCGGCTCCCCCCTCACCTGAGCCTTCCTAGGTTTCATCCTCCCTTTTCTTTTCCATTACCCTCTTGATGGACCCTCAGTCCTTAACACTAGTTCTGTAATTGGACAGTTAAGTGTCCTGAGACACTAAAGTGTTCTGTTTTTCTACCAAGTTTTGGCAATTTATTTGTCAAGCTAAAAAGAAGTTTTTTACACCTTGCTTCTACCATAGATTGGTTATGAGGGAAAGAAAACACTAGATTTTTCTCCATATCAAAATACAATCCATATCGAGAGAATTTTGGTAAGTTCTAAAACATAAATTTTAGTAAAATTTCAAGTTGTTTTGCCAAAAAAATCATAAAATTAATATATGTTTTTATAGAGATGGCCTTTTTTACGTTTATAAAATCCAAGTGTTTGCACTTAGTGCTACAAAACAATGGAATTCACTTCAAAGATAAGTTTTCAAGTCACATGCAAGTTATAGACATAATTTTATACGTGAGCACGTGCTGAAAAAGAGCATAATTTTGGTCTTCCAAAGGACCCCTCATGGGATTGGTACTACTCTAGTGCAATTTGACAACTACAAATGACTTTATATGTTTAAACCAAGAAACTACATATTTTTTGGGCTCCCTAACTCAATTAAATCTCGTTGCTTGAACTCTATCTTGAAATTTTTATCGTGCAAAAACTCTTGAAAATCTTGAGTTCTCCATAATAACATTGAAACCAAGGTTTTAGGCACCCCAATTGTGTATGTATCATTTACTTTCATACATTTAGTTGATCTACATGGAAAGTTTGATATTATTTGAGGTTTTGAATGCTTATGTGTCAAGAATGAAAATATGAAATTTTACTCTGATGCAGTTTTGAATATTTAAAATGATCCAATAATTGTTGCATACCAAAGCCCTTCTACTTGCCACCTTGAGTGCTCAATGGAAAGGGAAAGAAATGTATCACTTTCTATATCTCACAAATACATCAAAAACATATTTTTCTTTGTATACAACGATATGCTTGAAATGACCATATCAAACACATGGAACTTTCCATTATTTTATATTCTTCAAAGTCATTTTTTTTGCACATGAAACTTTCAATTATCTATAGAAAAATTGTGGAAGAGTTACCTAAAATTTTCTATAAGGTCGCTTCAAATTTTTTTGAGCTTATAAAGGTGATTTTTTCAAAGCGTCAATCGCAGTTTTACGAGGGTCAACTTGATGTTCTTGATCATGATACATTCTAAAATGCAAGGTTATATTTTTAAAAGACCCTCTAGCTAACATATTTAAGCATATCAAGAGGATTTTCTTAAATAAACCATTTAATGTAAGTAGCATTTAATTTAAATTTGAAAAAAAAAGACACTTAAAGTGTCCTGTTTTGGTACCAAACTAGTGTTAACTGATATGTATCCATGTTTCACTTGAAAGCAGGCATTGTAATGTTCTGTTTTTCGGACCATAGGCCATATCTGACCTCTGAGGACGATAATTCAATCTTTCTCTCTCTCTCTCTCTCTCTCTCTCTCTCTCTCTCTCTCTCTCTCTCAACCTAGCAAGCGGTTTGCTGAGTCTTGCTCTCTCTCTCTCTCTCACTCACTCTCTCTCTCTCTCTCTCTCTCTCTCTCTCTCTCTCTCTCTCTCTCTCTCTCTCTCTCTCTCTCTCTCTCTCTCTCTCTCGTTCGTTCCTTGCACCAGGAATCCTGCCTGAGAGATTAGTTGTCAAAGATGAGCTCTTTCTCTCATTCTAACATAGACCTATAGAAATGGAGAACCAGCAGCCAACATTATTGCCACTAGCTCCAATGTTGAAAATGGAGCCGTATTGTAATCTAATGGTAAGCAAATCTTATGTGTAGCCCACCCACTCCAAATGAAGTCATTGGTTTTGTTGGTCACATCTATATTTTTTTGTGGGCATTTGTTCATAGTATGTGTATAGTACAACATCAAGCGTTGACATCTATACATTCAAGTGATTTTAAGTAAGTAACATATTATGCACGTCTACAGTTCTCAGGAAAAAGTAGAAGAGAGTTACTTCAGGCAACAAGTTACAACTCCCAATATCTAGCTTTGTATGTAATCAGGGAATATGAGAGAGTAATAAAGAGGAAACAAAGGGAGTATAAACAAATGAAATTTGAGTGAGAACATCATGTCCTCAATGATCAGGAGAAAAAGAAAATCTCCTCCGAGATTGTGAGAGCTTTCAAGAGTAGGACTGAAGGTTTTAGTACAGAAGCAAAGTGGGAAATCTGGAATCTTGTTGCTCGACATCCGCATGTTCAGGTGATCCATGATGAGTCTTTCGAGGAGGAGGCTATTGTACAGACCGCAATTGTCTCCAATGTCCACAACACACTGGCTACCGTCAAGCAGCCAGGTTCCAATGAGGAGTTGTTTTTGAAGAATGCAGCATTGCAGATGATGTTGAATTGAAAGTAAAACATGCCTATTGCAAAAATTGACAGGTCCTAAATGTCAATCATCGCACCTTGCACAAGGCGAGATCGCGACAGGCGAAGCCTGATGTTGATGATCGATTGTTTTCATTGGTTGCATGTCACAAGAAACACCGTCATAGCCCTATCACAGTTGAAATTCAGGAATTGGTCTACACATTTTGGAAAGTTCAGACTCGCATTTCACCGAACAAGAAGGATGTTTGTCGAAAGAGGATGGGGAGGAAAAGGTGAGCAATCAAATACTTGTACCATAACTTTTGCATTTTATGCATTGCATCTTTAGTGCTTAGTAGCTTGTATTTCCTGATCTGTAGACTTTTGCTAGTTAGCATATGGACTGTGTTGGTTAGCATATTGAATATGCTAGTTAGCATATGGAATATGCTAGTTAGCATGTCTTGGGTTCTGAATAGCATACAGAGCGATTTGGTTAACACAATATGTATGCTAATTAACATACCTGGTATGCTATTTAACAAACCTAGTATGCTAGTTACATACCTAGTGTGTTCAATTGCATGATAAGTACGTTGTCTAATAGAAAGTGATTATGCTAGTTAGCATATAGAGTTTGCTAGATAACATACTGAGCATACAGGGTTAGTTGGTCAACACAAAAGGTATGCAAGTTAACACCACTTATGCTAGTTAACACCTAGTATGCTCAGTAGCATGATGGGTATGCTATTTAAGACAAGGATATGCTAGTTAGAACTAGCAGTTGGGCTGGGTATGCTAGTAATCATATGGAGGATGTTGGTTGGCATAAGGAGTATGCTAGTTAGCATGCCTTGTGTTCTACCTAGCATATAAATTTAGCTAGTCAGCACAAGATGTATGCTAGTTAGCGCCTAGTATGCTCAATAGCATGATGGGTGTCCCAATGCATATACTAGTTAGCATAGTGAGTATGATAGTTAGCATATAGACTGTGCTAGTTAGCATACGGAGTATGCTAGTTAGCATGCCTTGGGTCCTAAATAGCATACAGATCTAGTTGGTTAACACAATATGTATGCTAATTAACATACCTGGTATGCTAGTTAACATACCTAGTATACTAGTTACATACCTAGTATGCTCAATTGCATGATAAGTACATTGTCTAACAGAAAGTGAATATGCTAGCTAGCACATGGAGTTTGCTAGGTAGCATATGGAGTACGCTATTTACTAGGCCTTGAGTTATAAATAGCATACAGAGTTAGTTGATCAACACAAAAAGTATGCAAGTTAACACCACTTATGCTAGCTAACAACTAGTATGCTCACTAGCATGATGGGTATGCTATTTAAGACAAGGGTTATGCCAGTTAGAACTAGAAGCTAGGCTGGGTATGCTAGTTAGAATTTGGAGTATGCTAGTTAGCATGCCTTGTGCTCTACCTAGCATAAAGAGTTAGTTGGTCAACGCAAAAAGTATGCAAGTTAACACCTCTTATGCTAGTTAACAACTAGTATGCTCACTAGCATGATGGGTATGCTATTTAAGACAAGGGTTATGCTAGTTAGAACTAGAAACTAGGCTGGGCATGCTAGTTAGCATGCCTTGTAATCTACCTAGCATAGAGAGCTAGCTAGTCAGCACAAGATGTATGCTAATTAACATAATTTCTTCTAGTTAACACCTAGTATGCTCAACAGCATGATGGGTGTCCTAATGAGTATGCTAGCTAGCATATGGTCTGTGCTAGTTAGCATGCCTTGTGCTCTACCTAGCATACAGAGTTACGTGGTAAACATAAGATATATGCTAGCTAACACTCTTTATGCTAGTTAAAATACACTGTTGCATGCACATTAGGATGTTGATTGTCACTATGATTTGTTTTCATGAAATTGCTGGATGTCCTAGTTAGCAATCTGAATACTGATCATCATTTGGATGTTGTAGGTTGAGTTATTTTGTAGATTCAAGGAAAAACATCCAGATTGCAAGATTGGCATGAGAATGTTTGAGATGTTGAAGCCATTTTTTTGTAGGTGGTTGATGGATAGATACACATGCTGTTGCGAATACCATGTGCAAATTTCTTTTTTGAAGGACACACTGAACCACATGCACTCTTATGCTTTTGGGCTGCATAGAGCAGGTTGTGACTGTATACAAAGGATCTGTGCCCCAAGTGAGAACATTATCAAGGGTTGCTTGGCTTCACATCACACGTTCAAAGGTGTCACACATATGTGGGAGTCTGTTCTCTGTCCAAAGCCCGTAGATGCAGTTTTCCATAGAAGGGAATGCCTAATGGGAGAGTGTTTGACATGTGGAGTGAATACGTTGGAATTATGCTGCTTGGAGACAGTAAAGCCAGGTAATAGTATTAATGTGAAAGTATTTGCATATGTATAAGCTCAAGACAAGCATGGAAATAGTAACAAGAGAAAAGATCTTTTGCACAAAGAAATGCATTGTTGGGATTTTCTTCAACTCTTGAAGACCAAGTTGGAGCTCTTTATCACTCATAACTATGTGGCTAGATGGCAAGGAGAACAATTCAAGGATTTCATTCTTCGGTTTTTGGACGATGTTTTCGTGTCAGTTGTTGATTCTGCAGAGAATTATGCCTTCAAGGAACAAAATGGGATTCAGTCAATGCATTGGCACTCTAGTCAAGTAACCATTTTTGTACACATAACATACTACCGTAGGGCAGGGGAGGTAGTCAAAACCATCCACTTCTTCATATCAGATGACAAGGGGCATGACACCTTGTTCGTGAAACACTTCTTCATGCTAGATCGTGACTGGTTACAACAAGCGGGTGTCACTTCTAAGCAACATTGGGTGTTGTTTGATGGTGTGGCCTCACAGTTCAAGGGAGCCTCACCCCAAGATAATCTAGTTCCCACTAAAATCTTTGTGTATCCTTGGCAACAATGAATAATCATGCAAACTATCTTTGTTTTTGACATGATCAACACAAATAGTCAGAAAAAGAATAGATCTTTTACCACCTTATCTTTGAATCATTGCATTGGATGAGCCATAATCTAATTCTTTTGTCTCCATATGCACAACCATAATGTATGGCTTCCCCAATACGAGGGGGTAGGAGAAATACGTTCATCCAAAAAGTTTTGTTCCCAAAAAACATCCCTAATAGCTACCTTAACATTTACACATGCACCATAAAGATCTCCTAGAAGCATGTTTCTAGCTCAAATATGCTAAGCATGGTCCACATCAATAGGAAACTTCTCCTTTTTGTGCAATATCTTTTCCCTAAGATTTAACTTTTTGAACCATGGTCTAAAAATGTTAAGACTAGCTCTTATCGTATTTGATATTGCTGATACAAAAAAGCTTTCTTCACAAAAAACATCCTTAATAGCTACCTTAACATTTACACAAGCACCATAAAGACCTCCTAGAAGCATGTTTCCAGCTCAAATATGCTAAGCGTGGTCCACATCAATATGAGATTTCTCCTTTTTGTGCAAGATCTTTTCCATAATATTGAACTTTTGAACCATGGTCTACAAATGTTAAGACTGGCTCTTATTGTATTTAATATTGTCATTTTCTACACAAGCCATGGTTGATACCTAGAATAGGACCTATGGGATATTGTTCTCCTACATTTGCAAAAATTTCACAAAATATTTTATTTCATATCTTAAATTATTTGGACCAAAAAACAAGTGTTATGAGTTTCTATGCAGCTTTTACAAGGTGAATACCCTTCGTTGGGAGAATACTTTGTTGAATCTTTGGTTATTGTACTTGTCTTCCCTTCATGCCCTCATTTCTTGCATGCAATAGCTTTGAGATTAAATTCAACTTAGAGAAAATGACTACTATACTTTTTTCTAAGATTTCCTTATAGTATGATTCTCTTTATCAGTCCCCCAAGGGGGTCCACCTCAAAATATGTCATTGTAGAATGTTGTCGAAGAATGTAGGTTGACAAATAAAGCACTGTGTCTTTGCACGTGCGAGAGTTGAAAGAGAGACAAAATAGAGGAAACAAAGAGAACACTAAAGTAGAACACAAATTCCACAGTGATTTTATTGAATATTGTAGTATCTATATAAAATACGATAAAGACCAACCTTGATCACCTTAAATCATTAGAACCCTACAAAAAATTTGTCACATGGGTTATGGTTTATGCCTAGAATCATTATCAGTATCATTTTACTAACTCTAAAACTCCCAATTTGCATACTCCATGATCGGTGTGCAGCTTAACTTGCAAACTCAAACCTCAATATCTATTTCCTTGATGAAAACTGGTACCAACCAAGTATGACATGCACTCTATCTTGAAGCCTCGCCAAAAAGCCACCCATAATCAATGCATATTCTTCTTGTTTGTTGATTCTACCATCCCTTAAATTTTGAGCATGAGAAATGATTAAACCTTTTCTTTGTTGAGATAAAAAAACCCCCTTGCTTTACTTCTTTTTGTTTTGTCTTCCTACTCTTCTTACCTTCAAAATTTACTTTGTGCCTTTGGTGAGAGAAACAAGTAGAGATCCAGATAGAAAAAGAGAATGAGCCTTTGTGTGTGTTGCCCCTCTTTGTCCTACCTTACATGTAAAAATCCTCCCTTCTAATAGCTCCTCACTCCCCTATAGACAATTGTCCCAAAACCAACCAAGCCTTCCCTTTTAAAGAAACAAACCTACGGTTATTTGTTTTCTTATCTCTCCCTTCAACTTCTTGACACATCTTTTCCTTCCCATGAGATTTTGCAACCCATCTGTTGTGGTTCTTGCTCTCTCTTATCAACAACCTGCTAGGAGGCTCATTGACAGCTGCTACACAACCTTTAACAAAATCATCTACAAGGGCATGGTGGGATTATAAATCTCAATGCAATGTGGTTGAAACATAAGTGCATTCCAAGAAATGTCATCCATTTGAAATGTAAGTAGGATCTCTTTAGGATAGAAGCCACGTCTTGAAACTTGTTAAATTAATAAAGCTCAAAACTTCCTATCCTTGACCTTTCAAGAAGACCTTGTAATTAGTGTATTCCAAGTTCTATTAGTCTCTACATTCTAATATCTAATGCGGTATCAAATTTGTAGTGTCAACTCACATGATTTCAGTCGCGACTAGATACTGGCCTATCATATGTTATGATGAATAAATTTTGGTCCTTTCTCCAAGATTTGTGGATCAAATTTTTTTGTCATGTTGCTTCACTTCCATGATGGGAAACATAACCAAAAGATGAAAAATAAGTCTGCTTCAAGTGTAGAGGTTAAGTATGCAGCGAGCGGGGCACAATAACATGCTAATGCTAAGTTAAATGTATGCAAGATAAGGTTTTTAAGAGCTAGAAATAGGTTTTGGATGCTATAAGCTAAACTAATTAGAGTTTTCCAAAATAAGAGTTTATGGACTAATGATGTAATACTCAAAATTCTCTACAAGTCTGTCTTTACTGCTTGCTGATTGGAGTCCGAATGGAGAAGTTATGGGATTTTTGGTATTTTATGGGCACTAGATCTTCTATCTTTGGACCACACTTGAGACACATTCTCGGGTCATTTCCTTCAAGTTGGTAGGATTTGGGAGGATACTATATGGAACGAGCTAAAGCATGTGCTTTATGTAGCTCACCTAGGCAATAATTACTCAACTTATGCATGATGCAGCTTTCTCGATAATCTTGGGCTTCCATAAGCAAGGGAAGTGATGTGAATGAATATAATTTTGTGCTCGGCACTACCTTGGCTGGTATGTGGGCAGAGTGTTGAAAATAGGCAATGCATTGTTCCATATGGTGCATTTTAGCCTAAGCACAAAGACTTGTTTGAGGAGATTCTATGTGTTGACAATGAATCGATCGGTTAATAATATTCCAAATGCAATCTTCTTCAAAATGTTTTGGTTGATATGCGTACCAAATGTGGACCAATTCATGTATTCTAGAAGTGCTTGAGTAGGTTGATGCTCAGGAAGTTGTCTTGGGATACATTGATTACAGAAGATGCCCAACATGGTAGTGGTAAGAAGGCTTTGAGTTGTTTTTTTAATTTATCATGGGCTATCGAAGACAGATGAAAATTCTCTGCTCAATATGTAACCAAGCATTGGATGGACTCTCAAAAGGGCTGTAGGCCATTAAATGGTCACCTATAAGAAGAGAGGAGCTATCTATAAGGGCTTAGGGCAATAAAAAGGGTTTCCCAAAGATCAAAAGTCTACCCATTGGTTAATAAAAAGAGAAATAGTGTGAAAAAGGGGAGTGATGGTGTGCAGGGAGTGATGAGTGAGATGGGGGCTTGATTTTCTCACGCCAAGCTATGTGAAACTTGGATGGTGATAAGGAATAAGGGAAAAAGCTTCAAGATACTTGGGTGCTACCTTTTGATACCAAACACAATGGGTTTCATGCAGGTCATAAGTCCACACTACCACATCATAAGGATGCTTGCCCATGCCATTGAAATGGCAACATGACACCACCGTGAGGGTCGACCTAAAAATAGGGATATAGCTTTTGGGGGAATCTAATTAAGGAGAAAAAGAGTACAAGGAGAGGGGAATCAAGAGTAATATAAGAGGAGGGCTCTCTTAGATACTTGAGGTAGGAGGGAGGCTTTGCTCTTGGACTTGAAGATTCTTGTGAAAGAAGGATGTTGTAGGAAATATACACGATTCTCTATTGCTCTTGCTTAAACCATGTCCATGAAGGACTGAAGGTCAAGATCTCTCTTGGATTTGGGGAGGAATCAAGAAGCCATAGTTTTGTTTATGAAGAGGAGAGCCCTTGCTCATTCCACCAAAATTAAGACACAATACCTATCTCTCTTCTAGAGTTGTGATAGCTAGCAATGGTATCTCTACTAATCTCTAGGATATCTTAATCTTGCCACCATATATTAACCTCTAGATACAGCTCAAACCATTTTTCTCTTACAATAAATCGAAAATAACTCTAAGCTTTTCTTCTTTCCTCGAATAGCATAATATTTTTCTCTGTCTTCCATGGCCTCAAGGTGAACCTGTTCTCGTACTCACAAGGATTCTTGCTCTCGCTTTTCTTAGGTTTATGGGGTGGCATGAAAACGGAGCAGTAAGAGAGGACTAGGAGGGGCATACATTTAAGCACAAAGATCAACTTGGCAAATCTAGAAATTCTATTAACAATTGAGTTTTTTCATGAAATGTAATAATGGCTATATGTTATCAATTTAAATCATTCTAGATGTCATTTTTAAGCTTTCAAAGAATCTATTAAGCCCATTTTTTAACATCCTTCTATGACACAACAAGTAAAAGTTGAATGGTGACCCAGCTCACCTTGCAAACACATATCCCCCGACACCTTTGGTGAACTAAACGCAAAACCATTCAGGGTGGGAGAGTTTCACTAACAAAGATGAATACATTGCAAAAGGTAGCAATGCAGCAAATGATGTAGTAGTTTGTTGCTTACATGGATCAACATCAAACACCCCAAAAACAACACAACTTACAAGAGTTGATTCATAGATCTTTACAACCAACCACTATCAAATTGCAACACATTCAAGACCGTGATATCTCAAATTTTTGTAGTATATATGAGAAATCTATGTAAGATAATGAAGTCAATGATCAAAATGTAGTACAAGGGGTTCACTTTATTCTAGTGCCTAACTTGGGGCTTGATTTGAAGAAATACAAGTGGCATAAGTAGCAAAATGGTAGGAATTTAAGAAAGCTTTGCAAGAGGGGCCTTTCTTTGGATATTCTTAGAGGGTCACTAAATAAAGCTATATGATGTGGGTCCAAAATAATAATAAAACTTATCTTCATGATAACTGACATGAAAATTTGAAAGAAAGTTTCAACAGTTACCTACGACAAAGCAACATTTGTTAAAGCCTAGGTTGTGGTATTTATTCAAGCTATTGATTTGTGAATTCAAAGGAGTTTGGTGCAACTAGTGAAAGACTCAATAAGTGAATTGGGTCTAACATTTGATTGGAAAATAGTTTCCAAAGTGGTTAATATAATCGTGAAGTGGCAAATGAGCACTAATAAGCTGATTGTGATTGATGATACCAAAATTGTTAAAGACGAGGTTAAGGAGAAATCATCCCCAATAGTATGAAAATTGGAGGAGCCAGTTCTCAACAATTTGGTAAAAGGTATACAAGATCTAAATTCTAATTTGAAAGCAATGAAACTTGAAGGATTAGATCCAAAGAGGTCTACTTTAGAGCCCAAGAACCATCCTCCATGCAACGATTGGGATGATCAATGCATGTGGTGAGATAGTGAAGACCATGAATGTGAAGACTATGTTGACTTTAGTTGAGCCTTTAGGAAAAATGTGGTTATTTGGAAGTATCAAAAAATTCATCTTAGGGAAACTAGGAATCCACTCCGCATGAATATGGGAAAAGGAACAATGAAAAAGTAAGTGAATAAGATGTTGCATAATATTTCTCTTCTAGAAGTGGCTACATATGAGCTGGAGGTATATGGAAAGGGAGTGATGAAAGTGCACAAGCTAAGGGCCAATTTGGGCCTCATAATTTGAAGAAAACACAAATAGCCAAGTTGAATCATGGTAAGCTAATCTAGGTTAGGAATTGCATTTGAGAAACTATAGGGTGGACTGATCAAGTAAATTCTCTTTTTATGTATGCAATTTTTGCTAAGTCCCAAGCTTATGAAGCCATAGTAAAAGAGAAGAGAGAGAGAGAGAGATGAAGAAATTGTAGGGACATGAAAAGGGCTACCAAATCTAGCAGTGTATGAGAAAGAAGAGGGGCATGCTTCCTAACCTACTCCTAAGTGGTTATGGAAGAGGCACCAGAGTATAAGAATCAAGGGAAGTTGAGAGGACCTTCACATAAATTTTAATCTAACATTGAACTAGCTACAAAACTAATGAATATTTCTCAAGATCATATCCTCAATAGAACTATGAAAATCACACTTGGCAAAATCTTGGGAAATATTAGCCACAAAATTCATGAAGAAATTATCAACATTACAGAAATAAAATAGAAAGTACAAAGTGAACAGGAGCGTGAAACAATTAAGAGCCAAATGACTTTCCATACTGAGTTGATTTTGGATGCTTATGAATAATAATTTGAAGATGAATATCCAAAGCATGTGGTGGTTTTAAATCCTCTTGTACTTGTGAGGTAAGACAAGTTCATTTTAATAAACATGGAGATGGAGAAATTGTACCCCTGAGTCACTTTTCAAGGACTCTTGTGGCTAGAGAAATGAAAGTAGAAATCAATTCAGCCTTGAATTTAGCAATGTGCATCACTTAGATTGAAAATTAGAAAATTGTCTACAAACAAATTGACAATGAGATATACATCACCCTCACATTTGACATACAGAGTTCTTTCAACTGGACTGTTGTGAAAGCTTTTTTTAACCAAATGCATAGCTTTCTCATATCAAGCACAAGAAGACTTCTTCAGCCCATACAAATCTTTATTGCATTTGTAAACTTGTTTTTTGTCCTTTCTTGACAAACCATGAGTATACATTACCTTAAATATATCATCATTCAAGGAAACAAAAACAATGTTTGATTAATGTACATTCCCATCCAAAATGAGCTATGAATACACATAGAAGGTGAACAGTAGTCATACGACAAGTGGGAGAAAACGTCTCTTCATAGTCAATGCCTCTCTACTGTGCATAACCTTTTGCAATAACAAGTCTAGCCTTGCAGCAACTAATCTCACCACCCACCTTATGTTTCAACTTGTAAACCCACTTCCCACCAATGGCCTTTTTTCCCAGAGGCAAATCACATTAAATCCATGTATCATTCTCTATAAGTGCATCATATTTTGATTGCACTATATCCATTCAATTTTTTTGGTGCGTTTTTTGCACCAAAGCATAAGGTAAACAACCACAAACGCGCATGTAATCAATAAATGGATTCTTATCATGCCATGATTTGTAAGGAGTCATAGATTGAAAATATCTAGTAGGAAACCTATAAACTACATAAGTAGCACACATGACAACCTCAATCCAAAATGAACGTAGTAAAGATTGACCACCTTTGACCATACATCATGACATCTCCATAAAAGACATGGTTTTTCTTTTAGCATCACTATTTTTTTGAGGTTTGTAAGGTATTGTAAATTGGTGTTTTATACCACAACTAGCCAAAAATGCATTGAATTCATGAGACATATACTCCCCTTTTAGTCTAAATGAAGGGTGCCCATAGTACATTTAGAGACACTTTTAGTCATAACCAAAAATTTCTTGAAACACATGAAGACTTCGGCCTTAGCTTTAAGAAAATACATCCATGCATATTTGGAGTAATCATCAATGAAAGTTAAGTATAGGTAACTACCCAATACTGGAGCCAGCATAGGCTCCAGTATTGGGTAGTTTGTGAGCCTGCATAGGCTCACAAACATCACTATGCACAAGTAAAAACTTGCATATATCCCTTACTGAATCATAATTTGGAAACTTTTAGCATCCTATCTTATACAAAATATAGCTTCACAAAAGTCATTAGGTGCCTCAAGGGGTGGCAAAGAAGCAACCATATCAAATTTCTACAAACAGAATAAGCTGGCAAATTTTAGATGTCCAAAATGTGCACACTAAAGTTTGGCATATGAAGCAACCATTGAATCCATAGTTGCATTTGCAAAATTCTACCCACACTTGGAATATAAAACGAGCTTATACAGGTCATGGCACAAAATTCCAGATGCAACAACTTCATCACCAAAACTAAGATCATGAACTATGTATCGAACATTTACAAATGTGACAACAAGATCATGTCTTGCAAGTAAGAATTCTAAAAAAAGGTTCTTTTTTATCCTTGGTATAGAAAATGCATCAAAATGTGTGAAAGGACTACCATTCACAAGAATTAGCACAATCTTTCCAGCTGTCTTGACCAAATAAGAGTGACCGTATTCTCGTGATAGAGAGCATCGAGAACATACATGCATCATGGATAGAAAGATCATAAGTATACTATAAAACTAAATGCCTAGTCCTCATCTACATCAACATCACAATCCCCATTAATAAAAGATTCTACAGTAGTTGCACTAGTGGTAGATCCTACCTCTTTCTTCTTGGCTTCTTTTTCCTTCAGCTTAGGACATTTCTTTATCAAGTGATCATTACAATTAAAATAGTGGCAACACATTTTATTCTTGCCTTTTCAAACCACCCACCCACCCCAAGCTATCTTGTGTTGCATGCCCACAAAAAATCCCAATCTCAATCTCATGCACCTGATAAAAGGGCCTATCTTGTTCTATTGAGTAGATGTCAGCTTGTGTTCTTTGACACCTACAAAATAGCCAAAAAACATTCTTCTAAGACCAACTCAACACAGAAGAAAATATGATTTTACATAATCATAAAGTAGTACCATTACTTCTTGGTTGGGTCAATCAAAATAGATATTTCCTATATGTAAGTACCTATAGACTAATTGTTGTTGTTTGAAATTTGTTTCTATCATACCTTCCTCAGATGAACTCCAAAAATACACTGCCAAGTACTCAAAATGATAGATCCTATACAACAACATATTATTTGATGGACAAGGCAATGTGGGAAAAAAACAAACATCTCCTTATTTTTACAAAAAAGCATCTTTTAGATATTGCACAATAAAAAGTGTATTTTTGGGTCTCTATGATTTTTCAACCTATTTTAAGCTTGTCCATGTATTTTAAGCTAAAACACTAAAAAATAAACCATAAAAACGTCAATAATGACTATATCTTTCAAGTTTGAACTTTATTGTTTTGAGCAAAACTATTATTTACTCATTAATAATCAGTATTAAATACATTTTTAGTGTATTATTTCTAAAAGAGAATATATTGTTTCCTGTCAACATCTTGAACTCATGTACATAAGGCTTATATTTTCTCCAATAAACTCTAATTAGACCATGCTCACAAATACACCTTGCCTATTAAATTCACCCCAAATCTATGAACTTTGTTCTCAAAGTTAGAATGTGGAATATTGTAGAGGCAAAGCAAAAATATCAACGCAAGTGGAATCATGAATAGGAGAGTTTTGCTACTCAGAGAAAACTTTGACAATACTATTATTCTCGAGATGCTTGACTCTTTTATTGAAAATGACATGTGGTTCTTGTATTCTGTGGGTCACATAGATTTTTATTAGTATTTCTTTTGTCCAACCTTAGAAACCACCCATCCAAATAAACAATTTTATCCCTCCCAAAAAAGCAAATGTCTGACATTTATTTTTCTTTCATGTTCCAAATAAACAAAAATATCATCCAAGAATACAAGAATATAGACATTAAGATATGAATGACAAATATTCATCAAGCATACGAATGTGGTCACTGCATTGGTGAATTCAAAAGAAAAAAGAATAAGTTCATGATGTGCGTAACTTGTATAAAACGCAGTCCTTGAATTATTCTCTAGTTTGATTCTAATTTGATGATACCCAGATTGAAGGTCAATCTTCTAGACTACCTAGGCACCACTCAACTGACTCGGGCACCACCTAACTGACTCAACACCTTTTTAGTTCAAGTGTAGAGCATGGTGTAGAGCTCTAGGTGAAGGAAGATCCCTCTTATAAGTTTCACTACAAAAATCGAGATTGATTTTGAGTCCCTCTCGATAGCTTTAATTCTATGGTCATGTCCTTCTTGTCCCTTCAAAATCTTTTTTCTCTTTTTACAAGTTGTAACATCTTGATCCAAAGATAACCAGCCCATTCCCAGTTTGACATCATGAACGTTCACATAAATCACATAAAATTTTCCAAAATATTTGTTCGGCACTATCCTACCAACTCTGGTTGCAATCCAACAAGGTACAAAAATCATGATCAGTCATGAAAAAGGTCCTGAAAACGGAAATAGATCAGTTCATAAAGGTTTCCCTATGGTCCAGGAACACTCTTTTATGGGCAAAATGTAAATAAGAAGTGATTTAAGCACTCAAATATGCTATTAAGACTCAAAAATGTGTATTCATGAACCACAACAAAACAGACAATGCTTACACTTGAATGAAAGAGAAAGGAAAGAGGAACATAATGTAAGTTTTGGAATTGAAAACGGATTACCCAATCATTAGAAAAGTTGACTACAAGTTGGAGAAGCTTAGTTGCTTGAGTGTAAGTTTAGTAGAGTTCCTTCTTCTTAAAAATAAGTCTCCTTCCACATTAAAGTTATTGACCTTTATACCTACGGCTTTCTAACCCCCCTTACTAGCTCATGTCGTCCCTTGACAGTGCCATGTTCAGTCTGGTCATCGGGTTGTCTTCAGCTTTGTGGTCAAGCGTGATCTATTGCATTGTATGTTTTGTCGTGGATGACCCTCCCCCCTTTTTTGAGTGCTTCATATCTTTTGTGTCTTGTTGATGCATAATTGGACTTCAATTTTTGAGGAAACTTTTCATTTTGTTGTGCTTTATTTTTTTGTTTCTGCCAATTTTGGTATGAGTGTTTTTCGATTAGGGTCTGGAGCTTGGATAACCAAAGGAAAAAAACCCGGTGGGAAAAAAGTGCCTTTGGTATTCATTCTTATTGGAGTTGATCATTTTGAATTGAAGTACCTTTTGTGCAAGGTGAGTGCTCGAGAGAAAATAAGTGCTCAAGAGAAACAAAGGAAGAGTGTCTAATGCAAGTGCTAATTATGGGACACTCTATATGCATATGAGAAATTTGTCAAACAAAAGCATGAAGTGCAAAAGAGGGATTTGATGGGTGCTTCAAGGCAAAAATGTAGCAAATGTGGCATCAAAGGACGTCGCAATAGATTCCACATTTTCAAGAAGGGTTTTTGTTGTAGAAGCTTCTCCACTCATACCTCACTGCTTAGTGTGTGAGTGTCTTTTGGACTTCCTCCTTCACTTCACCAAACATAAATTCCATAGACTTCAGCTCTTATGCTCACTTGTACCAACATGAGTGACACAAAGTAGTTATTCTCAGCTCTTCCAGCTTGAGCAGTACCTAGACTAGCTAAGGTGCTTAGACCCCAAAATATATTAATCAAATCTTTGGGACTAACACCTCGCTCATTTGGTGGCTTAGCTTCTCGACTTTGACTTTTATGCCATGTATTTATAATGGCAACTTGGACATACCTATTCATGGCGAGAAACCCAATTTCATAAGTCTTGGTGTTTTAGGCCTGTTTCCTTGTGTTAGTCTATGGATTCCACCATTTTTTTGATTAGGCTAGCATACTTTGGATCCTCTTGACTTGCTTGTTGTATGTCCACACTACTTTGTGAAACAAGTCATTTTGTTGTTGTAGGGGTTCATGGATTCTTTGATTTATTTCCCATGAAAAGCGGTTGTCAAGATTTGTGGGTTCTTTATGATTGAGTTTGTGCGATCAATTTTGGAACCCACCTTATCTTTGTTTGTGTGTGATCCTCTTTTACATTTGCTTTTTTTTTTTCTAGGCTTTGGTAGCCATATTTGATGATTTTTGTTGTAGAAGCATCGATTTTGTAGTTGGATTTGAGGTATCCATCAAGAGGTTGGATGACCCTCAATTGTGATTGGATTTTGTTGGCTCTTGGTTTTCCTCACTTGCTTTTGGATGGATCTATCTATTTCCTGACTCATCTTCATTGCTTTAGGTTTAGTTACTATTTTTGGTAACCAGATTTGAGTGGTACATTCATAAAATCCTTGTGCTACAAGTAGCTTCAGTAGAATCATCCAATGTTGCATCTGTTTGTATTGGGTAGCTTGGTTGACGTTCAACTTTGCTACTCAAATTTATTGCACTACTTGTTTATTTGATCTTTTCTTTTGGATATTGTGGTTGTTCTTTCTCATGTTTGAGTTGTTTGTCTTCCATTGATATCTCCACTTGCTCCTTGTAGAACTCTTTGGTTGAAGTGAGTAGGCCTAGGTTGTTACTTTAGGCTTTTTGACCCAAACAATGGTGTTTCCTTGAAAGTAGCCCTAAGTCGTGATTGACTCATTTGATGCAACCCACCCGATGACCTTTGGTTGTTGAAGTTGAACCCGTGCTTGATGTATCCAAACGAAGTCTTTGCCTTGGATGTGCTCTTTTGATATTAACACTTGGTTGACTTTTTTTTGGATGCTTTTTTTTTTAATGGATACTTTGGTTGACAGAATTTTTACTTTGGTCTCCATTGCATTGGTGATGGTTTGGCTTGTTATGTACAGGATACATTGATGGAGGCTTGTTGAAGGTAAAGGCGTCTTGCAAGGTCAATTCACTTTAGTGTTCACCTTAGCTTTACCTTTTTCTGCAATGCTTGGTTGCTCCTTTTTTGTAATGACTTAAGGTGCTTCTGAGGCTTTTGATGGTGTTGTTATTGAAGCTTTACCATGTGGTTGAGAGAAGATGTTCCTCTAGCTTTCTATGAGGTTCAAACCTTCTTTGATATGATGGGAGTCAATTATAAGAAAATATCCTTGTACTCCCTAGTACTAAACTTGAGTACAACTTCTGCCACTTCAAAGCTAGTACCTGCCGTTTTAGAACTTGTGTACACTATGTCCTCTAGCTTGGTGATTGGTGACTTTTCCATCATTATCCTTGTGACATAAGACATTATATTCTTTGTTTCTTTTGGATTTAACAAAACTAAACATGTGATTTTAAGTCTTGTTTCTCTGCATATGCTAAATTTGATCACTGTTGGCGACAAGTGATTTTCTTCTTGATTCTTGTTCTTCTTTGGATCTTGCATTTATTGAGCATTTGACATTGAACTTGGAAACTTTTCTCCTTCATCTTCTTTCATCTGTGCTTTTTTTTGGAGCCGGCTTCTTTGAAACAACTTTTGTCGATTTTTCAGGTATGTCAATGATAACATATTCTTGTGGTTTCTCCGCTTTCTTCATTTGTACTTTGGCACCATGGTCCATGATGTAGCTATATGTCTCACCTTTTTTGTTTTCTTAATCACAAACTTTCTTAGCTTCCTTCAACACCTTTAATGTAAATAAGGGAGTTATGTCATAGCCACTTGAAAATTTGTCTTCAACATGGTTTCCCAAATTATCACTCCTTGAATCATGGTATTCATTAGCTTTAGAGAGGTTTTCAAGTTCTTGGACCATCAAAGCCATTAGAAAGGGTCTTATATCATAGCCATATTTGTTGCAAAATTTGGTATTGGTTACCTCCTTTACGCAAACATCAAGAGTTGGTAGTATTTGATCCCATCCAAAGGGTTCAAATAACTCCTATGGGAATGGCTCCTTAATGTAAGACTTCATCTTCTCTTGAACGCTCTAGGATGCAATCTTTCTTTTGTACATTCTTGTATTTTGATGCCCCACACATCCAAATGTGAGCATCCTTCACTATCCAAGTAGGTAATTGTGTTCCATCTTCGGTAGTGATAACAAAGTCTTCTATTGGAGTTCAGTTTACATCCCCGTAAATGTGGTCCTTGGTGTTTACCTTGGTTATGACTTCTTTTTGTCATAAATAGAGATGGTCATAGCCCCAATCTTGGACCATTTTGAGTTGACACATGAAGGATCATCCCAAAATCACTTCAAAGTTGCTACTCAATTGTTACCTTTTCAAAAATCTACTACTACAAAGGTATGTTCATATTCTATCCTGCATGAGGATATTATCACTTGTTCCAACATTTCCAAGGGTCTTTCCATATACTCGTCTGCTAGTTGCAACTTGATGCGTAATTTCTTGAGATCTGGTATTCCCTATTCTTCCCAGATCTCCTTTGTAGCAATGGCTATTCTTGCCCCGCTATTAAGTATGGCTATTGTTTTTACTCCTTTGTACTAGAGTGGTAAGGTGGTGTTCCCTTCTTCTCCTTCACAATGATCACCCACCTCATTCACTGGTACCAACCTTGCTTGTGGTTTCTTAAGCATATTTTCATCCATGTTTTCATATGCAAGTTGGTCATATGAAGGGATTTTCAACCCCATATTTTTTAGGTGTTTGCCAAATTTTCCCCGTAGATGTGGCTTATTTTTTAGCAACTCTAAGAGAGAAAGTGTGTATTGTATAGGAGAATATATAAGTTCATATAAGCTCTTTGTCTTCATCACTTTTAATGTGGTTTTCCACTGAGAAGGTACCACTCTAATGTCAGATTTTATTTCTAGTTATCCTATTAAAGATCAAAAAGTCTGTGGAGAGATTGGTTTTCTCTCTTCAGATGCTTCAAACCTGGTATCCCCATATAGAGATTGTATATCTCCTTGGAAAAATTCATGTTCGATTATAATCTTAGGGATAGGTACTGACTCTAAAGTAGCACTACCATCTTTTTGGTGTCTGATCGTCTCTCATAAGGATTGTGGCCACATCTCATCCACTTCAGGAATCGGATGCATCTGTAAAGATATTCCTTTTGTTACCATATACACTAGAGCTAGAGCTAACAAAGAATGTGTACTCCCACCAAGAAGGCATGAGTGCTGGTATCTCTAACAAAATGACTATAATGTTACAAAAGTACTCCTCATTAGGAAGGGAATGGGGTCTAAGGGGGCCTCTTTATTTTCCATGGGATTAAAGGAGATTATGGAAGGGGAAAATGGGTGGATTCCATGTGGACTAAAATGGTGGGTATGGCACGGCCTAAAAGTAAGCTGTCAAACTTCTAATCTTTTAAAAAATATAAAGAGAAAATCTCTTATAAAATTTAAAATCCAAACTTTTCTCTAAATATTTGAGTAAAAACTAATCCTTTCTCTCTCTAGTGGGTGCCCCCTCTCTCCTAAAAGGGGGTCCCTCCAAAAACGTGTTGACCATTGCCTCCCTCTCTCTCTACTATACCATCTCTCACTTCTCTTCACTTCACCTTACAAATTGCATCTCTTTACTTCCTTTTAGTTTTTCCTCCCAAAAGCTCTACAACAGAAGTTTGAACCTCCTTCCCCTCTTCAAGCTTACTGCATTCTTGAGGGCTACATTCTCCTCAAGCTGAAGTTCTCCATTTCTCCGTGGGCCTCACTAAACACCTATACCTAAAGCTAAAGATCTGCAACACATCCTTCTGGTAGAGCATCCCTCTTTCTTTCCTCAACAGGTTTCCTACTTCTTCTCCATTAAACTCTCCAGAGAAGATCCACATCCCTGTCAATCTTTGCAACATTATCTTCCCCATTAAGCCAACAAACAAGTGGAGTAGTATAGCAATAAGTGGCATCCTTCACCTTTGTGTACCATCAAGAATCTTTCTCTTTATACATATGAGAACGTGGATGTGAAATGTCTAATCATAAGTGTTTTTCTGCAGGTTATGCCACTATTCCCCATGAAATCATCAGGTACTCGATCACCTAGGAGTGTCATTGACTCCATTTCATGCAACATTATACAAGACAACAGTGGATCTTGGGTGACAATGGAGTTGAAACAAATGATGTGGGTGATAATGTAGCCTAGCTCAAGAGGTGCACACAAGGTCTCAAGGAGACACATGGCTTCTTGAGCACACCATTGGAAGAATCATTGTTCAAGCAAACAAAAGATGGCAAGAGGCTTGCAAAGGTGCAGTAGCACAACTAAGGCTAGAGACAACAGTGGCTCCATCGTAGTTTCCTATAAACTGTAATTTTACTCCTCTTTAAAGTTTTTAGGTTGTCTATTTAGTGTTTTTTCCTTGCACGTTGCTTTTGATGACTGTAAGATTTCCGTTGCTTGTTCATGTTTGTAGATGTTTTTCCATCCAATTTTGTAGAGTGGGAGCCAATAGAGTCCCTCACAGGAACTTTTAAGTCCATCCACACTAAGCTTGGAAAGTTGCTCTATGTTGGTTGTCCATCCTCTGAGCTTGCCTCACGTGGATTTTTTTTTTTTGATCATACTTATGTCACACCTAGGAAAAATGGGTATGGTAATCTTTCTCCGGTTCCCTCACCAACCTTAGAGAGTTTGGAATGGCCTAAGCCACACAGAACATTGATCCCAACAACCAAAAGGAGAATTGAGGTGGATGTCCAAGCAGCAATGAGTTGCACCTATGGTTCCCACAAAGCCATGGTAACATGGTTTATGTCTCTCCATGTGTTTGTGTTTTTCTTTTGTCTTCTTCAGAGTGTTCATAGGACACCAACAATGTTTACAATTGCAGAGGGGGAAGTATTATCAACAGATTCCTTGTAGCTAGATGGGAGACTAAGGTGGTCAACCATCAGGGCGAAAGAATCAAGTGATCTATAGTTACTGACAATGTGGTGTTTAGATATCATACTACGAATAAAAGCTTGTCGATGGTCTTACCCTATAGAAGATGGAAGCTAACAATGGGATAATGGGAGACACTAGACTCTGATGTTGCTGCTAGAGAATGAGTTGACCTACAAATATGCCTCCACGATGATGCAGTGCACCACATTACAATAAATAATGACTGGTACCTCAGACACCTTCACGAGTATCTTAATCTCAAATATACCTTGCCCAAGTAATATCTCTTTGTAATCAATGAAAAGGTTGTTTACTCCAGAGAAGAGCTTTCTGTGTGAGAACGTTCCGGTTTTGCAAAGTATTTTTGTAAAATCTTGTAACTGACAAGGATTTTTCGCCCATTAGTAGAGACAATGTTTTAAATCTTGTTTCTTCATATACTTGTTTGTTCTCAACTTGTTCAAGTTTTGGATTGAAACGTTGTGGAGCACAAATGTTTTCAATGCTTTGTCACATGATTTTGTTTGAAGTTATAGTTTTAAGCTATTTTGACTTTAATTTTAAGTGCTTAAAAGAAAGCGACTTTGGGTATATATGTGACTTTCTAGGTTATAAACTTCATTTCTCACATTCACAATACTCCATCTCTAATCTCTCTCCACATCTTCTTTACGAAAAAACCCATGGCAACGTCTATTGATGCACTTCTCACACAATTAGAAAAGGTAGGACTTGCAGATTGATCACGTGAGCTACCCAGTGTGTTTTAGGGCACAATTGACATGCAAGCCACTGCCAACCTTCATGCAGAGGCATTCAAGACCTTTCTTAACTACATGGCGCAGCACATGGAAGAATATGCCATTGTCTTTGAGGGATTTGACATGGCGTGGTTGCCAATGTATTTCTTCAAGCATCTCTATGTGGTCGAAAAAAACTTTTTCTTTTCCTTGTTGAGGTTTATTAAAGGCCTCATAGAACGGGACTATAAGAGAGAGGATGAGGATGATCTCATATATTTGGGCATGGGGTGCATAGGCACCCGATTCCTTTCTTGGGGCATGGTTATAGCCCTACTTGTGCTTGAGGGCATGGATAAGGAAAAATCAAAGGAAAAAGTCAACCAGAGACCACCTGTGACCATTGTGGAGGAATAAAGAACACAGAATCAATTTTGATATCCATGTGTATCAAGTCTTTTGTCAACTATGCTATTGGATCCATGAGGACCAGAGATTACCTTGTTCCAATCTCCTACATACTTAGGAATTGTATGTTGAATCCCAACCTAAATATTGAGCCCAAGTGATTGATAGAACATAATCAACCCACATCTTTGGGTCAAATAAAATCTTCAAGAAGGTGACAATCAAGTTCAAGGATATGTTCTCTATCTTAATCTATGTTCACCTTTGGAAGTACCAAGCCCTGGAATCATTCTTGGCAAGAAAGCACTCAGGCTTAACCAATGCAATGATTTTATCATATTAAGTTGATCATTTAATGTGGGAGAATAAATGGGAACAAGGGTTAGGATATAGACATGAGCTTATGGATCTATCTCAACACAGGGCCAAGGTTAAAGGGTACAAATGAGAGATGGTGGATCAAAGAGAAATGCTAGCTAATGGAGCTTAAAGAACTTAAAGTTAACTTCATTAAATACATCCAAAGGTTATTATTGAAAGTCCTTAGATTGTAGGCAAGCTAGGGTTGCTCTTGAGTTAACTTCATTAAATACATCCAAAGGTTAGTATTGAAAGTCCTTAGATTGTAGGCAAGCTAGGGTTGCTAGCTAATGGAGCTTAAAGAACTTAAAGTTAACTTCATTAAATACATCCAAAGGTTAGTATTGAAAGTCCTTAGATTGTAGGCAAGCTAGGGTTGCTCTTGAGGTGTGAGCCCGCGCTTCTCGTGCTTGCTGACAAGGGTGCTTGACGTGCTCCGTGACTAAGGTGCTTGAGGGGATTAAGGTGTTCCCAAAGTCAACCACAATCCCTACTCATGGGGGGGTGAGTCCTTATTGTCGGGGAATGAGAGAGAACACACACACCCTCACACAAGTCAAGCCTTTTCTAAAGAAGCAAAAAGGACACATGTCAAAAGTTACCCTCCATGCTGCTCTTATAAGGTGCCTAGAGCCTATTGGTTGGCCCCTCAAGGGGTCCAATGATAATTTATCTAATTTAATTAATTGTGTATGCATTTATCAAGTCCTGTCTCTTAAAGGGGAAAGGGGGACACTTGTCCCAATGCTAGCATGGTTTCTTGAAAGACACTATGCATGTGATTGGCTAGGCTTGTAGGGATCCAATCAACTTCTAGCATGAGATACAAGGGGGGTCAACCAAAGAAAGATGTGGGTGTGCTTGGGGGGTATAATCTCTCTCCCACACACTAACATGCTCATTCTTGCTTGGCAAAGTGCAAGAGATCCATCTCCTTCTCCAAGCTTGTTAAAGTTGAGATCCTACACCAAGAATCTTGGCTATGGAATTCAAATCCAACCAAGAGCCCATGCTTCAATTCTTAAGCTTTCCATATTCTTCATTATCATTATTATGCAATTATGCTATGCTTTTCAAGAAGAGTGATGATAAGCGAGGAACTATCTCTTTCTTGTATGTTACTTCTTCTTTCTCTTCCCTACCCACATTCCCCGCTAGCTTATCCACCTTCAAAGGTGTTTGAGCCTTGGGATTGAGGCCAACGGAATGGTTAATGCTTTTACAATGTTTATGTTAGGCTTGCAATGCATGAATCTTTTTACCTTCATTGCATCACCTAGGTCACAAGGAACACAAAGATTGTATTATACCAAGTCTCTCTTTATGGGAGAATCTATAATACAAAAGCCTATTGGAGGACCCGATCCACATAAATCCGGTCCTCAACTCTTTTCATATTTTCTAACTCTCTCTCTCTCTCTCTCTCTCTCTCTCTCTTGCAAAAGTATTACTCATGCCAAGTTTATTAAGTATAACAGTTGTGTTGCTACCGTTAATTAAGTTCACTCTCTATGTTCTCAAAGTAGTCTCATAAAAAATGCTCACTATAATTCGCTTAATTCCACTACCCTCAAAGTTCATAGGACATTTCCATTACATTGGTATCAAATCTATTTGTTTCTCTTTTCTTACGTAAGAAGAGAGGTCCTTACGTTGTCCATGAAAGTTTGGAATTGTTCATCGTAATAGGGTAAGTGGGACAAGGATCTATTATCTTGGTTGAAAAGGACTTAGTTAGAGGTACACCGTTGGGAAAAATAGTCTCAATAATGGAGTCTCTTGGGACTTGCCTTTGGCATAACCATTATTAAGCTACTAGCAAGCGCAAGAGGAACCATAATCAATTGAGCAATATTAGACCCTCTAAACTAGTTTTTGCAATCAACAGTGTCTAAACCACAGGTGTGGCTGCTTCAGAACTACTTTTTAAAGGTAAATAAATAGAGACTAAGGTTTTTGAGCGTACCAAAGCACAAAGTAATTTCTACATAATTGTATTTAGAATGGCTAACAATAACCAACATAGTAGAATGAATATTGTTAGCTTTGATTTTGTATATAAAGGTGCTAATGATGATGTCCCCATGTTTGTTAATTATCTTGTTACTAGGTTGCAACAAGCTATGGGCAACCCTGCTTTGCAAGCCAAAGTTACTCAACAACTTCATGCTTATGGGATTTCCCTTCCTCTCCAAGAGGAAGGGAAATCCTAATCTCTCTCTCTCTCTCTCTCTCTCTCTCTCTCTCTCTCTCTCTCTCCAAGAGGAGAGAGAGAGAGAGATTAGGAGACCTCTTGATGAGACTTCCAAAAGAATACTCTCTCCTATAAGAGATCAGGAATCCAAAGAACGAGGAAGAAACGAATCATTAGAATCCTCTAAAGATGTGGCTCCATGAAGACGGCGGTCTAGATGATCAAGAACTCCTCCCAAGAGGAAACAGTCAACCCATAGTCCTTGTCCTTGTCACTCTAAAAGGGAAGAGAGGAAACAAAGGAAGAAAAAGGCAAGAAATAGGTCACCCTGTTCTCCCTCTTCTTCACCTTTCGTCTCTTTTGATGAAAGCAAAAACTATCCTCTTAAACAATGCAAGAGGAGAGGACATTGAAAATCCTACCCTACATGGAGAAGTCCCAAAATCTCAACAAATTAAAAGAGGTATGAAAGAGTTTCTCTTTTCTTACCTATGATGGAACCTTTGGTGCTATCAACGAAGTATTGGCCTTCATCAGGAAATTTGATGCGGCCTTTGGAGGCGAAGGCTTCACAAAGTTTTCCAAGCTTCTTCATGTAGCTATGCACTTCTAGAAATAAGCTCGTCAATGGTGGGCTAGCCTTCATGCAAAGGTGACGCCCCAAAGACATGGAAAACTCTACCAGTTTCCATCATGAAGCAATTCCTTGCAAGTGATGCAAACGTGCTTATCGAATGGCAGAGTTTGAAGATTCTCTCCAATGTGTCTATCCACAAATATCTGGACAAGTTTTGGGATTTACATCTCAAGGCTACAGTCTTTGAAAAGATAGGATTTTTCAAGAAAAAGCAACAATTTTGTGCAGTAAATGTCCGAGTATGTCAACTCTCAACAGTCTGATGCTCAAAGCTCTTCCCAAGGCAATTCCAACAACAACAACAACAACAGCAATCAGTCCAAGGAGAAGGGAGTTTACAAACATAAAAATAAAATCTCTCTTGAAGAGCTAGAAGATTTTTGTAAGGAACATAAATACTTTAAGTGTGGGAAGCAAGGACATGGCTATCGTTCTTTTCCCGGAAGAAATGCCTGCAATGAGACTCCTAGAGCTTCCACTGTCGAAGCTCCAAAAGAGGATGCTCATTTTGCAAAGTATCACCTCTCTCCTAGGCTTGGGAAAAGGGAAGGGAGCAATGATGACTTCATTATATTTGACCTTGTCTCTACTCACAATTTCATAACAATGGAGTTGGCCACTAAGTTGGGCATTCAAGCAATTGAGATGGGAGATACTGTATCTTTCGATGGAGCTTTCAAGGGACATCGAGCCTCCGTTACTCCCTTGATTTGGAAGTTGAGGCTTCATGTCCAAATCTACATCGACAAAGAAGACTTTTCTATCTCTCCTCTCCAACATGAGGATGTTATCCTAGGGACACCATGGTTCAACCGCATGGCTGCCGACATGAATTTCCATGAAAGGAGAATCTACTTCACCTACAAGGAAAAGAGCATCTATATAGATGCTAATGAGTCTGGTTGTACTCTGCCACTTGTAAATTCACCTGCTTTTGATAAGTCAATGAAAAGCTCATTTTTTTGCGTACATGTTTTTGTCAAAGAGTCTCTAAATGATGCTAATCATTTAACAAAGAAAAGTGGTAGGAATCAAGAAGATTTAGACTTGTCTAATTTTCTACATGGATTCTAAGATGTTTTTATCGATATATCCCGTTGGACTTACCTCCAAAATGAGGGGATGATGACTATTGAATTGAGCTCCTACTAGGAAGCTCATTGCCTAACAAGCCTTATAGAGTTTCCCAAGCTCAACAAGAGGAGACATGAGGCAAGTATAAGAATTGGTAGACAAAGGGATGGTGAGGCCTAGCTCCTCCCTTTTGTTCTCCAATCCTTTAATGCAAAAGAAAGATGGTACATACCGTATGTGTGTGGACTATCAAGTGCTAAACCATATCGCTTTCAAAAATAGATTTCCCATATCGTGTTTGAATATATCTTCTTGATAAGCTACAAGGTTTGACTTAGTTTAGTAGGATTGACCTTAAAAGTGGCTATCATCAACTAAGGATAGTGAATGAAGGTATCGTAAAGACCACATTCCGTACAACGTTTAGTCTTTATGAATATCTTGTCATGCCTTTTGGCTTGACTAATGCACTAACCACATTCAATCGTTTGATGGAGAAAATATTTAGACCCTATTGCAAACTCATTGGAGTGTTCTTTGATGATATCATCATCTAATCCATGTACTTGGAGGAGTACAAGCAACATCTCCAGGTAATTTTTTAAGCTTTCAGGGAGAACATGATTTTTTATCAATCAAAGAAGATAAAATTTTTCCTTCAAGAGATTCAATACTTAGGTCATATTATCTCTCAAGATGGTATCCGTATGGATCCATTAAAGTTGGAGGTAATAGAAGCATGGCCTAATCCAAGGAATCTACATGAGCTAGAAAGCTTTATTGGTATGTGTGCATATTATAGATGCTTCATAGAAAAATTCTTTCCGATAGCAGGACCATTGCATGACTGAACAAAGAAGAACGTTAAATACTCATGGATTGCTAAAGAGAAAAATTATTATGACAAGCTCAAAGAGAAGATTACCTCGCAAACCATCCTTATGCTTTTGGATCTCTCAAAACCATTTGAGGTCCAATGTGATGCTTGTGATGATTGCCTTGGAGTAGTATTGCTTCAAGAAGGGCATGACATAGCATATGAGAGCCAAAGACTCAATACCAATGAACAGGTCTTGGGAATATATGAAAAAGAGCTTTTAGTTGTTCTACATGCCCTAGAAACATGGAAGCACTATCTATTGGGGACTCTATTTGTTTTGCAAACAGACCACCAAAGTCTGAAGTATTTCATGATGCAAACCAAGCTCTTCGTTTACAATTTTATTTTCATAATGCTCACATTGCTGGTAAGCACAATCAAGTGGCCGATGCATTTTCACGATGAAGAAGAGTTAATGCAACCTCTATAGAATCTCACAACGATGATCTATCTTCTATGATATATGAGTATGCTATTGGCCATGACTTTAAAGAAACAACGTCAGCTCTTGCATTGGGGAAGAAATAAGAAACATTCACCTTGCATGATGGTTATCTTCTCCATGGCAATAGGTTATGTGTTACCCACTCCCTTCGTAAGAAAGTTGTGTATGAATCCCATGCTCCTCCCTATGCGGGGAAAAGAGGCATTCAACCTACACAGTGAGGACTAGAAACGTACTTCTATTGGCCTACCATGAAAGTAGACTTACAAGAGTATGTTCAAAATATGTGGTATGCCAAAAGACCAAGTATGATAGAGGGAAGCAACCTATATTACTCCATCCATTGCCAATCCCTATTTCACCATGGGAGAGTATTTTCATGGATTTTTTTATCTTTGAATTATCTAAGTCTATCCATGGGAATATGATAATATGGACAATAGTGGACAGTTTTAGCAAGAAAATGGAACATCAAATGAAAATCCTCTTCATATCCCAGATTTTCAAACACCATGGATTGCCAACATCCATCGTGTAAGATATAGATCCTAGAATGTCCAGTAATTTCAAGAAAGGTCTCTTTGAAAATCTTGGTACAAGATTGAATTTCTCTTCAGCCTATCACCCACAAACGGATGGCCAAAGTGAAATAACCAATCTTATGATACTTGATCTACTAAAGACTTATGTTAGAGAAGTAGATCAACATTCACAATGGGAGAAGTACTTACCCCTTTTAGAATATGCATAAAATAATAATGTCCATACTAGTACGAGAAAGGCATCGTTTAAGTTCATAGAGTGAAGACGTAAAAGTCCCTTGCTACTTAAAGTACATAGGAAGATCTTTCCTGCTGATGAGTATAGTCATGACCTATAAGAATATTTACAAAAGATTAAGGAGGCTATATCCATTAAGGAGGCTGGTGATGATAAGCACATAAGGGTCTTAACGTTCAAGGAAAATGATTGGGTCTTACTTAAGTTTCCCAAGGCTCAATTGAGGCAAACAACGAGCCAAAATTCTATGGGCCATCTTAAGTATTATGCTAAACTAGCAAAGATACTATGGTATACCATGTCTTAGTACCTTGTCCTCATGCCGAAGGATAGATTCGTCTTGTAGGGGTACAATCGACTTCTAGCATGAGATACAAGGGGGGGTCAACCAAAGCAAGCTTTGGGTGTGCTTGGGGGGAATACTCTCTCTACTACACACTCACATGATCATTTTTGCTTGGCAAAGTGAAAGAGATCCATCTCCTTCTTCTGAAAGCTTGTTGAAGTTGAGAGCCTACACTAGCACTCTTGGCTATAGAATGAAAATCAACCAAGAGCCATGCTTCAATTCTTAAGCTTGCCATCTTCTTCATCATCATTATTATGCTATTATGCTATGCTTTGCAAGAAGAGTGGTGATAAGCTAGGAACTATCTCTTTCTCGTATGTTACTTCATTATTAGCATCAAGCTTACTCGGATCACATTTTTCGGAGCTTTCATTGTAAAAACAACTGTTATTTTGATGAATTGGGAATATTAGCTCCTATTTTTTGGATGAATATTGTAATCGATGAGTCGGGGCTACAAGCTTCTAGATTGTATCAACCTGTCTTTAGTTAGAGCTCCCAGATTATTAGTTTTGACCACCAAAAACCTTGGCTAAGGTATAAAAGCCAATTTTTGTAAGTTTTAAAAAAGTTTTGGATAATAGAAACACAGTGTGAGCTAACGGCACTCACTTCTCTCGTTCTTGCGCTTCCTATTCCCTCCCCGATTGTCACATTGCAATCATGTTTGTTACGTTGCAATCGCAGGTAAGAGCTCTACGCATTGACGTAAGCATTCGACATCACCGACACACGGCCTAGTTTCATCATAAGTAGAAATTTAAGATTTAAAATCAAAAACTAAGTATAGGCGGGGTATTGGGGCATCATTGCTAAGCATTTAGATGCATTCTAGGTCAAAAACGACTAGGTCAAAAACTTACTGTTGTTAATGATTGTGATTTTTGCACTTGATCTAATTGAGGTTTGAGACCATAAGCATGTGTGCTTAGGTCTTATAAAAATGTGCTAGAAGTTTCACTACATTTGGATGTCGTTTGATGCTGTAACAAATGTGATTTGTTTGCCGATGATGAGCGATTGGCTGTTGGTAATTTTAGTCATTTGAGTGTAGCTTGAGTTAGATGCGAGTTATTTGTTGTTTTCCAAGATATTGACAACCTCTTGTAGCCTCTATGAACTAGTCAAGTCATCTTCATCCCATGGATTGACATATTCGTGGTTCTCGCTATGTCTGCAAAATAAGATAGGAGTGAGGTAAGACACCCATCCCACAGTTGGTGCCGCTGTCGGGGATTGAAGAGACCTAAATTAGGGAGAAACACGAGCGTCTTGTGAAGTTATTCTTTAACTTCCTCTAGGATCTTCTAGAGTGAAAACTTTCTTTTTAAAACCGCATAGCCTAAGATTGTTGACTTTTGTTGTGTAGAGGTAGCTTGAAAGTAGGTTGTACTTGCTAAGTACCTTTAGGACTGTAGGATTATAGGATTATAGGATTATAGGATTAGATTAGGATTTTGAGAATGATTGATGGACGAGACAAGTCATAAGATCAAGGCTCAAAAAACCATTAAAAAACAAGAAAATGAGTGTTTGTGGACACTTTCCATAACCCCATTGCAGTAGCATCTAGGAGTAGGGTAAGCAGAATCCGAGGTGGATTCCAGAACATTGATCTCTCCAAAAGACTCAATTGTGATTTGTTATGTGAAGTTGTAGAATTTCAGGTCTACGGCTAGAAATAGCACCAAAAGATTGTCAAGCACTCAATCCTATTGGAGAGTATGCTTTAAAAGTTGTATGAACCAGTGGGTAAGCTCAAGGACACATTGAGGTAAAAATTTCAAGAGTTTGCAAAAACTTAGATTATTTACTTTTTCTTTATATTTTAGGCCAAATTAAGTATTGACTTGACTCAGAGGCTTTTAAAACAATTCATGAAAAGACTATCCAGTGAAAAAGTTCAAAAAAGTGCTCACTTTAGGCTTAAAGTAAATAATTGTGATTATTTACTTTCAGCTCAAAAGTGACCAAGGTTGATACCAGAGACTGTATGCATGTGTGCAAACATGGGACCAACCATGAGGCCAATGAGTGCTACTACCAACCAAAGTATGATGGTAATGTTCAATACATGCCTATGAGGCCACAAGGACAACCCATGTACAGATATCAACCTAATATGGCCCCAGCTGAAAGACCACCGATGGGTACGGAAAGACCTCAGTCTGTGTTGGGTCAACAACCTCCATATGCTGGACATAATGTAGTACCTGTAAAGTACACGCATTGAGAGGGAGTCATAGATGAAGAAGCACTAGTGCCTGCTACACTACACCCTATGCTGAGCCTAGTCCATCTACAGTAATGGTAGAAGGAGATTGGTAAATTCACATCCTCCACCAATGGAAGAACATGTGACTTATACTACACCAGAGCTTGCACGAATGTACTATGTATCTAATCAAGGTGTTAGACCTCTGATGGTAAGATACATGATTAAGCCAAGAACTATAAACTATCACAACTGTGGTGCAGATGATCATTGGAAAAATAAATGCCCAGAGCCTGACAAGAACCTTAATCCAATTGAAGCTTATTGCATACAATGTTTCAAAAAGGGAGGACACGTCCCTGAGGATTGTCCAAAAAATCCTTTCAACAAGGGTAAAACAGTAGTGAATGTAGTCCAAGTGATACCTAGTAGCTCATTTGAGAGTGAACCAATTGTTCCAATCAAGGTAATCACTAGAGCCCAGGCTAAGAAAAAGATACATAACTCCTCTGATGATTCAAAAGATACTAAAATTTCCTCTCAAAAGACCAAAAGAAGTAGAAGCAGAAGGTATGAGATGAGAAAACACAAACAAAGGGCTGGAATCGAGGAGAAAGCAAAGAAACTATTCCAAGAAAAAGTGAAAGAAACTGAAAGAAAAATCAAGGAAACCACCGTGAAATCTGGAGGATCAATTTTGGTAGACAAATTGTATTTTTTGATCCAATTAATCCAGCCTTGGAAACTTACCAAGCGGGGCTTAAGGCAGGCCAAAACATGGAAAACAAATGGAAAAACTATCCTTCTCTAGACGTGGAAGTAGCTAAGCTTGAAGCTTATCAAAATTTAGTAAGAATTACTCAAGAGATGCTGGAAAAACAAAAACCCAAGCTCAGAGAGTATGGCAAAACTTGAGGAGCTTGTGGTAGGAACCGGTAAAGAGAAATATGAAGTGGTGGTAGAACCCTATCTTGAAACTAAAGAACCAGAACTTATAGTGCCTAATAGCGAAGATTTCTTAGATGGAATTCCATTCGTAGAAGAATACTAACCAAGACACTTATGGGAAAAAGTTAGAGGGATTAATGATGGGAGCCTAACTCTAAAGTCAACTCCTATAGAGAAATTTTGGTTAAACAATCTACCTCCTGATATGGACATGGATACACAATCCTTGTATGGGGATTGCGGCTCTGAAGCTTCAGGAATGTCTAAACCATTGACTTTGTGTAAATACGTCTATGTCTATCCAATTTTGCAATGGGAAAGGCTATGACATAATTCCTGTACAAATGATTTTAACCCTTCACATTGAAGACAAAATTCAAGAATCCAAGGACTTGATGAAATCTCAACAAGTCTTTTTAGACCTCTACTATGATGATACAACAGATGTTAGAAGAACATTCAGCTACCTTAGATGATTCGGGGTAAAAAAAGGAACATATTAGAGCTAAACAACTCATGAAAGGAGGGAAGGAAATTTTTTTGACTTTCCAAACTAGAAACCGAGAAGACATAAATGGTATAAAAGAAAAAGAGACATGAGAAACTTGAAAGATAGACCTATGCCATCAGTCTCCAGTAGAACACAGTTTCTGATGCAGATAGATGCACATGATTGTGTCAAGGACAAATTCACTAGTAGATATCCTTTAAACAAAAAGCAAGAAATATCAAAAACGTTGAGAAAAATGAGAAATAAAACTCAAGAAAAATGTAAATACCAGGACAAGGATTCAACCATGAAACGAGTTGAACAAAGAAAGAAATATCAAGAGTTGAAAAAATCTCTAAAGAAGATGCATACAACTAAAATGGAAACCAATGAGGAGGATGGTAAAGATGTAATGAGCGTTCCATTCCATTATAAAAAATATAATCTCCAAGACCAAAAAATCATAGTCGGACAACCTGTAAGGGAACTACAAAAACAGGGCGAGTCCTACGAAGGACCTAAAAACGCAAAAAAGGTAGATCTGGCAAAACCAGGAGAAGAGCTTAGACCAGCCTACATGGCAAATGACGTGACAAAAGAAGAAGAAGAGCTTTTGTTAAGCTTACTGAAAGAATACTGAGATATCTTTTCTTGGTCTTATAAGGATCTCAAGGGTGTTGATCCAAAAATTTGTCGACATACCATAGCCATGAGAGATGATGTGAAACCAAGTAGACAAAGACCATACACTTATAATGAGACATTTTCCAAAAAGATCAAAGAAGAGATTGAAAAGCTAAAGGAAGCCGAATTAATTTATGGAATTGAACACATAGATTGGGTGTCTCCAATCATGGTAGTACCCAAGAAAAATGGAAAATTACGCGTGTGTGTCAATCTCAAGAAAGTGAATGCAACTACCATTAGACAACTTTCCTCTTCGAATCACTGAGCATATGTTAGAACGAGTTGCGGGAAAAGAAGCTTACAGCTTTTTAGATGGCTTATTGGGATACAATCAACTTGTGGTTGACCCCAAGGATCAGCATAAAACTACCTTTGCAATTGAATAGGATATTTCTGCCTATCGGTTTATGCCTTTTGGGTTAACTAATGCTCCTACCACCTTCCAAAGATTAATGAGCCATGCTTTTCAAGAATATCTTCAAAATTTCCTGGAAGTATATATATATGACTTATGTGTACATTCATCAATCCGGGCTGATCATTTTGAACACCTCAAATAGGTGTTCGACAAATGTAGACTTTATAGGATTTGCTTATATCCTGAAAAGTGAACATTCATGGGCAGACAAGGAAAAATTCTTGGATATGTAATGTCTAATAATGGCATAGCTATTGATATGGATAAAATTCATGTTATTGTTGATTTGCCTAGACTGACAATAGTCAAAGGGGTTCAAGCCTTTGTGGGACATTATGGATATTACAGACGGTTCATTTACATGTATGCTATAATTGCAAAAACCATGTATAGCTTGATTACACTCTTTGAATGGACTAATGAGTGTGAAGAATCCTTTATGAAGCTTAAGCAAGAGATCACTTCAGTTACAAGATTAAAAGCACTACATTGAAATAAAATACTCCACATACATGTAGATGCTTCCAATTTTTCCATTGGGTGTATCCTAGTTCAACCAGGAGATGAAAAATTTGATTTTTCTATCTCTTATGCTAGTAGACAATTGAATATTTCAGAGAAAAACAATACAACCACTAAAAGGGAAGGATTGGGGATGGTCTATTTCATCAAAAAGTATAGACATTACCTATTAGCTAACAAATTTGTGTTCTTTGTGGAACCCCAAGCCTTATTGTACTTGGTCAACAAGCCATGCAGCATAGGAGATGGTTCATCATTCTTTTGGAATTTGATTTCGCTGTAGTTGTGAAAAAGGGCACCACCCATCAAAGAGAAGATCATTTGTCAAGGATTTTTTCAAGAGAACCACCTAAGGGAGTAGACAATGATCTACCATATGCATATCTGTTCTTCGTTGAAATGATGCCTTGATGGTTGAAAAATATGGTATCATGACCATAGCTCAAGTGGATTCGCAAATACCACTTCCTATTACAATCGGATTAATTGAGCAATCAGATATGTACCAATTACTAGCTGGAAGCTTGTACAAAGGAAATTGAGTTGGAAGCTTCATGAGAGTCTATGGGCTGGACACAGAGGTGTGTGGGAAACCTTCTCCAAGTTGAAAGAAAAATACTGGTGGAAGGGTATGTATAAAGATGTATCTCAGTTTGTAGAGTCGTGTGTAACTTGTCAAATGTATTCAAATGTTCGACATCGTGATGGATTGCACCCTACATATCCACTAGCCATGCACTATAAATGGGTTGTGGATCTAGTCACAATGCCTTTAGGACTCTCGCAAATGATATACTTGGTTCTTGCATGAGAGGACCTAACTAACCAGGCTGAAGGAAGAGCATTAAGAGCTAAAACCACAGAAGCTGTGCAAATTCCTTCTTGATGAGGTGATTTGTTGTTATGGTTGTGTGGGAAAAATCGTTGCAGATAGAGGCGAACTGGATGCCGAAGAAGCAAGCAAGTTCTTTTCTAGATTAGGAATCAAGCTTTCTCTTACTACAGCTTACAACCCTGAAGGCAATGGAAAGAGTGAAAGAGGGCATCCTCCTATCATCAAAGCTTTGGCCAAGGCTTGCGAAGGAAGAGTTGGTGAGTGGCCAAAACTGTTACCATGTGCTTTATAGGATGATCGTAGAGCACATAGCTCAGTAACTGGCTACATGCCTGTGGAGCTAATGTATGGTCAAAAGCCAGTGAAGCCGATTGAAGATACAATTCCCACATGGAATGTACTACCTTGGCAAGAGCGGCTTAGCAGGGAAGATCTCCTTGCGCTGTGTATAAGGAAATTAGAGAGAAGACCTGGAGACATTGAAGCTGCAAAAGAACGACTCAAAAATGCAAGGTTGAAAAACAAGAACTACTTTGATAAGCGACATCGGCTCAGGAGCAAAGAAATTGACAAAGGTGACTGGGTTTTGGTGTATGATAGTAGCCTTGATAACCAACACATAGTCATGCGTAAGTTTTCAAAAAGATGGTTTGGACCATTGCAGAAAAAAGAATCAAAATGTTTGAGAGAAGAGGAGAGAATGATCCAGAAGATGTTGATGAGGAAGAAGAGCAAAACAGAGGTGAAGATCAAAGTGAAGATGAAGTCTTGAATCATCCACTGAAGAAGAAATCAAGGAAGATGTACAAGAGGGCTGGTCTTACAAAGAGACAATGTGGCACATACCAGAGGATGTGCATGTTTAGAGGGGGTGGATGTCGTGCTGTGACACGTACATAGTGGGAACGCATGCTACAAGAGTTATCTTGTAACTTTTTAGATACATAATTATATTCTCTATAATGTACATATGCATATTTAAGTATAATATTATGCTTTCTATCTTATCCTATTATTTATCTCAAGGGTAACGTATTCTTACTTTATTGTCAAAAAGTACTATGGGAAAAGCGTCAATAGCACCACCTCTTTAACTTGGGCCAAAAAGTGTTGATTTTTTCTTTCTACTATCTCAGTATTATCTCACACCCTAGCTAGATCCTGTATCTAGGGTAACTTCCAATATAAATATATTCTATATATTTTTCTTATATTTCTTTTAAATAGCTACTAGGAGGGAATCAAATCCTAGTGGGACACGAGGTGGCATGATTTCAAAGATACACTTATTTTAATGCATTATTGCAAGCATGATCACAAAACTTTGTCAAGGAGAAATGTCATGCTTTCATATGGCAAGAGGTGTCCTTTGGAATCAAATGAAAGTTTAGGCTAAGGGGACCACAGGAAGACTTTTGCTGCGAGAAATTGACCCTATTTGTTTTTTACACAAGGTTCCAATCCGGATTGGAAAAAGATTTTAAAATGGAAGTCGTAGCTAATGAGCTGAATTTTCTGTCCATATTTTTACTTTCTTATTTGGAGGCACGGTTGAGGAGATATGATCAAAATACTGGACCCCAATCTGCCCACATCATGCAGGACAACTCATTTCAAGCTTTTCCAGTTTTCGTTCACGTTGGCTCTTCTCTTCTTGTGTAAACCCTTGGGGGTTCCCTTCACCTATAAAAGGGGGACTCTTCTTCCTTGAAATGTACTCAGGAATTCAAGCCACTGAATTTGATGAGAGGAATTTATGAGGGAGTGAGTAGTAATGCTTAATTGTACTTAGCCATTAACATAAGTCTAAGCCTACACTTTCTCCTAGAGGGAGACTAGCCATTCTTGCACGTTATCCTTGGAAGATCAACTCTAATCAAAGAAGGTCTTGGACTTGGTGTATCAATCAAAGTTGAATTCTCCCCTTTTCTTCTCTCTCCATCAATAATGGTGCCGAAGGGTTTGTCAAGTAAGATGTGTTCTACATTGATGTTTTCTTGATTTCTTGTTGTTTTCTTTTTCATCTCTAATCCAACATATAGATATATATCTAATATCTTCTCATTAACCAAACCTATCTCTCTCACTCTTAGTAATTCATCCTCTCTACAAATTTTAGGTTCTCCTTGCTACAGGTACATCTCTCCCCGCAGTATCCTTATTGTCTACGGGCAAGAATAGGGCTTGGGAGGGAAACTCTCTTCTCTTCTGTTCCCTTCTCTTCTCTCATATCTACATTTTTCACATACTAGAGTTATCCTAGATGAATAATCCACATAATGATAATTTCTATCGCTTTCACTCTATGCAATCTATTAGAATTAACATATGGATTAGCCATATAGTACACTTTCAACAACGTATAGTATTTCTCTTCGGCCCAGAAAGGCTCAATAAAATATTTCTATCACCGAATCCCATCATACTACCTCTCATAGACTATAACTTTTCTTTTGACGTAAGCGTAGTTATCTTGCTACTATGAACCAAGAGGATTTGTACACACAATTAATCCCAATCACTAGACAAAATATATATATTATGTTAAGCACAAAACTACAAATCCAAAGAACAATTAGTAGCCTATTTGGTCAGCCACGATTTAATGCCATTCACTCATCAATTAACCCTTTCATATTACCCATGATACGATATGACCATAGCCTTGATGTTTTCATCTTTGTGTTGTTTTGACATTCTCTTTTGTGTTCTTTCTTTGTGTGTGTAAGTGCAAGAGAGAAAGAGTGGGGCTTCTTTGATTGCACTTCCTTCCAAATCTTAGTCTTCATGGCATCTATGGTTTAACTCCTTCATAAAGTTTTTTTTTATAGTTCTCGCACAAACTCTCACAGCCATAAGCCCGGTGCTTTCCTTGCAAGACCACAAATTTCTCAACATATTTTTGGTGAACCCGACGCGAAACCGCTAGGGTGAGAGTTTTTGAGTAACCATGGGTGATCATGTTAAGCATTAGAGTATGCATTTTGATCCAATAACAATGCAAATGTTTCAAGCATTTGCAATGTTCATGCAACAACAACATGCCATTGAAAGAAGGGAGATTTCAGCAACCAAAGCCATACAAGCGGTCGTCAATAGAATGGATCAGTTCAATGGAAAAGATGTAACCAAGTATCTGCGCGAGTATGTGAAGGAGATGGAGATGCATCGCGTGTCAGAAGGTGAGATGATTCAAAGCTTTGAACTAGTTGTTGCTCCAGGAATTAGGGAGCATGTTAGGGCAATTAAAGATGGGCATGGGAGAAATTGGGAAGAACTCAAAGTAGCTTTAAAGGAGGAATATTTCATGGAGGACTTGGAGAGAGTGACCAAAAGGACATTCTTAGAATGGGTAGTCAAGCTACTCAGGGAATTTGAGCGGCGCTATGCACAACTCACTAGGACAAAAAGGGCAACACTAGATGCATAAAAGATAGATATTTTCTTACAAGCTGCAGGTAAAGAGTTTCAAGAAAGTTTGGAGCTTCTTCTTGAAGATAAAGATGTTGAGCAAGAACTAAAGACCGATTAGAATGAGGTTGAAGGTGCTGTCTCACTGCTTGCCAAACGACAAAGAAGAAGGGACAAGATGGTAGTAAACACTACAAGTCCTTCCACCTCAACTTCTGACAAAATGTTAAAGCCTACTTTTATCGCTCCTAAGTTTGATAATTCCATGCTAGATGAGCTTGTGAAGGGCATGTGTGACTTGAAGGTGAAGCTTGCAAAGCTTGAAGAAAAAGGCCAACCGTCAGGGCCACTTCCTAGGCAAAGACCACAGCCCAAAAAAGGGTTTGTTAATAGATGTATTTGGTGTGATAGTATAGACCATGTAAGAAGGTATTGTGATGATTTCAATGATTCTTTGTCAAAAGATGTTGTCTTTTTTAAGGATTGTAAATCCACTTAAGAGAGACAGGTCTACCCTTGAGAGCTAACTTTGGGAAGGGGGGAATGCAAACCTTAGTTGAAGATATGGAAACTAACCATGCCACCTCTTCAGTTGAGGCATCTACTTATGGAGTAAAAATTGAGCATCCTAGTGATGAAGAGGTGAGTGACCATCATGATCAAATTTGGCCAAATGCCATGCAATTAGCAAAAAAGGGAAAGCTTACAAAAGAGATTCTACATGAATCAGGTGATTGCATACATCTAGAAACAGGATGGAATGATCCAGTGGACTCATTGTCAGTGCATGCCTACATTACAAAATGCCAACAAAATGAGGCTCTTGTAGAAGAGAAGCGCAGACATGAGAATGCCGATGAAGGACCATCAAAAAGAGCTTCTAGAAGTGGAGGAAGAAGGGACTCAATGCCTTCTCAAACACCCTCGACATAAGGAGCATCTCCACCTGAAGTACTCATGGAGGAGTCTACAACAGGAAAGAAGAAAGATCCAACAAAAGGTAAGACTAAAGGCCCAACTTATAAACTAAAATCTGATATTGAGGTTGTTACAGATTTAAAGAAAGTCTTGGAGGAAAGGATTTTGAATACCAATATTGAGTTTACTCTGGGAGAAGTTCTTGGCATGGCAAAGTGTGAATTCCATGAGGAGATCATTGACATCATCAAGAGGAAGAGGAAAACTCTTGCTGAAGGGGAAACCTTGAAGACACAAGGGATGCATTTGCAAAATAAGGAGGATGATGGAGCTGTGGTAGGATGCTACCAATCTAGTGGGAGAGTGAAGCAAGTGCATTTCTCAAATGATAATGAAGAAGTTGAAGCTATTCCTAGGAGCTACTATTCACGAAGTCACTGGGCAAGAGCTACTACAGAGCTTTGGTCAAGGTAAGTGATCTTGAAGAGCCATTTGTTGCCTTGATTGACCAAGATTCAGAAATAAACATAATGTCAAAGAGTCTCTACAACAAGTGCAAATGACCGATGGACATAGATCATGGCTGGATGGTAAAAGTGGCAAACAATTCATCTAGTGAATTGTATGTAGCATGTCCAGGAGTGAAGGTGACAATAGGTGATGTAAAGATTGACCAAAACTTCTTTGTACAGGATACATCTTCATATCATCTCATCCTTGGACAGCCCTACATTGTGGGAGTTCGAATGGAAACAAAGGTAATGGATGATGGTTCAGCATATGCTAGGATACGTAGCAAAGATGGTAAAGGAGCTGTCCAATTTCTTCAAGTTTGTGTAAACCATGAAAGAAATCGTGACAACCTCAGAGAAAATCCTCTACCGAAGGTGAGAAAAGAGTTTCATGACCATAGGGAAATGATGGGTTTTGGCCAAGTACCATTGTAAAGCGGGATTGCAGTGGTACAAAAAGAAAAAGGGTCTCGCCTGATCCAAAAATAGATGAAACTTTCTCAACGGGCTCCTAGGTAACAAGGAATGGATTAATATGTTTTACAAAGCTTGAAGATTTGAAGAGATGTGAGAGGCAATATGTGCATAATGTAAAAATAGGCATGAAAAAGAGTGGGTTGCTAGAGCCTATTGAAAATGTTTTGGGTTTGTGTGAACAAGTTTCTCTTGTAGATACTATGGGTGAGCTTGATGCTATAATTGGGTCTAGTTTGCATCTTGAAACTGAAGTTGTGGAAGTTTTCTCTATGGAAATGTATCAAGTAATAGAAGCCTTTAAAGAAAACCAAACAGTTGGCCCAGAAGTCCATGTTGAAACTAAATACAAGAGTGTAGCAAAGAAGGTGAAACCAGTAGCTTCACCCTTCCCACCCAACAATAGGGAAAAAGATTGAGCAGGCTTATTTACAACCAAGTTTGAGGAATCCTAAAAAGATTGGGCATACCTTCACAAAGGAGTCTTTCCAAGGGTTGCAGATTGGTCGCGAGGAGTTTCTAACACAGGAGGAGACAAAGTGCTTCAAAGAAATGCTTTCAAAGCATGGTAACGCTTTTGCATTTGAGCCACATGAGATAGGATGTGTTGATCCTTCTATTGTAGCTCCTATGGTAATTTTCAAAATACCTCATGTGCCTTGGAATCTGCGGCCTATTTCGGCTCCAAAGGCTCATTTGCCAAAGTTAGTAGAGCTACTGAATGAGAAAATAAAAATGGGAATCTTGGAGCCTTCTTGTGCTCCATACTCAAACAGGTGGTTCACAATTTCAAAAAATAATGGTTCTCTACGCTTCATCCAAGATATGCAACCAGTGAACAAGGTGACAATTAGAAATATAGGTACACATCCAATTGTGGATGAGTTTGCAGAGGCATTTGCAGGGAGGGAAATCTACTCAATGGGAGATCTCTACTCAAGGTATGATCAATTTCAGCTTGCAATTGAAAGCAGAGACTTGACAACCATGAGGACACCTGTGGGTTTGGTAAGGATGTGTACCTTGCCACAGGGAGCAACCCACTTGGTTGCACATATGATGAATGGGACGAATAAGGTCTCACGTGACTTTATTCCACAAATCACAATGCCTTTCATTGATGACTTGCCTATCAAAGGATGGGAAGAAAGTAAGAAATATGAATCTTTGGATCTCAAGGGATGTCGCAGGTTTGTGGTAAATCACATTAATGATTGTGATAAAATTTTGTCTAGGATGGAAGAAGTGAATCTTACATTGTCACGGAAAAAGTCTATGTTTGGTGTCAATGAAGTGCTCATTCTGGGGCACATGTGCGGGCCATATGGTAGGAAACCTTGTCCAACAAAGGTAGATGCCATCCAAAGAATGAAAGAAACATGCACTAGCATCACTGAGGTTAGAAGGTTTTTGGGAGCATGTATCTTCTATGTTATTTGGATTCCACATTATGGACATGTAGCTGATCCTCTTTATCAGCTGCTTAGAAAGAATCAGAAGTTTAAATGGACAGAAGCACATGTAAAATCCATGAAAAAGCTAAAGGAGTTTCTCCAGTCAGCACCAACTTTGAGAAAGGTAGACCATGAGTGTCAAAGGCCAGTAATTGTGACAGTAGACACCAGTCCTACAGGGATTGGATGGGTAATAGGGGAAGATGACGAAGAAGGACATAGGTATGTGGTAACATTTGGAGCAAAGATACTAAGTGCTCGCCAAAGAAACTATCCACATATAAAGAGAGAGTTATGGGGTATGGTTACAGCCTTGAAAAATGGGAAAGAGTACCTAATTGGTGCATGTGTGGTTGCAGATTTTCTACCACTTCTTGGGATGATTACAAGCTGCTCAACACCAGACATTTCTATGTTGCCGTGGATTGCCTACATTAAGTCCTTAAACCCTGAGTTTAAGAACATTGCAGGTAAAGACAATACAGTGGCAGATATGCTATCAAGCGCAAGGTATGAAGATGAGTCACAAATGATTGATGAGGGAGATGATAGGCACACAGTTTTATTCTATCTCTCATGTCAAAGGTAACAATGTCTGCATGACTAATTCACTTGAATTGTTCTTGAAAGATCTTTATGAATGTGATTGGCTTCTTATTGGAAGCTACTTGAGTACTCTAACAAAACAGGATGATTGGTCTGAACAAGAATTCAAGAGGATACATAGGAAAGCATATGGGTACTTTTTGAGGGATGTTTACTTGTGGAAGCATCCTAAACAAAAGGGTGCTACACCACAACGGGTTATATGTAGAAATGAGACTCAAGTAAAGCTCATGCAAGAGTTTCATGAGAGTCTATAGGCTGGACACAGAGGTGTGTGGGCAACCTTCTCCAAGTTGAAAGAAAAATAATGGTGGAAGGGTATGTATAAAGATGTTTCTCATTTTTTAGAGTCATGTGTAACTTGTCAAATGTATTCAAATGTTCGACATCGTGATGGATTGCACCCTATATATCCACTAGCCATGCACTATAAATGAGTTGTGGATCTAGTCACAATGCCTTTAGGACTCTAAAAAATGATAAACTTGGTTCTTGAGGACCTAAGTAACCAGGTTGAAGGAAGAGCATTAAGTGCTAAAACCACAGAAGCTGTGTGCAAATTCCTTCTTGATGAGGTGATTTGCCATTATGGTTGCATGGGAAAAATCACTGCAGACAGAGGTGAACTAGATGCCCAAGAAGCAAGGGAGTTCTTTTCTAGATTAGGAATCAAGCTTTCTCTTACTACAACTTATAACCCTAAAGGAAATGGAAAGAGTGAAAGAGAGCATCCTCCTATCATCAAAGCTTTGGCCAAGGCTTGGGAAGGAACAGTTGGTGAGTAGCCAAAACTGTTACCATATGCTTTATGGGATGATCGTACAGCACATAGCTCAGTAACTGGCTACATGCCTGCAGAGCTAATGTATGGTCAAAAGCCAGTGATGCCAATTGAAGATACAATTCCCACATGGAATGTACTACCTTGGCAAGAGGGGCTTAGCAGGGAAGGTCTCCTTGCTCTGCGTAAAAGGCAACTAGAGAGAAAACCTGGAGACATTGAAGCTGCAAAAGAACGACTCAAAAATGCAAGGTTGAAAAACAAGGACTACTTTGATAAGCGACATCGGCTGTAATTGACAAAGGTGACTGGGTTTTGGTATATGATAGTAGCCTTGATAACCAACACACAGTCCTTCGTAAGTTTTCAAGAAGATGGTTTAGATTTTATGTTGTAAAGCATGTGCATGAAAATGCTACTTACAGATTGTCTGAACTAAATGGTACAGAAGTAAAGATTCCCATTGTAGGAAAAAGGATCAAAATGTTTAAGAGGAGAGGAGACAATGATCCAGAAGATGTTGATGAGAAAGAAGGGCAAAACAGAGGTGAAGATCAAAGTGAAGATAAAGATCTTGAATCATCTAGTGAAGAAGAAATCAAGGAAGATGTACAAGAGGTCTGATCTTACAAAGAGACAATGTGGCACATACCGAAGGATGTGCAAGTTTAGAGGGGGTGGGTGTCGTGCTGTGACACGTACATAGTGGGAACACATGCTACAAGAGTTATCTTGTAACTTTTTAGATACATAATTATATTTCCTATAATGTACATATGCATATTTAAGTATAATACTATGCTTTCTATCTCATCCTATTATTTATCTCAAGGGTAACGTATTCTTACTTTATCGTCAAAAAGTACTATGGAAAAAGCGTCAATAGCACCGTTGGGGCAAAAAGCATTGATTTTTTCTTTCAACTATATCATTATTATCTAACATACTAGCTAGACATAAATATAATCTATATATTTTTTATATTTTTCTTATATTTCTTTTTAAATAGCTACTAGGAAGGAATCAAATCCTAGTGGGACTCTAGGTGGCATGATTTCAAAGATACACTTATTTTAATGCATTATTGCAAGCATGAATACAAAACTTTGTCAAGGAGCAATGTCATGCTTTCATATGGCATGAGGTGTCCTTTGGAATCAAATGAAAGTCTAGGCTAAGGCGACCACAAGAAGACTTTTGCTGCCAGAAATAGACCCTATTTTGATGATTTTTTTACACAAGATTCCAATCCAAATTGGAAAAAGATTTTAAAATGTAAGTCGTAGCTAATGCGCTAAATTTTCTGCCCATATTTTTACTTTTTTATTGAGGAGATATGATCAAAATATTGGACCCCAGTCTGCCCCCATCATGCAAGACAGCTCATTTCAAGTTTTTCCAATATCTATTCACATTGACTCTTCTCTTCTTGTGTAAACCCTTGGGGGTTCCCTTCACCTATAAAAGGGGGACTCTTCTTCCTTGAAATGTACTCAAGCATTCAAGCCATTGATGAGAGGAATTCATGAGGGAGTGAGTAGTAAGGCTTAATTGTACTTAGCCATTAACATAAGCCTAAGCCTACACTTTCTCCTAGAGGGAGACTAGCCATTCTTGCACGCTATCCTTGGAAGATCAGCTCTAACCAAAGAAGGTCTTGGACTTGGCGTATCAATCAAAGTTGAATTCTCCCCTTTTCTTCTCTCTTCATCAATAATGGTGCGGAAGGGTTTGTCAAGTAAGATGTGTTCTACATTGATGTTTTCTTGATTTCTTGTTGTTTTCTTTTTCATCTCTAATCCAACATATATATATATCTAATCTCTTCTCCTTAACCAAACCTATCTCTCTCACTCTTAGTAATTCATCCTCTCTACAAATTTTAGGTTCTCCTTGCTGCAGGTACATCTCTCCCCGCAGTATCCTTATTGCCTACGGGCAAGAATAGAGCTTCGAAGGGAAACTCTCTTCCCTTCTCTTCTCTCATATCTACATTTTGCACATACTAGAGTTATCCTAGATGAATAATCCAGATGATGATAATTTCTATCGCTTTCACTCTGTACGATCTATTAGAATTAACGTATGGATTAGCCATAAAACACACTTTAAACAAGGTATAGTATTTCTCTTTGGCCAAGAAAGGCTCAATGAAATACTTCTATTACCAGATCCCATCATACTATCTCTCATAGACTATAACTTTTCTTTTGACGTAAGCATAGTTATCTTGCTATGAACGAAGAGGATTTGTACACACAATTAATCCCAATCACTAGACAAAATATACATATTATGGTAAGCACAAAACTACAATTCCAAAGAACAATTCGTAGCCTATTTGGTCAGCCAAGATTGAACGCCATTAACTCATCTATTAACCCTTTCATATTACCCATGATACGATATGACCATAGCCTTGATGTTTTCATCTTTGTGTTGTTTTGACATTCTCTTTTGTGTGTGTAAGTGAAAGAGAGAAAGAGTGCGGCTTCTTTGATTGCAGTTCCTTCCAAATCCTAGTCTTCATGGCATCTATGGTTTAACTCCTTCATATAGTTTTTTGTTGAGTTCTCTCACAAGCTCTCACAGCCATAAGCCTGCTGCTTTCCTGGCAAGACCGCAAGTTTCTCGACACCGGCCACAATAGGGATCCAAAGGAGGGAAAATAGGGATTCAAATGGAGGGCCATCTGCAAAAGAGCAATGAGAAACAATGGGATTAAAAGACCTAACACTAGAATGGTAACAGGAGACTTTTATGTCCTTGGACACTTTTGTGTCCTTTTAAGTGACCATTTTGCTTGAATTATTTGAAGAGTATGAAAATGAATTTCTAGGTGCTATATATACACAAAGTTGCCTTATGAGCTGAAAAAAACTTAGCATTTTTTTTTGAGTATCGATCTCACCATTAACCTTACTCTTGCACAACATTTTTGCACCTAAATTGTGTGAAAAAACAGGTCCTGTTTTTGGCTTTTTTTCAATTTTTGGCAACTATACCACTCTAAACTTCATGTTTGTGAGGTTTAGATGGCTAGAGGTTAGGCCTTCATAGTTCTCAACATGTTTTGATGCTCGTAGGGATAGCTAAGTGTTAAAATTGAAAGTTATGACCAATTTACAAGAATTGCATAATCCTGTTTTTTGGCCAAAATTAGCACTTTTATGAATTTTTTGGTGTCTTTCTTGATATCCAGATTCAATTTTGATTGTGTAACTGTAATGTATAACATAGATCTAATCTTCCTTGAGTTTTGGGGGACCTAATATGCTATATAGCATAGTATATGATGATGGTTGAGTTTTTTGATTGCTGAAGAATACGATACATTTTAGAGTAGCAAGTATAACTTTCTCAATATTGCTAGTTTCTTAGGCCAATTGTGTGTATTTTTTAGGAAGTGAACATATCTAATCATATACTACAAACTTGGCTAGATATTGAGTAGTTTCTATGGGTTTCTAGAGGTCATAATGCTAAACCTAGTTTTTTCATGCTTGCTGTATTTAGTACTTTATCATTGCCCTCAAGGTTCCAATTGTAAGAGATCCATTATCCTTTTGACATGCTCCATGGATCCTTTTGAATCTAGAGGCCCAAAGGGAACTAAGAAAACATGTATATAGTATCTGTATTGAGTGTGACTATAGAAACTTTGATGATAGGTCCGCAGAATGGCAAAAATGCAACTTTTTTGTACCTATTTTTTTTGCCCAAAAAAAACTTAGGTAAAAGCAACCATATGTTTTGGTGACCAACCCATTGAATTTAATGGGGCATTTTATCTCATGTCCTACAAAAATCTCCACTCTTATTTATATGCAATCAACCGTAAGAAATTGTTGTTTTGGGCAAAATGCACTGGTCCATCAACTTTGGAGGCTTGTAGTGACCAAGGGATGAGAAAAATTACAAGTTTCTTATTTTTTCCATATGTATTAGTTATTGAACTATAAGCTCATGAAAGGATTTTTCAAAATGAGTGGATCTACTATGGTTTTGGAATTTTTTTCCAAAACCCTGAAAGGACACTTTTATGTTCTGTTAGGTTACCATTCTAGTGCTAAGGTTCAGCCCATTAAGACTTCCAAAATGCTGATGTTCCAAAATTCAAAGGTTGTATCCAAAGGTCAAACACTAGGGAAATTGGATGCTTTGTGTGTGTCCCAAAAAGTATTCACAAGTCCTACATAAGAGGGGGAGAGCCCTGGAATTAGGGGATTAGAGAGAAACACACACACACACACACACACACACACACACACACATATACACATTCACTCACAAGATTCCTTTACACAAGGGAAAAGAGGGACACATGTCACCTCCCTATCCAGATGTCCACAAGGTGTACTAAAATCCTATTGGATGGCCATGGAGGTGGACCAATGAGAATTAGGCTAGAGTAGATCTAGTTTAATTAATTTAAAAACACTTAATAAAAGAAGCAATAAGAATTAATCTCTCTAGAAGACTATTGGACAGTCTCCCAAGGGGTCCAATGAGCATTCAGCAGCCTAATGGCTTGCTTGATTCCTATTTGCCAGGAGGCAAAGGAGTCCAATGAGAGTTTAGTTGCATTCACTAATTACCTAAACCTCTCACAAAAGGGGAGAGGGGGACACATGTGAGAAGGATATCAATTATGCTTCTTAATAGTCATTGGCTAAGCCTAGAAAGGGCCAATAGGGTTTCAGTATGAGCAAATAGCAAGAGGGTTCAACCAAGAGAGAGAGAGGGGGCTTATTTTCTCAAGGCATTATCCACACACACTCACACAAACTCATGTGTCAAGCAAGAAGACTCTCTCTCTCCTTCTCAAGCTTTAATGGAAATCTTATCACCTACTCCAAACTTGTGAGAAGGGAGGCCTACACCAACAACTCTTGACTTTGTGATGCAAATCCAACCAAGATCCAAGCTTCAATGCATGCTCATCTCCTCTACCATGCTAATTACTAAGCTACGCTATGCTAATATGAGTGAGTATGTGAGGAGATTTACATATTTCTCGTAAGACTACTCCTTCTTCCTCTCAATCTACTCTCATACCCCGCTAGCTCTCACCATCTTCGAAGGTGTGTAAGGTCTTGGGTCTGAGACCGTGAGGGAATTGATGTTGTGTTTAATAAGTGTTTTGCCTAGTGCTTGACGTTTCCATCTTCATTGCACTAGCAAGTATTGAAGGAACACAAAGAACTGTATTGTAAAATGTCTCTATTGATGGGAGAAACCATAATACAAAGCCTTTTAGAGGGGGAACCGGCTCCATGTAAATCCGGTCTTTAACTGTTGTTAATAGCTTGATTTCTCTCTCTTTTGAAGTATTGTTCATGCTATCTAACTAGGTGTTATACTTTTTGTTGGTCTCTCCACCCAAGAACTCTTGTTATTCTCATTAGGATTCTATTCTAATGAAATGCTCACTATGTTCATGCTATTTTGCACTACACACAAGTTACTAGGACATTAAAAGTTACATTGGTATCAGAGCACAACATTTCTCTTTTATTGCTCAAGAAGGGAGGTCCTAAAGCTAGCTATAAATGGTTGGTATTATTAATTCCATGTGAGTAAGTAGAATATGGATTTTTCAGTCGTGCAATGTGCCTGCCTTTGTGCAGATAACGACGAACCACCGTCAATAGCTATGGTCTTAATAGTGGAGTCCTACGGGCCTTGCATACGGCTTCACCACTATTAAGCTATTAGAAGCTTGATAGGAGGCGATGATGTTTTGTTGTTGAATGACCCTCTCTTCTATTCCTTGCAATTAATGGTATTCGATCCATCGGTACAGTAGCTTGAGTGCTTTTCTTGTCACAGGAACGGAATAACAGAGATAGGCAGCAAAAGATAGAGAAAGAGATCTTTGTATTGATGGATTTTTGTACAGTTTTGATTCAACAGAGGAGCCATAAAATATATAGGCGCACTCTATTGTACGGAGCTCGAACCTCTCGACCACCCCCGAGCTTCAGTCCGCTTGCATGCAGCGTCTCACTCTCACTCGCACTCGCACTCGCAGAAGAGGAGATCTGTGAATGATCCCCGAACGCACCACCCGTCGTGCTTTTATCCTTCTTTTCCTCGAAAATCTTGCACGATTTTTGCACCAAGTATACCTGCGAGAATAATATAAGAACGTGATCGCTAAGCGATCCGTGAAGGTTAGATTTTTATCATGACACTTTGCACATATCCTGTTTCACACATTGATTTCTGCATAGCCAAAAGAACATACTCGTGCAACCAATTCAACATGATAATCAAAGTAAAAAACATAATTATATATCTTCATAATCTCAATTTCCATACTCTACCATGAGCAAACAATCCACTTCTTGGTTGATAGCAGGGAGAACTGTATGATGTTGTATGTCTGTCTGTCCCTGTGTATACTACACTGCTGCTGTCTTCTCTTTTTTTTCATCATAACTTTTACAAACGAACTCAGAACAGAGCGATCTAGGTACTCAAAACGACGGGAAAAGGTTTGGTCTACAAGGTAGTATGGACAGAATTGCAAAAAACGTCTCTATTTGGCTAAAAACGCAACTTTTAGGTCGCGACTCTTAAAACCTCTATTTTTGGATCTCCTTTACTTTTACAACCTATTTTAAGCCTATCTATGGATTTTAAGCTAAAACACATAAATATAAAATATTGATATTAATAAAAATCTCAATTTTACTGTTCATAGACAGTCTACAGACTATCTGTTATTCATTAATCTTTATCAAATACGCTTTTTTTTTTTAGTGTATTATAAAAAAAAAGTATGTATGTTCTCTCTTAATATCTCAAACTCATTCATATAAGCTCTATTTAATAGACTATTCAACAATTTTTCAAATCGTGTTAAACGAAAGATATGCCCTACTACATTCTTCTCGATTTTAAGAACTTCAAAAATTATTCCTATTACATTATCCCCTTATCAAAATTAACTCTGTCCTCAGAGTTGGTCTAAAGAGAGGAAAAATCTCTTTGCAAAACACTAAGATCAACCCATGATGCATCCTCCACTGGATAGTTCTGCCACTTAACCAAAATTTCCACAATGTCTCTATTTCTCAGATGTTTGACACACCTATCTGGCACTAAGTCTGATTCTATTATCAATGTTCCGTCATCTTTCAACTTAGAGTTGTCCTCTAAAACATGATGCACATTAGGAACATACTTTTTCAATAAACTCACATAGAATACATGATGCACTTTAACATGAGAAGGCAATTCCAATTTGTAAGCTAATGAACCAATGCGCTTCAAAATTTTAAATGGCCCAGCAGATCGTGGAGACAATCTTCTATCCGTTCCAAGAACCAAATCAGACTTCTCAGGAATAACCTTTAAGAAAACCATATCACCAGTTTCATACTCCACAACACGATGTTTCTTGTCATAATACAATTTATGTCTCTTTTGAGCTTCTTTAATATTCCCCCTGATTTTGGCCAACTCGCTATCCATTTTCTCAAGCATCTCACGTGAAAGTTCTATCTTATTCCTCGAGTTAAGAAAATGAATAGGTGTGGGATAGTTATAGCCATACATTGCCTCAAACGGAGTCATCCTAATAGATGAATGATATGAACTGTTGTATGCAAATTCAACCAAAGGCAAATATTCATTCCAATTAGATTGGTTTTCATTGACATACATTCGTAACATATCTTCTAAAATACGATTCACTCTCTCCGTTTCCCCATCTGTTTGAGGATGAAAAGCAGTAGACATGCGTAACTGGGTACCTATAGAGTCAAAAGTCGCTCTCCAGAAATGAGAAGTGAACTTAGAATCTCTGTCAGACACTATGCTCTTGGGCATGCCATGCAAACGAAATATCTCTTTCACAAACAAGCGTACAATGGTCAAAGCAGTATTAGTTATTTTTACAGGAAAGAAGTGAGCTTGTTTTGTGAGTCTATCTACCACCACAAAGATCGAATCATACCCTCCACGAGTAGTAGGAATTCTAATGATAAAGTCCATGGATATACACTCCCACTTATGTAAAGGAATGTCTAAGGGTTGAAGGTCACCAGACATCCTCTTATGCTCAATCTTAACTTCTTGACATCGAAAGCACTCACGCACATAATTCTTAACATCCAATTTCATACGCGACCCAAAAGAATGAACTTTTAATCTTTTCATATGTCTTATTCAATCCAGGATGACCAGAAAAAGGTGAATTATGACACTCATGCAGAATTTGACTCTTAAAAGCAGAATTTGCAGGAATACACAAGCGGTCATAATAATACAGATTTCCCTTATACAAGTGATATCTGTTCTCATACATCTCACCAATATTTTCACGCAATAATTTCAAAATAGGCATATAAAAAGAATCATTAAACTTCAACATGTATATCATCAATCAATTGGACCGCACAACAGTCAACAAACTACACATGGGCCTATAAAACAATGCATCTGCAACTTTATTTTCTTTTCCACACAAATACTTCAAATAAAAATCATACTTAGCCAGCAATTCAATCCATCTCCTTTGTCTGTTGTTTAACAATGGCTGAGTGAAAATATACTTCAAACTTTGATGATCAATACGCAATTCAAATTTGACACCAAGCAAAAGATGACGCCAATGTTTCAATGCATGAACAACAGCAAGCAATTCTAGATCATGTGTTGCATAGTTCAATTCATGTTGTCTTTATTTCCTAGACTCATATACAATCACTCTTCCCTCTTGTGTCAAAACACAACCTAAGTGTTCACCACTAGCGTCAGAGGACACAAAAAATGGTTTGCCCATCTCAGGAACTTTTAAAACACAATTTTTCGCTATTTTAGCCTTCAAGGTTGAAAAGCAGTCTCACAGGTAGAAGTCCACACAAAACCCTTGTCTTTCTTGGTCAATTCGGTCAAAGGACTTGCTATCTTAGAGAAATCTTTAATGTGTGCTCTCTCATATTGTGCTAGACCCATAAAGCTTCTCACATCCCTTAATGACTTAGGTGTTGGCCACTCCACAATAGTCTTAACTTTTTCAAGATCAATGTGAATCCCCTCTTTAGAAATCACTCTTCCCAAATACACAATCTGATCCTTTGTAAAAGAACACTTACTTGCTTTGGCATACAATTTATGTTCACGCAAAACCTCAAATGTTTTCTTTAAGTGCAATGCATGATCTTCTTCATTCTTAGAATACACAAAAATATCATCCAAGAATACCAGAATGAAGTCATCAAGATACGGGTGAAAAATATTATTCATTAAGCACATGAAAGTTGCTGGTGTATTAGACAAACCAAAAGCAAGAACTATAAATTCATAATGCACATAACGTGTACGAAAAGCAATCTTTGGAATGTCCTCGGCCTTGATGCGGATTTGATGGTAGCCAAAACGAAGGTCGGACCTTTGAAAATATTGTGGCACCACTCAAATGGCTAAGCAATTCATCTATGTGAGGAAGAGGATATTTGTTCTTAATGGTCTGTTTGTTTAATCCCCTGTAGTCAATGCATAACCTATATGTACCATCCTTTTTCTTTTGGAATAACACAGAACTACCCCAAGGAGATACACTAGGTTTAATGAAACCCTTTTTCAAAAGATCATCAAGTTGTATCTTGAGCTCTTTAGGCTCATCAATATTGAACCTGTATGGAGCCCTTGAATAAGGTGTTGCTCTTGGATATAGATCTATGGCGTGGTCTACCGCTCTAGGCGGAGGTATACCAGGTATCCAACACAAGAAACGTCTCACACTCTTATCTAAGTCACCTTATCAATTCCATGGCCAAAACTAGATTTAGAATCTCTTTCTTTCCTCGAAGAGTGTGACTTATCATCATCAAATGATTTTTTTTTTTTTTCCTAACAATCAATCAAAACATGATTTTCAATCATCTAATTCATACCAATGATAACATCATGCATATCAATGTTTATGATATAGAAATCATCTTTATGCTTCCGACTCTTCAAAGAAGAAAAAAACAAATAAATTCTACTAACTCTTTCGTGAAACTATTATTACCACTGGTTAAGTCCAAAAGTATTTTAACTTCTTGATTTAATTTCAAGTTTAATTTTTCAATCAATTTAGACAATAAGAAGCAATGAATACTATCCAAATCAATTAAGAGATTCAAATTTAAATCTCAACTTTTACGCATAAATTCCATCACAGAAGCTTCAAAGGACGTATCAAAGACATAAAACATCACAAAGAAGGGGTAGATGACTTACCTTTATCGTACGCATCGCCAAAAGTCTCCAATTCAGCTATCTTGGTACATATTGTCTTATCGGTCACCTTGCTCAAGCATTCGAAAGTCTAGTGGTCGTGTTCTCGATATTGAAAGTATAATCCAAATCTTTGAGTTCTTCAATCCATGCTTCTAAATCTTCTAATATCTTTCTTATGCCATCAAACTCTTTAAGCTTAGTCTTCATTAAGAATGATTTGGTTGTCGCTTTTCCCATATTGTCATCGTTGCTTTTTCGCGTTGACGACCTCTACGTCCACCATTACCGTTTCCACCATCGCCAAGTATCCGAGTGTTGCCAAAATGTTTATTGTTTCTTGGTGGTGTAGCATGGTTTTCACCTTCATGTTTGCCATCAAGGTCTACATCGATATCAGGCTCTCGTGCTGCTTTGCCCCGCAGAGCCTCAACACGCTTCCGATTTTCTTGTTCCAGATCTTCTCATAGTCACGGAATCAGGTCTTCTTGCTCCTTCATCCTCCTCTCGTATCCTTCCATGTCGAGAATCAACCGCTTGCTCTGATACCAATTGTCACAGGAACGGAATAACAGAGATAGGCAGCAAAAGATAGAGAAAGGGATCTTTGTATTGATGGATTTTTGTACAATTTTGATTCAGCAGAGGAGCAATAAAATATATAGACGCACTTTGTTGTACGGAGCTCGAACCTCCCGACCAACCCCGAGCTTCAGTCCGCTTGCATGTAGTATCTCACTCTCACTCGCACTCTCGCTCTCACTCGCACTCGCACTCGCAGAAGAGGAGATCTGTGAATGATCCCCGAACGCACCACCCGTCGTGCTTTTATCCTTCTTTTCCTCGAAAATCCTGCACGATTTTCGCACCAAGTATACTTGCGAGAATAATATAAGAACGTGAAAGCTAAGCGATCCGTGAAGGTTAGATTTTTATCATGACACTTTGCACAGATCCTGTTTCACACATTGATTTTTGCATCGCCTATAAAATAGCCAAAAGAGCATACTCGTGCAACCAATTCAACATGATACTCAAAGTAAAAAACATAATTATATTCCTTCATAGTCTCAATTTCCATACTCTACCATGAAGAAACAATCCACTTCTTGGTTGATAGCAGGGAGAACTGTATGATGTTGTATGTCTGTCTGTCCCTGTGTATACTACACTGCTGCTGCCTTCTGTTTGTTTTCATCATAACTTTTACAAACGAACTCAGAACAGAGAAATCCAGGTACTGAAAACGACGGGAATAGGTCTAGTCTACAAGGTAGTATGGACAGAATTGCAAAAACCGTCTCTGTTTGGCTAAAAACGCAACTTTTAGGTCACGACTCTTAAAACCTCTATTTTTGGATCTTCACTACTTTTACAACTTATTTTAAGCCTACCTATGGATTTTAAGCTAAAACACATAAATCTAAAACATTGATATTAATAAAAATCTCAATTTTAATGTTCATAGACAGTCTACAGACTATCTGTTATTCATTAATCTTTATCAAAACGTTTTTTTTTTTTTAGTGTATTATTTAAAAAAAGAATGTATGTTCTCTCTTAATATCTCAAACTCATTCATATAAGCTCTATTTAATAGACTATTCAACAATTTTTCAAATCGTGTTAAACGAAAGATATGCCCTACTACATTCTTCTCGATTTTAAGAACTTCAAAAATTAGTTCTATTACATTTCTAAAGGGGTAAAGAGGAGTAGCAACTAGGGCCTGAAGTGCAAAAGTACACCTAAAAAGTTTACACCTAAAATTTGTTAGAATCGCTGACAATAGTAAAGAGAGTGAAATAAATGTTGGTGACTTTGCTTTTGCTAATGAGAAGGATACTAAAAATGCCTTGATGCTTGCTAAATATCTTGTTTCTAGGCTTCAACAAGCCATGTGCAATCCATCCCTCCAAAGTGAAGTGCAATGGCAGCTTTGTGCTCATGGGATTTTCCAAGCTCCCCACCATGACAAGAGAGCACCTCGGAAGCCTCCTTGTCAGACTTCCAAAAGAGGCCTCTCTCCGATTTGGGAAGAAGAAGAGGATCCATACAAAGTGCTCAAAACTTTGCTTCTTAATGATGAATCTCCTTCTCAAAGAAGAACTCAAGAGCCCCCACCAAATGAACAAGAAAGAAGTGAGTCTCCTGCCACCTCGACGGGGATGGCTCCACGAAGATGGCAGGTTAAACACTCTCCATCACCTCCAAAATGGAAAAGAGCATCGCACAGTTCTCCACACCATACCTCAAAGAGGGATGACGGATGACAAAAAGCAAGAGAAGAAAAAGGCGAGAAAGAGGACACCCTCTTCTCCATCTTCTTTATCCTCTTCCTCTTATGAAAGTGATGGTGCAGATAAAGAAGATCAAGGCAAGAAAAATGCAAGAAAGAGGTCACCCTCTTCTCCATCTTTCTCAAATTATTCATCTTCTGAAGAAAGTGATGGTGCAACTTTTGAACCATCAAAAAGAATAGGCCATAGGAAATCCTATGCCACGGGAAAGAGGGCGTCCACTATGAAAATCTCCAAGTGTTTACCGTGATGTTTTACAGCGTTTTGTAGAGAGAAGGTGTAAATTCAAGTAGAGAAACAAGAGAGAGGAGGGTGGGGTTTTTTTTGTGTTTAAAATATTATCGTGACTATTTTTTCTATTATTACCACGTTTATTACCGATGTTATTACCATGCATATTACTGTTGTTATATCTGACAGCCAAATTTAGTGCCTTAGCTTTCAAATTCTAGATTAACCCCTTCTTCCCCCCCCCCCCCCCCCCCCCCTCGCCTTTTCAAATTTTGTTCTTTCCCTCCTCTCAATAAAAATTAAAGAATATTGTATATAATTTTCAAATTTAAAAAAGAAGAGAGAGAGAGAGAGAGAGAGAGAGAGAGAGAGAGAGAGAGAGAGAGAGAGAGAAAGAGGGGGAAGAAGGAGGCGGGGGATATAAGATTACACTTGACTACAACTAAAATAATCATTGTCAATTGATTAACATAATTGAGCATATTCTCAAATCTAAAGAGAGGAAGAGGGGGGGGAGAGAGATGAATGGATTACACGACCAAAAAACTTCCTAACTGTAAAATGTTTGTGAATCATCTTCCAAAAGATCTCTACATGAAGCATCATCCAATTCTAAGCCCATGGCTCATAAATCAATAAAGAGAGAAATAGAATTGTCGTTTGTGGATGCATTGCCTTCATCATCTTCGAGTTCGTCATCCTCCATCTCATCATCTTCATCATCTTGACAATCCACTTGCTGCCGCCGGACTTGACTCATCAACCTCCCTCTCCTCTGTTTCCACCTCATCCAAAGTCAGAGGTGGAAGAGGGTCAAAGATAGTCTCCACTTCAATTAGTGGAAAAATGGTTCTCCCCTGAGGTGTTACGGAAATTACGAACCAATGTTTTGGTTGGTGGATTGTTGGGATATAGATGACCTATAAAATAGAAGCTCAAAGTGAGTAACATTGGTATAACTAATGCTATAAGCAAATAAGAATAAAAAAGGAACATGTCACTCACCTACTCACAATTGCGCGATAAAACTAATTTTTGTCATACCTCCCTGTGTGATGCACACTAGAGTCCACCATGTAGAGGCCATTCTCATGTTGTCTAGACACATTTGCAAACCACTTGCACTCAAAGATGAAGGTATGACAGGTTCTAAAAATAACCTTTAGTATCCTTTCAATAGCTCCACAGTACTTGGCTTCATCACCGTCTGTGTCAAAGTTGCCCATGATGGCACAATCCATGGTGGTTCTATGCTCGTCAATGTGGCGTGTAGAAAAGTGACGACCCTTTGACCACATAGAGTTAAAGGAAAGGCACTACAAAATAGAAAAATATATTAATTTATCAAATACATATTAAAGATAAATTCCAAAAATAGCGTTACAATATGATTTAGGTATATGAGTACTCTACCTTTGGTACGCAGCCTCGTGCATACTCCCATTCTTTGCGGGTGATGTCTTCTTCACGCGTTTTTTCCTCGGTCATTCTCTCATGAATCCACTCTGCATTAATGAGATCTGGGAAACATGCGAGGTGTCTAGGCATTGGGAGTGCCCTCCTTCCTCCATGTGCTTGTTTCCATGATGCTCTTGCAAATGCCTTGCCTTTGCCACTTTCCACAAGTCCCCCCACTTGATCATAATCTTTGCATTGAGAAGGCAAAAGTTAGCGACCACTCACGATAGATTCATATCCATGTTAAGTAGTTTCCCCTTTCCACTTGGCAAGTGTGAAGTACACTTGCCAAATACTCTGATATATAAAGAAATGCCTCTTGAACAATCCACCCTTTGGCCATACATGCCTCTGGTTGAGATCTTAGCCGCACAAAATCTTCGAGAGTCTTTAAAAACCTCCCACATCCATTGTGCGTGCACTACTCCACAATGGCACACACAGTTTCTGTTGCAAGTGTTTGAGCAATAGAGATAGCATCTATTTTGATTTCCTTGGAGCTCACAAATCTGCAAGAAAACACACAAGGATACACTAAGTGCTAGTTGAAATTATTTTGTACGTAAAACATGTGTAGTTGAGTGGAGTCTTGTGGTGTACCTTACTAGCTCTCCTAGTTTGAAAATATCGTCCTTGACTTTCTTGTCCCAACATATACACATACTCACCGAAAAAATGAACTACAATGTAAATCAGGGAAAGGGAAAGTGAGTGATAGTCATACACAAACACTATAGATAGAATAGGGAGTATGAAGATTACCTGAAGCATCTTGTGCCAATCATGGGACTTCAACCCATACAATTGAACGCTTCCACCCTTCTTCGTTAAATTTGTGAAAGCTCCCTTTAGCGTCCTCATGTATCCTATTGGTGTTTGATTAGAGGAAATGGTACCCTTCACCTTGTCTAATTCTTCTTTGGCTAGCATCCATGGGTTTTAGGAAGCACAAATATTTCCATTTGGGGCACGCCGCGGAGTAGCAGGGGCGGGGAGACATTTTAAAAGCCTCAAATCCTCCCTTGCACCAAAAGAGTCCTTCTTGCCAATAATTTGGTCCCATAGTGACTAGGCTACATTCTTGAATATGCGCATGGGATCCAAGAGGTGTTGTATTTTTAAGTCCTTCCAATATGGAAGCCTTAAAAATATGGAATACCTTGACATACCTTTTGGTGGAGGACATGGAGCTGCATTGTTATTGTGGTGTTCTTCCCAAATGGTTGCCCAATCTACTGTCGTGAGCTTTAGAGGAGTCTTCCCATTTGTTGGAGCCTTGTGCTTGTTATGCCTTTGGGGTAAGAAATGCTGGTTGTTTGGATAAATTACCTTGCACAAGGAATCGGGCCTCTCCGTCACCAACGATGGCCCGCAAGTAGGACATGCATTATGTCCCAATGTGGACAACCCTGCATACATATCATATGGTTAGAGAGATGAGTGAACTAAAGTGAACTAAAGGGAGACAGGGAAAGAGGAAAAGAGAGATAGATAAAAGGGGGTTACCAGAAAACTCTCCAAGCCCAGGATAGTCGTGCATAGCCCACATAAGGATGCCCCTCACAATGGCCTCTCTCCCCCCTTTGCAAGTGCGACATCGACAACAGAAATGCCTCTCCATAACTCCTCCAACTCTTCAATGAGGGGCTTGAGTTAAATGTCAATCTTTGACACTTTGTACTTCCCTGGCACAAGCAAGGAAAGAAGTATATTTCCCTTCTTGGTTGTCTCCCATGGTGGAAGATTGTAGTTGACAATTACCACAGGCCAAGTGCTCCATGAATTAGACTAAGTGCCAAAGGGGTTGACACCATCACTTGCTAACCCAAGCCTCAAGTGTCGAGGCTCCAACCCAAACTCTGGCCATTGAGTTTCGATGTGCCTCCATGCAGGTGAATCGTCAAGGAAATGCATCATTCCATCATTTGAGCTATGGTTCACGTGCCACGCGAGAAGCTCCACGATAGACCTGCTTTTAAACATATGTTGGATGCGAGGAATTAATGAAAAATGTCTCAATACCTTGTGAGGTAGGTGTGCCCCGCTCACTCTTGTCTTGTATCGTGCCTCCCCGCACACGGGACATGAGGTAGCATGTGCATGCTCATTGTGGTATAGCATGCAATCAATTGATGCATGCATGGATGCACTCATACCCCATTCCAAGTGCAGTGACATATGATCTAGCTCGTCTCGATGATTTGGAGGCATGGTGATCTTTTGGCAACATTTTGCCCATCAAACTACAACAAACATGCGTATTAGTATAATTCCTAGAAGACGACACCATAAAGAGAGAGTGTATAAAAGCCACATTCCATACTTATAGAAGTAGTGCATTGACACTTGCACTACTCCATCCAAATTTTGCTTGCAAGTTGAGGCCTTCCAATGATGCTTGGAGCACCAAGTACCATGCACCATCGTAAAGAGGTGTTCGGGCACTCGTCGTCAATCTATCCTCCGTTCTCGAGTGCAAGGCTGACAATCCTCCTTGCACATGGCACGCTCATGAGCTAGTAACTCATCACACATGTTGAACATGTGCTCATCCTCTTCCTCAAAGTGCGACAAAGATGCCATAGGAGCTGCCAACGTAGAGCCAATAGGAGGATCACCATGCGGTGCATCCAAATCGCCCAGTCCCTGTTGCCTCTACCATTCGTCCTTGCACGCCGCTGCTACACCACCGAACATAGACCAATGGGGCACCTCCTCAAGCAGCGGGTGAGTCACGCTATCATCCCTCCAAGCTCTTTTTCAAGGATGCCAAAGCCCTTCGTTCTCCACGTGCTCCAAAGAAATGCACCTCAATTAAGGGATTTCCCTTTTGCACTTGGCGCAAGGACAAGGTAGTTTTTCCTTGAGCCAACGATCTTGCTCTGGGCCTCGAGGGGGACCATAATCATCCCAGTTGATGTCCTGCATATGCGAAATGTCGTTTATTTAGTCATGTGTCCCAAAAAATATATAATAATTAGAAAAGCACTTAACTCCATTGGAAAAATTACATATAGTTAAAGTCAAAGGGAATAAATGACAATGAGTGTTAAAATTATTTTTTAACTAAAAGAGAATTAAAAAAATGCAATTAATAAATATTTAAAAGTACTACAAAATTAAGTATCCATAAAAAATTAAAAATCTTCATCAAAAAACTCAAAAGACTAAAAAAAGAAATAATCTATAGCTAAGGGTAGAGGGGGTGGTTTGTACCCCCCCCCCCCCCCCCCCCCCGCAACCTCAGATTCGCATGTATATGTTTGAAATGACTGGCCCCGGTAATATAGGCGGTAATAATCGTAATAACATACGCGGTAATAGCCGTGGTAATATCCACGGTAATAATTGGCTCCTAAAATAGGCAAGAAGGTAGAGTATGCCGCATTTTTGTAGTATACTCTGCATTCTTGCTCTGCGCCATCACTCCCAAGCTTCCCCCCACCCCCCTCTCTCCCTTTCCTCTCTCTCCTTCTCCAAGCCTCCCCCCCCCCCCCCCCCCCCCCCCCCCCCCCCCCTACCTCTCCCTTCCCCCTCTCTCCTTCTCCAAGCTTCCCAAGTTTTGTCGAAGAGGGTTTCGTCCAAGTTTCGGCAAAGGGGGTATTCCGCCATCGTCTTTGGAATCTCAACCGTGCTACAAAGAAAGAGGTAAACACAAAAGCACATCCCCCCTCTTTCCCTTTTGTTTTCTACTACTACTACACACACACACACACACACATAAATCCAAAAGAAATAGAGAAAATAGAGAATCCATAACATACCTCCTTCATTAAGAAATGGTTGCTTTGCACGGCTTGTTTGAAATGGTTACTTTGCTAGGCACGTTTGGAAATGATTGTTTGGATAGAATGTTAGAGAGAGAGAGAGAGAGAGAGAGAGAGAGAGAGATAAATTTAAAGAGAGGGAGATAAATGGAGAAGGATAAATAGAGAGAGAGGAGGAGGGAAATAGATAGAGAGGGAGAGAAAGAGAAACTGAGAGAGAGATAGATAAAGAGAGTGAGAGAGAAAGAGGGATGGAGTCGATAAATAGAGAGAGGTAATTAATGAGAGGGAGAAAAATGGAGATGGAGAGAGAGAGAGAGAGAGAGAGAGAGAGAGAGAGAGAGAGAGAGAGATAAAGAGGGAATGAGAGAAAGAGGGAGAGAATTAATGAGAGGGAGATAAATGGAGAAAGATAGAGATAGATAAAGAGAGAATGAGAGAGAGAGGGAGAGAGAGAGAGAGAGGGGGGGGGGAGATAGAGAGAGAAAGAGAAAGAGAGAAAGAAAGAGGGAGAGATAGATAGATAGATAGGTAGAGAGAGAGAGAGAGAGAGAGAGAGAGAGAGAGAGAGAGAGAGAGAGAGAGAGAGAGAGAGAGAGGGATAGAAATAGAGAGAGAGAGAGAGAGAGAGAGAGAGAGAGAGAGAGGTAGGGATAGAAATAGAGAGAGAGAGGGATAGGGATAGAAATAGAGAGAGAGAGGGATAGGGATAGAAATAGAGAGAGAGAGAGAGAGAGAGAGAGAGAGAGAGAGAGAGAGAGAGAGAGAGAGAGAGAATGGGGGAAAGAGGGAGAGATAGGGAGATAGAAAGATAGAAATAGAGAGATATAGGAGTAGATAGAAAGAGGGAGAGATAGACAGAGAGAGAGAGATAGAGAGGATAAGGGATAGAGAGAAAGAGCGAGAGAGATAGGGATAGAGGGAGCGATAGAGAGAAGGAGAGAGGGAGAGATAGAGAGAAAGAGGGAGAGACATATTGTTTCCAAATACATGTGGTAGTGATGTGTGTGAACACAGTAGGACCATCAAGGAAATTTTTTCCTCTTTAGAAGGTCCTAGTGTGTGAACACACTAGAACCGCCGGGGCATTTTTTTCCTCTTTAGGAGGTTTTTTCCCCCGAGCATTATATATACGCCCATCACTCTAGGGCTATCTATATTTCCATTGCACACTATGTAACGCATTCTCTATTGTGTGCCTTGAGCTTCCTTCGTCTTCTCGAAGTTGTCTGCGTTTCTTTGCAACCTTAATTCCAACAATTGGTATTACAGCAGGTTACGTCCTCCCGGGCTTTGTCACCAGCTGCTCTAGCACATGCCTGCTCACTTTCTCCAATTACAATGAGGTTTGGCGACCATTCGCAGGTCAAAAATTATTTCGGGTGAGCTCATAGAGGATAGTCTGCTCAGATTTCTGATTCGGGCTCATTTCGGCCTCCATTTCCACTACAAGCAGGTCTACACAGGCAATTTTGTTATTTTGTGCAAAATTTCTATTAGTGCCATTATTTTCATAACAAGTGCCTTACAGTCTTCTACGGTCAGTGCTATATAGCATGTGTTGTTCGTGCTCCATTTCTCCTATTTTTGGGCAGTTTTCACATCAGGTGTCGCATTTACCATGGCTGACAACAACATAGATGTCTTCAAGATGTTTGCTGCTGAGGAAAGGTTGGATGGGGACAATTACCCTATGTGGGCTTATACGATGCAACATGTTCTTCTGTCACAGGGCGTCTGGAATATTGTGCAAAGCATTCATGTATGTCCTGGTTCTGAGGATATAGGCGATGTTGAGGATGTTGTAGGTCTTGCTGCAAGGATTGCTGCTATTAGAGTTTTTTTGCCTACGATGACAAAACAAGCTCCTTGGGATGTAAAGTATGCACAGGCTCATGCATTGATTGTGTTGTCTGTGAAGCACACCATTAATCCTCACATCCGTTCAACAAAATCTGCAAAACTAGCTTGGGATATTCTAGATTCAAGCAGGTCTTTATGCAAGCCGCAATGAGGCTAAAATTGCTTTGCTGCGTAAAGAGCTGGAGTCAAAGATTATGCATGAGGAAGATGAAATGGACACTTTCCTTGCTAGTGCCAAGGATATCAATGAGCAACTTATTTCTGCAGGTGAAGTCATTTCAGACAGTTCCCTTGTGCACACTATTCTTGATGCCTTACCAGATTCTTACCAGACTTTTGCTAGTACTTGGAGACTTATGACCCATGCCTCTTATCCGGTTTAGGGAGTTGGAATGATTGTGCTTACTGCTGCTAATGGCAATTCTTTTACACTTGTTGATGCACTTTATGTAGCTGGGATCAAGAGTAATCTTTTGTGTGTATTTGTACTTGCTAGACTTAGGCTTGTAGTCAAATTTGTGGATGACAGATGTACAATTCATGATCTTAGTTTTGGTGATGAAATTGTTGCATATGGCCTTTTGTTCCGTGGGTTGTATAAGCTCACTTTCTATGACAAGTGTGGAAATATTTTGCAAATTCTGTTGTAGATTCAAGGGCTATTTCAGATGCAAAACTTTGACATGCAGGTTTTGGTCATCTGAATTTTTCCAGTTTGTTGCGTTTGCAGAAATCTGATATGGTTGCTTCTTTGTCGCCTCTTGAAGCACCTGTCAAACATGTTTGTGAAGGTTGTATTTTGGGTAAGATGCAGCGTTCTAAGTTTCCAAAGGATGGTTCAGTTCGGGCCACATGTAGCCTTACACCTTGTGCATTGTGATGTTTGTGGGCCCATGCAAACTCCATCCTTGGGCATTACCTTCATGAATTTCATTGATAATTACTCCAGGCATACATGGGTGTTTCCGCTTAAAGAGAAGGCCGAAGTTTTTATGTGCTTCAAACAATTTCTGGCTATGGATGAAAATGTCTCGAAATGTATTATGGGCACCCTCCATTCCGATCCAGGGGGGGAGTATATGTCTCATGAATTCAATGCATTTATGGCTAGTCGTGGGATAAAACACTAACGTACAGTGCCTTATACACCTCAGCAAAATGGTGTTGCTGAGAGGAAAAATAGGTCACTTATGGAAATGACACAATGTATGGTCAAAAGTCAAGCTTTGCCGCATTCTTTTTGGCTTGAGGCCATCATGTGTGTTACTTATGTACTAAACAGGTGTCCTACAAAATCTTTGCAGTCTATTACTCCATATGAAGCATGGCATGATAGAAAGCCTTCTATTGAGCATATGCGTGTTTTTGGTTGTTTGGCATATGCTTTGGTGCCACAAACACAGCACAAAAAGATGGATGATAAGGCTGTCAAATGTATTTTTGTTGATTATAGTGATGAAAGCAAAGGTTACAGGTTGTATCATCCGCAAACAAAACGTATTCTGGTTTCATGGGATGTAGTGTTTGTGGAAGATTCTGTTCATCCCTTGCTGTCATGTACCAGAGACATTAATATAATCTCACAGGATGTTTATGACACTTTGTTGCCTCTTTGCAGTGGTGGAAATACGAATATAAGTTCCAATGAGGAAAATGTACATCTTATGGGGGTTTTTGAAAATGTTATAGATCAGCCTATTACTCATGCAGATGTACATGATATACTTGATGAGGAAAGGGCTGAAAATGAGTAGGCTAGAGGTATGCCAAAATGGATGGTGCACACTTTGGGTGATAGTAAATTGGATGCACCTTTTTCTAGTCGTACTTGTTCAGGCTCTTTCCATGCATCTTACGCATCAGATTGTTATGTTCTGGCTGTGTCTAGCTTACATGATGTTGAGGAGCCTCTGTCTTTTGATAAAGCACAGAATTCAAAAAATTGGATGGCTGCCATGCAATCAAAATGTGATGCACTTATAGAAAATGACACATGGACTTTATGGGATTTGCCTCCTGGCAAAAAGGCCATTGGTAAGAAGTAGGTTTACAAGTTGAAATGCAAGCCGGATGGTGAGATCGATCGCCGAAAGGCTTGACTTGTTGCAAAGGTATATGCACAACAAAAAGGCATAGATTATGAAGATACTTTTGCTCCCACTTGTCGTATGACTACTATGCGTTTTCTATGTGCATTGGCAGCTCATTTTGGTTGGGATGTACATCAATCAGACATTGTTACTGCTGAATGGTGACATATTTGAGGAAGTTTATGTAACGCAGCCTCGTGGTTTTGTCATAAAAGGACAAGATGACAAAGTATAGATGTAAGAAGGCTTTGTATGGGTTGAAGCAGTCTCCTCGTGCTTGGTATGAGAAAGCTGACACTCATTTGGTCAAATGAGGATTTTGTAACAGTCCAACAAAAATCACATTGTATGTAAAGCATGAGGGTGATGTACTTCTCATTGTGGTTCTTTATGTCGAGGATTTTTTGATCACTCGACCAAATGAGAAACATACTGCTAAATTTTGAATGCTACTTTCAAGATGAAAGATTTGGGGTTGTTGCATCATTACTTGGGTATACAGTTTAAGCAGTGTGATTGTGGTATTGCCTTGTGTCAGAAAAGTTACATAGAGAAATTTCTATGTAAGTTTGGACTTGAGGATTGCAAACCTATTGCCACTCCCATGGAAACAGGTTTGAATTTGAGTCTACATGATGCTGGCGATCTTGCTGATGTCACTCTTTATCAAATTGTTGTTGGTTGCCTCATTAGTGTATGCAACACGAGGCCCATTATTCAGTTTGTAGCCTCACAGGTCAACAGATTTATGCATAGCCTAGAGTCTAAGAATTGGTAGGCTATCAAGAGGATTTTATGCTACATTAGTGGCACTTTACATCTTGGCTTGTTTTATCCCAAGGGGGGATCATTGCCGCCAGACTTACATGCTTTTTCGGACTCAGATTGGGCTGGTTGTTTGACACGCGAGTGTCCACAAGTGGTTTTTGTTTCATGCTTGGCAGTTCATATATATCATGGTTGAGCAAGAAGAAACCTATCGTGGAAACTTTGAGTTGTGAGGCTGAGTACATGGCAATCTTCACAGCTACGGTTGAGTGTGTATGGCTCAGACGCCTTATGGCTGATTTTGGTGTTGGATAGGACACTACCAAGACTATCTACATCGACAATCACAGCGCATTGGCAGTTACAAGGAACCCAGTTTTTCATACTCACACAAAGCACATTGAGGTGCATACCACTATGTCAGGGAGAGGCTCTTAGTATGAGAGATTAGCTTGGCCTATGTGCCAACACAGGACAACCTTGCAGATCTTTTCACAAAGGCATTGTCCCCTGAGAAGCTTGAAGCTTTCTGCAAATCTTTGGGCTTACTCCCCTTTGTGGATTGATCATGTCCTCAGGGCATGGTAATGTTACAATAAATTGATCACTTAGATGTTGAATCTAGGTGCAGCCAACATAAAACGATGGCTACATTTACAACCATAACATATATGTGTGTACATATATATTTTTTTATGCATGTATGTAGGCACTAAGTACGGGAGCATAGCACTCAAAGGTTAGATGCTTCCTCTTGGGTATGGTCCTTTTTTAATCATGGGATTGCGGTCATTGATCCACTCATGCATGGATTACCGCAATGTACCTTTGGTTTTACCACGGTTGAGACAACGATGATATCTAAAGAGGTGTAGTTGGCCTTTGGCACTACTAGCCTCTACTTATGTCTACTAGTATGTATATGTATCTAGATGTTTGTGTGCTAATATATATATCCTCTGGGAGAGAATTGTAATTTTATGGTCAATTGATCACTTAGACGTTGAATCTAGGTGCAGCCCAACACAAAACAATGGCTACATTTACAACCATAACATATATATTTGTTTATGTATGTATGTAGGCACTAAGTACAGGAGCATAGCACCCGAAGGTTAGATGCTTCCTCTTGGGTATGGTCCTTTTTTAATTGTGGTGTTGTGGTCATTCATCCACTCATGCATGGATTACCGCAATGTACCTTTGGTTTTACCACGGTTGAGATTGTGATGATATCTAAAGATGTGCAGCTGACATTTGGCACTACTAGCCTCTACTTAGGTCTAGATGTATATGTATCTAGATGTTTGTGTGCTAGTATACTTGTGTACGTATTTATAGATGAGTGAGTAGGGTGTAAAGCTTAATCTTATATTTCTCTTTGTAATGTAGATGTCAAATGAGAGACCAACTGGTGAGGAGCAGCCAGCTGGCTCTTCTTTTGGTTGGTTCACATCTCAGGTGGACTCCCACTCGGGGTGGACATCGCCTCCAATGGATACGAGTCTTGAGTAGTGAGAACAAGAAAAGAAATAAAGAATGTTTCTACGTAGTTAACCCTAAACCATGAGTGTCATAAGTTTTTGTTTTTTATTTGAACGCATGGCCATCCTACACCTACCCTTCTCACTTTCCTCCACTGGTCGTAGATCTTGACTTACAGCGGGCTATCTTGTTACGAGAGCAGTACCTCCTTTTGACAGAGGATTTGTTTGGCCCCTACACTCCACAGCAACTTGCGACCTACGGCATTTCTTAGCAGGCTACACCATGGGGGAGTCAGTGAGGGACTCCTTACCTACAGTGTCTCCCACCGACGGCACCTCTCTCTACTCTCCCTTCCTATCGTCCTACTCCTATTCCAACGTAGGGTCCTACTCTCCTTACGTCGCAGGGTCCTACTCCCCTTACATCGCAGGGTCCTACGCCACTCTTGCTTCCCCAAAAAATCATCAACGGACTTCCTCTGGTAGCACACGTCGACCCTTGTCTCAGGGCAGCGAAAGCGTCGTGAGAGACGAAGCGGCGGCGGATCTTGTGGTTTTGCATGTTTTGGTAGTGGCGAGGGACCGGAGTCCGCACTTTTTGAGCATGCCACCCTTGACATAAAGGACAAGGATACTGATGCACCTATGCCAGACACGCATGGGCTCTACTATAGGGTTAAATATGACGGGGAAATGGATTTTTACACAGCACATAGAAGGCCATTTTGATGCCATCTGCAAATTCTTATACATTCAACGTATAAAAACTATCTTATAAAGTTTAGAGACTAACTGCCCGATCATGCACAGTACATTGAGGACGCTTTGTTGTCTAGATTTCCAAACACCCCCGATAAACGTTTTTCACAACAATGGTTGGAGGGCTACATAAAGACATTTCTCAAAAACAAGTTGTCCAGTGTGCGGCGCGGAGTAGCCAACCACGCCAGAGATCTAGATAGGAGCTACCACGGTGGCAACATGGCAAACGTGGAGTGGGAGTGGGCAATCCAAGAAAAGAGCGATCAAGCTGCGATCGGCTCATCATACAGACAAGAACGCGAGGCTCGTGCAAGACAAACTCCCACACACTATGACTCAGGAGGCAAGGGAGCTTGGAAGGATAAATATGTAAGATTCATTGAATGATAATGTCGATCGGTGATTGTAGTTGATGATTTGTTATTGTTATTGCTAACTTACGAAAATATCACTCTCTCTCGACCAACCAGAGAGATGGTCAAGTATCGGGAACAACATACAGAATTTGATACTTGGCAATTCAAAACAACCACTTCTCTCATGAGAAACTCGGTGCGGCAGTTAGACCACTACAAGCGGTAAGTTTAAACAAGTAAATTTGTATCAAGTGTTTTGAGTTGTTGATAATTATTTAATTTGGTTTGGGTTTATGTAGAGTCAAAGTGATCCAACATACATGCCTCTGGACAACGACGAGATAGAGGAAAGACGACTTCTACATTTTTAATCCTCTGGTAAAGTACATTCAATTTCAGCTCTTTGGTACTTTTTATACTCTTCCAAAAAACAATTGGTTTCATTGTTTTATGCAGGTCAAAAATAAATGTGCTCATTTGGGCCACCCAAAACTGGGTGGCCCAAATAAGCACCTTTATTTTTGAATTAGCGTGTAGCGGCAATAAGTGTGGTAATAAACGCAGCAATCGGCACAGTAACAGCTGCAGGTATATTACCACGACTATTACTGTGCTTATTGTTGAGAAACCACTACCGCGTGTGTAGCCGTGGTTATTGCTGCCCCCGTAATTTTTTCTCTCTCCTTTTTCCTTTGTTTTTCCGCAGCAATGTTAACAGTTATAGACAACTCCTCTTATAGTGGTCCAAGCTCAAGAAGTTCAAAGAGGGAGGGAAGAGCATCTCTTTCCTTACCTACGATGGGACCTTTGGTTCTATGGACAAAGTCTTGGCCTTTATTTAAGAGTTCGATGCGGCATTTTGAGATGAGGGCTTGATGGAGTCCTCTAAGCTACACCATGTAGCTATGCACTTTCAAAAGTCCACCATGCAATGGTGGTCTAGCCTATGGGCCAATGGTGAAGCTCCACAAACATAGTAAGCTTTAAGAGCTCCCATTATGAAGTAATTTTTGGCCACTGATGCCAAAGACAAAGTACTCACCGAATGGCGAAGCTTGAAGCTCTCTCCCTACGAATTTATTCACAAATATGTAGACAAGTTCTGGGACTTACAACTCAAAGCCATTGTCTTCAAAAAGTTGGATTTTGGAGAGAAAAAGCAACAAATTTTTGCGGGCTTAACTGAAGAAATGATGGAGTATGTCAACTCCCAAAGGCCACGCACCATATCGGCGGTTATAAACCATAATATGGTTGCTTCTCGAATCAATTTCCAAACAGGGGCTAAGAGAAATTCTAAGCCCACGGAAAACAAGGGTTCCAATGACCCCAAGGGGAAGGAAAATGTCCAAAAGTCTCCTAAGGGCAATTTGAACAAGCTAAGGAGAAGGGAGTTTACAAAGGCAAAAAAAAACTCTCTCCTGAAGAGCTTGAGTGTTATCGCAAGGATAACCGCTGTTTCAAGTGTGGCGAGCAAGGGCATGCGTACTGCGCTTGTCCCCAAAAGAACACCCGCCATGAGCCTCCTAGAGCTATCTTGGTTGAAATCCAAGAGGAGGAAACTCATCACAAAGGATCTCCTTTATGCCATGCTTGGGGAAAGGTAAGAGAACATGATTCTTTTATTCTCTTTGACCCTGGTTTTAATCATAATTTCATATCCACGGAGTTGGCCACCAAGCTAGGCATACAAGCTTATAAGATGGGAGATGTCCTACCCGTAGATGGTGCTTTCAAGGGGCAAGAATCTTCAGTCACTCCCTTAATCGAGAAATTGAGGGTCCATGTCCAAATCTATGTGGACAAAGAGGACTTCTTTATCTCTCCTCTCAAGCACGAGGATGTAATCCTTGGGGCACCATGGTTTGATTGCATGGCTGCCAATGTTAAATTCCTTGAAAGGAGAATCTACTTTAGGTTCAGGGAAAAAGATATGTGCATAGATGCTAAGCAAATGGGTAACACCATACCCATTGTACATATGCAAGCTTTCAATAAGTCAATAAAGAGCTCTATTTCCGTGTACATGATTTTTGTTAAAGATTCTCAAGATGAACCTAATATCTTAGCAAAAGAAAATATACACACTTACAAGGATCCAATTTTCTCAAGGGGTTTCAAGATGTCTTTATTGAGATGATGTCCCTAGTGAGCTACCTCCTAAACGAGGCAATGATGACCATGCAATTGAACTTCTTCTAGGAAGTTCACCGCCTAATAAACCTCCTTATAGATTTTTTCAAGCTCAACAAGAGGAGATTATGTGGCAAGTGCATGAGTTAGTCGAGAAGGGCATGGTTAGGCCTAGCTCATCTCCATTTTGCTCACCCCTGTTACTAATGCAAAAGAAAGACGGCACATATTGAATGTGTGTCGACCATAGAGCACTAAATAGAATCACTATCAAAAATAGATTTCCCGTTCCATGAGTAAAAGACCTATTTGATTAGCTACAAGGGTCCACCTACTTCAGTAGGATTGACCTAAAAAGTGGCTATCATCAAATAAGGATAGTTTTGTAAAGACCGCATTTTGCACTACGTTTGGTCTTTAGGAATATATTGTCATGGCTTTTGGCTTGACCAATGCACCAGCCACATTCAACCGCTTGATGGAGAAACTATTCATGCCTCATTGAACCTCTACTGGAGTGTTCTTTGATGATATCATCATCTACTCTAATTCATTAGATGAACACAAGAAACACTTCCAGGTAATATTTCAAGTTTTAAGAGAGAATAAACTTTATGTTAATTGAAAGAAAAGTGAATTTTTCTTACAAGGGATTCAGTATTTAGGTCACATTATCTCTCAAGATGGCATCCAAATGGATCCATCAAAATTTGAGGTAATAAAAGGATGGCCTAAACCAAGGAATCTTCATGAACTAAGAAGCTTTATAGGTATGTGTGCATACTATAGACGCTTCATAGAAAAGTTCTCACAAATTGCAAGACCATTACATGACATAACAAAGAAAAAAATTAGGTTTACATGGTCTACCAAGGAGAACAATGCTTTCAAAAATCTTAAAGAAAATCTTATCTCTCAACCTGTGCTTACACTGACGGATCTCTCAAAGCCATTTGAGGTCCAATGTGATGCTTGTGGTGATTGCCTTGGAGCCATTTTTCTCCAAGAAGTTCATGCCATAGCCTATGAAAGTCGAAGGCTCGACCTTGTTGAGCAAGCTCTAGGCATATATGAAAAGGAACTCCTTGCAGTTCTACATGCCTTAGACTCATGGAAGCACTATTTATTGGGGAATCCTTTCATTTTGCCAAATAGATCACCAAAGTCTTAAGCACTTCATGACGCAAACCAAGCTTTCCGACAAACAAATGAGGTGGGAAAATTTCCTTTTGCAATTTCATTTTCATATTGCTCACATTGCTGGCAAGCATAATCAAGTAGCCAATGCACTCTTAGGACTGCCGAGAGTGAATGCGGTTTCCATAGCAACTCTTAATGATCTATCTTCTATGATAGATGAGTATGCTATTGATTCCGATTTTAGAGATGTGATTTCCGCCCTTGCACTAACCATTTACTTTACAAGATGGTTATCTTCTCTATGGCAATAGACTATGTGTTACTAACTCACTACATGAGAAAGTAATGTATGAATCTGATGCTCCTCCTTATGCGGGGCATAGAGGGATTCATTCTACCCTAAAGGGAATTGAAACATATTTCTATTGGCCTACCATGAAATAAAACATACAAGAGTATGTTTCTAAATGTGTAGTATTCCAAAAGACAAAATTTGATAGAGGGAAGCAACCAAGATTGCTTCAACCTTTGCAAATCCCTAGTTAACTTTGAGTCTCATATCCATGGATTTTATCTTTGGATTTCCTAACTCTATCCATGGGTATATAGGAATATGGACGATAGTAGATAGGTTCAATAAACAAGCTCATTTTATACCTGTCAAAAAGACTATCAAAGCCCATCAAATGGCAACCCTCTTCATTTCACAAATCTTCAATTACCATGGCTTGCCAATGTCTATAGTGTCTGATAGAGATCCTAGAATGACCAGTAATTTTTGGAAAAGTCTCCTTGAGAATTTAGGATCAAGGCTACATTTCTCTTCGGCCTATCACCCGCAAACGGATGCTCAAAGTTAAATAGCTAACCTAACAATTCTCAATCTACTAAAAGCCTATGAAATGAAAGTAGATCAAAGATACCAATGGGAGAAGTACTTACCCTTAGTGGAGTATGCCTAAAATAACATTATACATACTTCCACGAGAAAAGAATCTTTTGAGGTAATTGAGGGAAGATTAAAAAGTCCCCTGCTACTTAAAGTACATAGGAAGATCTTCGCTACAAATGAGTATAGCCGTGACCTACAAGAATCTCTCCAAACGATTAAGGATGCTAAGTCTATCTCACAGCAAAGGTAGAAGGTTGTTGAGGACAAGCACAGAAGAGCCCAAGCCTTTAAAGAAATTGGTTGAGTCTTACTAAAATTACCCAAGGCTCGATTAGGGCACATGGCGGGCAAGAATCCTACGGGACACCAAAAGTACTATGCTATGTTAGCAAAAAGGTACTATGGTCCCTTCCTGATTCTTAGGCCAATCAATGAGATGGCCTATCAACTCAAGCTGCCCAGGGATTGGCTCATACACAATGCTTTCCGTGTGAGCCTTACAAAGGAGAGCCACCTCAAGAACCAACTATTGAAGACCCATCGGAGATTGAGGACCAAGAAGAGGTGCTGCAGCCCGAGTCCATCCTCCAACATGAAGACAAGGTACTAAGAGGTGCTAAGACTATCCGACAATATCTTGTTAAGTTTAAGAATTATCCTTTTGAAGATGCTATATGGATGCAAGGCATACAATTAAAGGATAACCTAAACCTTGTCAATGCTTACAATGCTTCCCCAGAGTAAGCAAATGTACAAATGTTAAAAATAAACAAAGTTATTAATGTCATAATAAATAATATATAATTCTCCTAAATGATTTTCTCATGTTAAGCTGATCATTTAATATGGGAAGGTACCAAGGGAGAAAAAGCTAGAATACTGGTTAAGCTGGCAGACCGGCCATAGTAGGGATCCAAAGGAGGGAAAATAGGGATCCAAAGGGGGGGCCATCTGCAAAAGATCAATGAGCAACAATGGGCTTAAAATACCCTAAGGTTCACCCCATTAAGACTTCCAAAATGCTAAGGTTCCAAAATTCAAAGGTTGTGTCCAAAGGTCAAACACTAGGGAAATTGGATGCTTTGTGTGTGTCCCAAAAATTCTTCACAAGTCCTACATAGGAGGGGCGGGCCTGGAAGTAGGGGATGATAGAGAAAAACACACACACACACACACACACACATGCACGCATACACACTCACAAGCTTCTTTTACACAAGGGGGAAGGAAGAGGGACACATGCAGCTCCCTAGCCGAGATGTCCACAAGGTGTACTCAAATCCTATTGGATTGCCATGGAGGTGGACCGATGAGAATTAGGCTAGAGTAAATCTAGTTTAATGAATTTAAAAATACTTAATAAAAGAACCAATAAGAATTAAGCTCTCTAGAAGACTATTGGACGGTCTCCCAAGGGGTCCAATGAGCATTCAGCAACCCAATGGCTTTCCTGATTCCTATTGGCCACGAGGCAAAGGGGTCCAATGAGAGTTTAGTTGCATTTATTAACCCAAATATCTCACAAAAGGGGAAAGGGGGACACATGTCAGAAGGCTATAACTTATCGTTCTTCATACTCATTAATTAAGCCTGGAAAGGGCCAATAGGGTTGAAGCATGAGCAAATAGCAAGAGGGGTCGACCAAGAAGATAATTAGTTAAACTAATTATTTGAGCTTAAGATAATTATCACGGATTCCATAAGATATTTTTTTCCTTTCATAATTATCTAAAAGCATTTTGGATTAGTTTTCTATTTTTCCCTTTTACTTTTGTCTAAAAACAATGTAATTCTATTGAGAGAATTAGTTAAACTAATTATTTGAGGCTAAGATAACTATCAAGGGTTCCATAATATCTTTTTTTCTTTTGATGATTATCTCAAAGAATTGTGGATTAGTTTGCTATTTTCTCCCTTTACTTTTCTCTTAATATCAGTGTAATTCTACTTAAATAATTATAAAAATTACTCAAAAAATCTCTTAAAAGAATAATGATAGTCTAACACAGCTTTGATAATTATCTCATCTTAATCTAAATTGAATTAGTATAAATATCATTAATTTATGGTTGAAATGAGTAATTTTAGTCCTAATATAATATAATAATTAATTAGATTAGTGTCCTTGAGCTTAATCTCAATATCAGCAAAGAATTTTGAATTAAGAGACAATTTAATCTTCAATTAATTAAAAAAATATAAATAGGTTCACATATTTTTACTAATTAAAAAGGATCAATGCTAATTATTGTTGATTAACCAACTAGAGCTATGCTCTCTAGTGATTTCTGCGTAGAGGTCCCTCTAGATGAGAGAGAATGTACCAAGGCTCTCAGTCTAATTTTTTTGTGAAGGAAGGGGGTCTTTTTATAGCTTTTCAGGGCCCCTGGGCTGTTTCTGGCAAGTTCTGGCACCTCAAGCAAGGCCCAAGCTTTCAACTAGCAACACCTGCTACTCATTCTGTCTCGGCCAGGTTTCCCATAGCTCCACAAATCCCCCCCCCAGATTCCAGAATTGATTTTTGCTCATTTCTATGATTTTTAATGATGAAAATTGAAAATATCTGCAATTTTTAGAATCTTAGGATAAGAAAGTCTTTAGCAATAATAATTACTGAAACCATCCAATTTTACTAAACTAATTAAATTCCTAGTGTAACCTTCCAGAGTCCGTAACTTTTCCAGATTTCATCGGAATGTGATTTTGAAAAATTCTAACCATCGTAAAGCTCTGGTTACGCTTCCAAAAATACCAATATCAGCCATAGTTGGATCATTCTACAGTGTTTTCTCAATAACCAAGTTAAATTTAACAGGATTTGTACAATTTCTAAGGTTTCAAAAATTGGAAACCTTACAATCACCCCAACTTAAGGAATTGAGATGTCCTCATCTCAACCGAAATTGGGGAAATCTTTGCGAAGTGATACTACATCCTTCCATGTGGCGTCTTCAGTGGGGTAGTCCTTCCATTTTACTAAATGTTCCATGATTACTCTATTTCGTAGACTTCTTTCCCTGGTATCGAAAATACAATCTGGTTGGAGTTCACGAATTCCTTGCTTTTGCATCACAATCTGTTCGTCATCTAGAGTGTGATTGGGATTTGGGATGTAGGGTTTTAGAAGACTGATATGGAATACATTCTGGACCTTGAGGTGTTCAGGTAGTTTTAATTTGTAAGCTTGATCATTGATTACTTTAATCACTTCATAAGGTCCACAATATATGGGGCTTAGTTTTTTGTATTTTCCCAAGGATAAATTGCCTCTCTTTGGCCGTACCCTAAGGAATACTTTATCCCCTTGTTTGAAAAACTGATCAGACTGTTGTTGAGATCAGCATAATGTTTTTGGCGGTCCTTAGCTGCCTGAATGTCCTGTCGTATGGCTTTGGTTTGGGCATCCATCTCCCCCAACATTTTCTTTGAATCTTCTACTCTTGTAGTAGGGTCAAAAAAGTTTAGGGGTGATATACATTCATGCCCATAAAGAGCATTAAATGGTGACATCCCAATGCTTTTATGAAATGAGGAATTATAGGCGAATTCCACCAGAGGAAGAAATTGTATCCATTTCCGGGGTTCTTTACTACAGTAGGCTCTAAGGATGTCTTCCATAACTTGATTCACTCTCTCCGTTTGCCCATCCACCTGAGGGTGATAGGGTGTAATGAAACATAGCTGGGTACCTAAGGATTCAAATAAAGCTTTCCAAAATTTTGAATTAAATTTTTCATCTCTGTCACTGACTATTCTCGTAGGAAGTCCGTGTAATCTGAAGATCTCTTTGATAAATAAATGGCTTATGTCTGATGCAGTGTAAGTTGTTTTTACAGGCATCAAATGAGATACTTTAGTCAGCATATCCACTATCACCATAATGGAGTCGTAACCCGCTTGAACACTGGGAAGGCCTGTTCCAAAGTCCATGCTAATGAGTTCCCATTTCATTTGAGGAATGTCCAGAGGTTGAAGTTTTCCTGGCATCATTACTCGTTCAGCCTGAATCCTTTGACATGAAAGACATTGTTTGATGTAGCAAAGTATATACCCTTTCATTCCTGGTCAAAAATAGATTTTTCTTATGACATTAAGGTTCTTTGCATAGCCAGGATGATGGCCGGCAACTGGAGCGTTGTGTCCTTCATGAAGGATTAACTCCTTTAATGTTGGATTCTTAGGAATGTACAGCCGATACTAATAATAGAGAAGCCCATCCTCAAGTGTCCTTGATTCTGTCTTTCTCTTTCTCTTTTAGGTCCTATTGATTAATAACCTGTAGGAGTTTTTGATAATCCTCATCTTCAAGGGAGTCTTCCTTAACCTTGTTTAGGATTGGATTGTCGACTGTGGAAATAGCAATCAGCAACCACATTCTCTTTTCCTGGTTTATATTTTATTTCAAAATCATATTCCTATAAGAGTTCTATCCATCTTCTCTGCCTCATGTTGAGTGTTGCTTGTGAAAAAAATCCATTTTAGACTGTGATGATCAGTGAGATTAACTGAAACTTTCCTCCTAGAAGATAGTGCCTCCAGAGTTTAAGAGCCTAGATGACAGCTAGGAGTTCCAGACCATGATTTGGATAATTTAGCTTGTGGATTCTTAATTTTCAAGAAGTAAAGGCGACTGGTCTGCCTTCTTGGTTTAAGACTCCTCCTATAGCAAGACCGCTAGCATCTATTACTACTTCAAACTCTTGAGTGAAGTCAGGAAGTTTGAGTACAGGGGCTGATGTGAGATTTTGTTTTATTTTGAGGAAACATTTCTCTTGTTCTTTTTTCCATGTAAGTTCGGCTGTCTTTTTAAGTAGCTACGTCAAGGGTGCGGCGATGACTGCATAATCTTTGACAAAGATTCTATACCATCCTATAATGCCCAAGAATCCTCAAATCTCACTGACCATCTTGGGTTGTGGCCAATCTATTATGTCCTTAATCTTTACGGGGTCTCCTAAGATTCCTTCAGGGTTAATTATAAATCCAAGATAACTAACTTCGGACGTGAAGAGCACACATTTACTCATCTTGGCATATAACTGATGTTGGCGTAGAAGATGAAGTACTTTATGTACATGGCCTTCATGCTTTTTTCATCTTTGGAATATACCAAGATATCGTCGAAAAACACCAACACAAAATCATCCAGATATGCTCTGCATATATCCCGCATGAGACGGTTAAAAGTAGCCGAAGCATTCGTAAGACCAAAGGCATCTTGATGAACTCATAATGCCCATACCGGGTGTTGAATGCAGTTTTGTAACCAATGCCTCCTTAATCCGGATTTGATGGTAACCCGATCTGAGATCATTTTTTGTGAATACCTTGGCTCCATGTAATCTATCAAGTAATTCGTCAATGCGAGGAATAGGATACTTATTCTTTATTGATACCTGATTAAGTCCCCTATAATCGATGCAGAGACATAAAGATCCATCCTTCGTCTTTTGGAATAGAACAGGTGCTCCCCAGGGTGAAATGCTTGGTCTTATGAATCCTTCTTCCATAAGCTGACGAAGCTGTTCTTTCAATTCAATAGCTTCAGGGAGGGACATTTTGTAGGGTCTTTCTGAAATTGGTTCACTAGCTAGAAAGGTTTCTATTCCGTGGTCTATGTCCCTTGGAGGAGGTAAATTTGAGAGATCTTCCGGAAATATATCCCAAAATTCCTTAAGCCATTCTAGAGTTGTGTTGTTCCTTGAATCATTTGAAAGAAAGGCTCCATTTCTTTGTTCACTGATGATAGAAGGAATTTGGGTTTGCCTAAAAACCCAATCGAGGATTTCAAAATTTTCCTTATCAACTTGTAGGAAAAACAAAAACACAAAATCAACAACCAAATAATCAATATTTTTGTTATCATAGAGTGAACGAAGTATACCTGAAATGATCCTAGAGTTAGAATGTTGTTTTCGGATTGCACGTTGAAGTATCGTGGATCCTCTTTCGTTATTGATGGACCTAGAGCTCTGTTCATGAGGGTAATGGTGACTCTCTCCAGCTTCTTGTTCTTCAGGACCTTGTACTCTTTGAGCTTCAAAACAAACTTGAGAACCCCACCGCACTCCTCTCGATTGATGTCAAAGAAGTGAACTGCATACCTTTGCAATGCTTCGAGATCAACAAAGAGGTTATTGTGCTCGTTAAACTGTACCTCTCTACCGCCCTTGCCTAAGAATGTTGCTTCAATATGGAATGGTGACCCAAGTTTCTCAAACACTTCATCGTTTATGTGCCGACGAGCAACCTTTACATGTGATGGTTTTGGAAGTAATGATCCTCTCTGTAGTTTATTTTAAGACTTTTTAGCTAATGCTTTGAAGAGTGCCATGTATCCCATCTGTGAGATGCCTCTCTCATAACTTGCTTGCACTTCCATTGGTTCCAGCTGATTCTCGTTCATGAAGGAGGTAAGTAGCCTCCCTTTCAACTTACGAAATTTTTTCTGAGTTATCATCTCTTCAACTACTTCTTTTTGAACTAGACGGCTGTAATGCACTTCGGCATTGAAGCCTACACCGTTCGAGTTTGGATAGGAAAGTGCATCCATCTCTTAATGAAGCACATTGAAGAAACAAACTTCGAGTTACCTTAAAGCTCGTATTCATTTTTTCAGGCCCCCACTACCAACCTTCATGTTCTCAATGTTGCACAGATCTCGTTTTGTTTTCCCACTACCAAGCACGGTGTCTTTCTCTCGCAAACTTGTGATCTTCTTCTCAAGGCCTTGGATTGTCTCTTTGTTTGATGAAATATTTTGAGAGCATGCTTCATTAAGTTTCTTCAGCTGCATGTTCTCCATCGCCAAGAATTGTTTTTGCCTTTCCGCATTCAATCCTCTCATTTCCAAATGTTCGGTGTATCCCAATAGCCCATCCTTGCCATCGCCTGTGAAATGTAAGAGGTTAGTGATATTAGCAAAGGGAGGTGGCGTATTTATTGTAGGATCCTTTGGATAAATAGACCCATTGATCCACAAATCCAAATGATGTTCCTTGTTTGTCCTTCTAAGTTCTTTCTCCTGTTGAGATAAGAAAGACTCCCTCCTACGTTTCTGCAACGGTGTGTACTCTTGCAATACATCAACATGAAGATGATGTGTGTTCTTTTTTTGGGTAAGTGTTAAAGATGAAGGGGCTGAGGATTGCAAGTTCAAATCAGTGTTTTCATCAGGAAAAGAAGAGTTCTCCATTACTAGAGTTGATAGAGAAGAAGACGGAGACTCGAAACTGATGAAATATCTCAGGTTTTGGGAGGGAAGGCCATATTCTCAAGTTTAGAGTTGATAGAGTTCGTGTGGCTTATGCTTCTAGAGGGAACACTTGTAAGTTGGCATTTCAAATTATTAGTCATACGGTTACTTGGATTCCTGATAAGAGAATGAAGGATAAGAATGATAAAGACGGCGGCTACCTACCAAAGAATGCCATTTTGGCTTTTTGTTGCGTAGAAAAGTATCACATAAAATGCACAATTTAACATTTTCATTTTCTCTCTCTAAGCCGACATGGCACTTCTTACAGGGCCCAAAAGTGAGTCCAACTTTCTCTTAATGCTAGATGTTTTTATTGTGCGGGAATGGATAGTTATCTGACTAATAAGATCCACCCATCCATGATTGACAACCTTAGTCAATCCCCACTTACCACCCGACACTCACACATGATTCCGTGTTGTTTAATTACTACCACATTCTTATCACAATTAAAACAATTATTTCTTTTAACTTTCATAACTGAATTTCATTAAGACAACCCTTGAAAACAATATTGAAAACATTGTTTTAGCAAACAAACATCTTTAGACTTAAGACAAGATACTGTCATTCTAAAGTATCTCTGACCAATACTAGCTTGTCTCAAGACCACCTATATAGGGGGGAAAAAATGGCACCCATTCCTTATTTATAAAAACCGGGTGGAAAAAACCATGACCCATAGTCCGGGTGCCCATACGCCAATCGGTTGCCCATACAACCGGGCGGTTCCTCTAGGATAAACTTCATATCCTAAGTAGTATCCACAAGTACAAACAAGCACGGGGTAAAGACTCCACACACACTAAGAAAACCGACTCATCTACGGCGGAATAGCCATCATTACTCATTACCTAGAGTAAAATATTCCAAGGAATCAGAGGTGTCTTGAGAGAAGCTGTCTTAAGGATGGTCAAACATTTCTTTCCTAGGTCAATCAGCCATAACCCAATCATTTTTTTTCTATTTACAATCATTGCTCATTGGTTTCTTGGAAGTTACCTTCCATTTATAGCCAATTTATCCTTCCTAATCCTTACGTATGCAATGCTAGTTTAGAAGTGAACTTTAATCTAGTTAAAGACTTAAGTGAACAAAATGGGAATCCACCTGTGGTCGGCCATGTGCTGCTGCGCTGGTGCCTGCAGACTTTCCTCTGTAGGCCCAGCCTCATGGTCATGAGTGGCTTTATTTCTTTTGGTGCTAATATCCTCTTCATCGATAAGAGAATTTCCTCTGGTTCTCTTTGGAGTCATATTGGTAGCCTTAATAAAAGGACTTAATCGATTAGAGGATTAAATGAATAATCTCTTTTCTTCCTTTTTACCCAAAAATAAGGATTTTTGGAATAAAAAGGTATCCTTGTTATTTATTGGATGAGATATTTTTCCTGTAACTTTCTTGTGCTGTTAGTATTCTCCCATAATTATCATATAATCATCGAGTCTATTTTACTGGATTTCTCCTCAGTCTATATTTCAAGAATATCCTATTTTTGACCTTAATAAATTATGAGTTACCTATCTGCTAGTGGATTACTTACTCTATATGGAATTTGATATGTTCTATCTTTAAGAATTTTTTGGTTCTCATGAAATTGATTTATAACTTTTCCCTTTTATATTTATGAAAAAATTTAGACAAAATTGGGCGATAGTAATTTGTTATACTAATTATTTAGGCTAAGTTAATTTTCCCAACCTTCAAGAGTGATTTTTGATCTCTGGTAATTATTGGGTAATTCTATAAATTCATTTACTAATTTCTTTTCGAAGGTTTATACACAAAATCGATTAGTTTTATTGAAAATAAGTATCTAAACTAATTATCTGAGGTTAAGATATTTATCACGGGTTCCTCAAGATGTTTCTTACCTCTGATAATTATCTCAAAGGTTTTTGGATTAAAATTTGCCAATTTTCCCCTTTTATTTTTCATTAAAAACAGTGTTTTTCTATTGAGATAATTAGTTAGACTGATTATTTAAGGTTAAGATATTTATCACAAATTCTCTAAGATGTTTTTTACCTCTGATAATTATCTCAAATCTTTTTAAACTATTTTCCCTTTTCTATTTTTCCTTAAAATTAGTGTTTTTCTATTGAGATAATAAGTTAAACTAATTATTTGAAGTTAAGATAATTATGATGGTTTTCTAAGATGAGTTTTTTCTCTGATAATTACCTCAAAGCATTTTGGATTAGTTGTTGTTTTTTCCCTTTTATTTTTTTGTAAAAAGAGTGTAATTATATTGAGATAATTAGTTAAACTAATTATTTGAGGTTAAGATAATTATCATGGGTTTCATAAGATATTTTTTTCCTCTCATATTTATCTCAAATAATTTTGGATTAGTTTGCTATTTTTCCCCTTTCATTTTCTCCTAAAACCAATGTAATTCTGTTGAGATAATTAGTTAAACTAATTATCTGAGATTAATATAATTATCATGGGCTCCATCATTTTTTTTTCCTCTGATAATTATCTCGAAGCATTTTGGACTAGTTTGCTATTTTCTCCTTTTACTTTTCTCTTAAAAACAGTGTAATTCTACCTAAATAATTATAAAAATTACTATGAAAATTAAAAAAATAATTTTCCTAGCATAATGACAGTCTAGTATAATTTTCACAACTCTGATAATTATCTCATCTTAATCTAGATTTAATTAGTACAAATATCATTAATTTATGGTTAAAATGAGTAATTTCAACCCTAATATAATATAATAATTAATTAGCTTAGTGTCCCTAAGCTTAATCTCAATAATCAGCAGAGAATTTTGAATTAGGAGAGAATTTTATATTATACATAGGTTTAATCTTCCATTAATTAAGAAAATGTAATTAGGTTAACATAGTTTTACTAATTAAAAAAGGTACCAACTAGAGCTTTTCTCTCTAGTAGTTTTTGCATAGAGGTCCCTCTATATGAGAGAGAATGTACCAAGGCTCCGAGTCTAATTTTTTTGAGAAGGAAGGGGAATTTTTTTGAGCTTTTCAGGGCCCCTAGGCTGTTTCTGGTAGGTTTTGGCACCTCAAGCAAGGTCCCAGCTTTCGACTAGCGCACCTGCTGCTAATTCTGTCCCGGGCAAGTTCCCCACAGCTCCACATAGCCCCCCCCAGCTTCCAGAATCGATTTCTGCTAATTTCTCTGATTTTTAATGATGAAAATTGGAAATATCTGCAATTTCTAGAACCTTGGGATAAGAAAGTCTTTAGCAATAATAATAATGAAACCATCCAATTTTACTTCACTAATTAAATTCCTAGTGTAACCTTTCAGAGCCCGTAACTTTTCCAGATTCCATCGGAATCTGATTTTGAAAAATTCTAACCATAGTAAAGCTCTAGTTACGGTTCCAAAAATGCCAATATCAGCCATAGTTGGATCATTCTGCAGTGTTTTCTCAATAATTAAGTTAAATTTAATAGGCTTTTTACAATTTCTAAGGTTTCAGAAACTGAAAATCTTATAGTTGGGCCAATACAACCACCTGCTTATAGAACCCAAGCTCAATATATCATTGTAGCTACGTACTATTTGACCAAGTGGACAGAGGCTAAAGCAACTCAAAGGAATATTGATGCCAGAACCACAACGGAATTCTTATATGAGAATGTGTTCATAAGATATGGACTATCAATAGAAATTGTCGGTTTGACAGGGGAATTCATTTCCTCAATGCTCCCTATCACCCACAAGAAAATGGACAAGCTGAGCATACAAATAAAATTCATAGCTCGGTATTGACTAAAGTGGTTAGTTCAGGACGGAAAAATTGAGAAATAAATCTCCATGCTGCTATATGGGCTTATCGAGTTTCATTCAAAATAGCTTTAAATGCTACACCCTATAACCTTGTTTATGGCCTTGATGCCATACTGCCAATAGAATTTCTATTACCGACACTGAGGGTAGCTAAGGATCTTGAGTGGACCGGACATAAATTGTCAAAGAGACTTGAAGATTTAGAAAAGCTTGATGAGCAAAGGCTAGAATCTATAGCTTACATCTATGCACAAAAGCAAAAACAAAAACAGGTTTTTGATTCCCATCTAATTACAAAAAATTTCAAAAAAGGGGACTTTGTTTTAGTCTATTCCCTTAAGCAACACATTCCCAAGTTTAAGAAAAAGGGAAATGGACCATTTATCATTGAAGATGTATCTCCAAGTGGAGCAGTTAAGTTGTTCACTCTAGATGGTGAACCAATGGCTAATTGGATTAGTGGATGTCGTTTAAAGAAGTACAATTTGCCGCTAACCAATGAATTTCTAGAAAAGATTCATGCAGCTAAGCAAAGAAAGATAAAACGACAGCAGGTTATTGATGAAGCCCAAGAGGAATCTTGGCTTCAAGTACTCAAAAGGAAAGCTGGATGAAAGCATGTTAACCTGTCGTGCTTTTTGTGCTAGTTAGCAGTTTCAATTTAGCACATCTTCAAAAAGTTGGGTGTCTGGTAAATAATTTACAAATAATATCAAAATTTGTCGGAGGTTGTACATTTGGATTCCTTGTTTCAAGTGATTTCTATTGATATATCATATGTCATAGCTCTTGGAGATGTAGCTCAAGTTATTGTACTAGTTAGCATATGTCAAAATTGTGCTAGTTAGCATTGTCTAGGACATGAAAAAGCATGACAGGTTAACATGCTTTCACCCAACTGCTCTCAAAAATCAACAAAAACCTATTCCCATCAACATTCTGGAACTAGATGACCGACTATGGGAATTGCAAAAAGATGCAGTGTCAACAGATAATGAATGGTTAGATGGAATGGACCTTCGTATCAAAGTACAGTTGAACAATCATAACACAAATGCATTGGTTGATACAGGAGCTTGAGTAAATACAATCAATTATTCCACGTACAAGAAAGCCACAAGTCAGTCTTTGACAGCAAGAATATCGATTGTTAAAGGATTCAACAAGAACCCAACACCAACATTGGGAGTAGTCAACTTAAATGTGATAGTACATGGATGTTCATGCCCCTATCTTTTTGTATGCTTACCAAATGAACACATGAATGAAACAATGATTCTAGGAATCTCATAGATGCGGACATATAATGGAGTACCAGACTCGAATACCAATCAACTCAAGCTATCACCTAAAGATGGACAACTCATTGTTCCAATTGCACCAAGCAAAGAGGAATGGAAAGGAGGTTACTCAAGGGGGTTCATCGTTCAGTACCCTCCGATATAGTGTGCATTTGCGGGGTATTAAAAAAACCCCTTTTTTAACATGTCTGAACGAATAAAATGACCCCTTATTTTAAGAAATTTTCCAAAATTGAATATAAAAACCCCTTATTTCAATGTATCTCTATTAAATTGCCTAAAATTCTTGCATTTTAAAACCCCTCTTATTGAACTCATGTTATACATTAACATGATTACATAGTGCCCCTCGAAGGGAGGTTGCCAGTAGAACAAACCACAAAGCAATCAATCTTCACCCTCCTATAGGCAAGAAAATGCTACAAGTAGCATGCAAGGAGTCAGGCAAATTTGGGTACCAAAAGCACAGATTAAGGAAACGCCGATTCAGATTTGGGTGCCTAAAACTTCACCTACTGTACCAAAGATGGTTCCAAGGTTCAAAACACAAAGAGGAGCATCTTCAAGAGTAGGGAACCTAAAACAAAATGGATTTGGAAGAAAAATGAGCACTTATCTTCTTTGCAAACTGAAAAACCGATGAAGCAATGGAGAGTTAAGTCTCAAATAACTCAACCATATCATTTTGACCGAGAAAAACCAAAATATCAATGGCGGATCAAAGCTCAATAACCATTATTATTGATACCAACAGCTCAGGAAATCAACGTGCCAAAGCATCCTGATGGTACAATCAAGCAAAGAGCACACAAGCTACAAGATTTGTTGTCTTCCAAAAAACCTCGACATCAGAAACCCTTGAGTTAATTACTCAAGACCCAAATCTTGCACAACATAATGGTTTTAATTGCATTAATATTCAAAGCATGGTAGAGCCACCAAGGCTATGCATAGACAAGATTGTTCAACCCATGCACACAGCCGTTCCGGAGTACGCCATCTAGGAGGGGTAGAAGGGAACTAAATAATTAAGGGCAATGTATGATGGAGGAAAAAGTTTGATGTTAACGTGTGATTTTTTGCAAAATTACCTAGTAATGCCCTTAACAAATCATCAACAGGGAAAATTTAACGGATACATATCCTCGATGAGTGTAATTAGTGTATATACTATCAGAAACTCATCAAAGATTGATCCTTTTTTGTTATCTTTTATCATCTTTCTTGATATTGGGACTTGACAATAGAGAAATTAAATAAAAAACAATAAAGTTGTGTTTTCTAGTGGATTTCTTATTTTTTTTGTATTTTCACTTTGCTTTTTTTAGTGCATTTTGTTATTTTCTTTGATTTTTTTAATAAACATGTCAAAAATGAATAATAAATAGCAAATGAGCTTAGATGGGAAAACTGAAGCTACGCTAATGATCAAAAGAACATGGCAGACATGCACAAAAAATTTCAATCAAATCGGTAGATGGAAGCAAGAAACCTAAATTAGGCAGCCAAGGCCTACTTTCACAAATTCGTGCAGAATGAGCTACGGAGATCCGGTTGATTGGTCTTTTTTTGTTATCTTTTATCATTTTTCTTGATATTGGGACTTGAAAATGGAGAAATTCAATAAAAAACAATGAAGTTGTGTTTTTCAATGGATTTTCTTAATTTTTGTATTTTCCCTTTGCGTTTTTAGCACATTTTGTTATTTTCTTTGATTTTTTCAATAAACATGTCAAAAATTAATAATAAATAGAAAATGAGCTCCGATGGAAAATTTGAAACCTTGCTAATGATCAGAAGAACAAGGCAAAAAAACACAAAAAATTTCAATCAAATCTGCAGATGGAAGCGTGAAGCCTAAATTAGGCGGCCAAGGCCTACTTTTGCAATTTGTGCAGCATGAGCTACAGAGATTCGATCGATAAAATTTTTGAGTCTAGCATATATTTCACGGCCTAGTAGGACTAACAAGGGAATTTGGGGGGAAATGGTTTGGGAAGTTCGAGTATAGATACCTAAGGTATTCTAAAATCACCTCATTTCTACTAGTCGCCCTTGGAGAAGAGAGCTCTCAAAAAGCAAAAAACAGCTTGAAGACTACAAAGCGTCAAATTTGACATACGAAGTCAGATTGACTCCAAATGGGCCAAAATTGGATGGGTAGCTTCATGACTATGTAACGGACAAGTCCATAGCTCCAAAAGTGACTAACCAACTCCACAAGCGATCGAGTTACAAAAATTGATGATATAAGAGTCGACAGAGCACGAAGTAATGCCAACAAGATGAAACTTTACCAAATTCAATTTAGGACTTGTTTAAGGTATATTGAATATGTTTAGGTCAAAATTTATCAAGTCTGCTATAAATAATTGCGATTATTTACTTTTGCACTTTTTTGGCTTGAAAATGGTACCTTCACTTCACCTATCATTTGTACACACCTATTATATGCCACATTTCAAGTATGAGCCAAAAGATCGAGGAAAACTTGAAAAATTATCAAAAAACGCAAAGAAGTCTTTTCAGACCAATTTGTGAGTTATTCGTCACATTTTTTGATCCAAATCACCCCATATCTCATACACAAGGTCTACATCATGCCTAGAACCAAGTTGCACCAAAAAATGTTCATTTTGATGAAAAACTTAATAATCATGATTATTTACTTTCTTGCCAAAATGGGGAGAAATTGCAACTTTGACATTATGAAACCAAAGCACATGATGTCCCAAGCCCACTGACCAAGTTTGAGAAAATTTGGACCTCAAAATCTCAAAATCCTTATATGTCTACTGTTTTAGAGATTGAAAGCCTAAATCTGGCACCATTTCCACCCTGTGCACTCAAATGAGCCCACACTTCACTCAGAGCACCCAAATGCTATATATTTCAAACCTAAGATGTCAAAAATGCAAAAGATTGAAAAAAAATTGAGCTATAAATAATCGTGATTATTGACTTTTGTTGCAAATTTTGCTTGAAATTTATGGTTTTGATTTTTTCATGTTTTTCCAAAACTGATTTGAAGCAAATTGGACTCAATTTGTTAGCAATTCAAACTCAAGGGCATTTTAGAGCGAAAATTGCAAAAACTTTCCAGCTTTGGAACTCTATTTCCCGAACAGGAGCAATGCAAGCTACGGAGAAGGCCAAGAAAAGGGTGTCCTAGAAAGAGAAGCTGTAAGAGCTACCATCCTACCAACTAGACCCAATTTTAGTAAAGACAGCCAAGGCAACATACTTGTGTAGAGAACAGCTTGAGGAAAACAATACAACAATTTTCGCTGGCAGGGTTAAAAGTGATTATGAGTAGAGCTGCAACTACTCTTGAAAGAGATCTATGATGTCGTTGAAAATCTAGACACAAACAAGGCCAACAAAAGGCTGGGCCTCAAGGATTTTTACAACCAGGAGCCATGTGGCGTAGATTTCCATAAAGCCTGTTGGAATTAGGGTTGTAGAGAAACACACACAGCTTGGAGAAGACGAAGGAAGCTCAAGGCACACAATAGAGAGTATATTACTTAGTGTGCAATGGAAAGATAGATAGCCCTAGAGTGATGGGCGTATATACAATGCACGGGGGAAAAAACCTCCTAAAGAGGGAAAAAATGCCCCGGCGGTCCTAGTGTGTTCACACACATCACTACCACATGTATATGGTAACAAATCCCCCCTGGAGTGATGCGGTGAACGAGAGCTGGCACATGAGTAAAGGGAAGTGCCATGCCCTGAGGACAGGATCAGTCCACAAAGGGGAGTAAGCCCAAAGCTTTGCGGAAAGCTTCAAGCTTCTCACGAGACAATGCCTTTGTGAAAAGATCTGCAAGGTTGTCCTGTGTTGGCACATAAGCCAAGCTGATCTCTCCTGCTGAGAGCCTCTCCCTGACATAGTGGTAATGCACCTCAATGTGCTTTGTGCGAGCATGAAAAACTGGGTTCCTCGCAACTGCCAATGCGCTCTGACTGTCAGTGTAGATAGTGTTGGCAGTGTCCTGTCCAACACCCAAGTCAGCCATAAGGCGTCTGAGCCATACACACTCAACCGTAGCTGTGAAGACTGCCCTGTACTCAGCCTCACAACTCGAAGTGGCCACAGTAGGTTGCTTCTTGCTCAACCATGATATACATGAACTGCCAAGCATGAAACAAAAACCACTTGTGGACACTCGCGTGTCAAAACAACCAGCCCAATCTGAGTCCGAAAAAGCATGTAAGTCTGGCGGCAATGATCCCCCCTTGGGATAAAACAAGCCAAGATGTAAAGTGCCACTAAGGTAGCGGAAAATCCTCTTGACAGCCTGCCAATGCTTAGACCCTGGGCTATGCATAAATCTGCTGACCTGCGAGACTGCAAACTGAATATCTGGCCTCGTGTTGCATACATAAATGAGGCAGCCAACAGCAGTTTGGTAAAGAGTGACATCAGCAGGATCGCCAGCATCATGTAGACTCAACTTCAAACCTGTTTCCATGGGAGTGGCAATAGGTTTGCAATCCTCAAGTCCAAACTTACATAGCAATGTCTCTATGTAACTTTTCTGACACAAGGCAATACCACCATCACACTGCTTAAACTGTATACCCAAGTAATGATGCAACAGCCCCAAATCTTTCATCTTGAAAGTAGCATTCAAATCAGCCTTAAATTCAGCAATATGTCTCTCATTTGGTCCAGTGATCAGCAAATCATCAACATAAAGAACCACAATGAGAAATACATCATCCTCACGCTTTACATACAATGTGCTTTCTGTTGGACTGTTACGAAAGCCTCGTTTAACCAAATGAGTGTCAGCTTTCTCATACCAAGCACGAGGAGATTGCTTCAACCCATACAAAGCCTTCTTACATTTGCACACTTTGTCCTCTTGTCCTTTTATGACAAAACCGCGAGGCTGCGTTACATAAACTTCCTCAAATATGTCACCATTCAAGAAAGCAGTAACAATGTCTGATTGATGTACATCCCAACCAAAATGAGCTGCCAATGCACATAGAAAACGCACAGTAGTCATACGACAAGTGGGAGCAAAAGTCTCTTCATAATCTATGCCTTTTTGTTGTGCATAACCCTTTGCAACAAGTCGAGCCTTATGGCGATCGATCTCACCATCCGGCTTGCGTTTCAACTTGTAAACCCACTTCGTACCAATGGCCTTTTTGCCAGGAGGCAAATCGCATAAAGTCCATGTGTCATTCTCTATAAGTGCATCATATTCTGATTTCATGGCAGCAATCCAATTTTCTGAATTCTGTGCTTCATCAAAAGACAGAGGCTCCTCAACATCATGTAAACTAGACACAGCCAAAGCATAACAATCTGATGCATAAGATGCATGGCGAGAGCCTGAACGAGTACGACTAGATAAAGGTGCATCCAATTTACTATCACGCAAAGTGTGCACCAGCCATTTTGGCATACCTCTAGCCTGCTCATTTTCAGCCCTTTCCTCATCAAGTACATCATGTACATCTGCATCAGTAATAGGCTGTTCTAAAACATTTTCAAAAACCCCCATAGGCTGTACATTTGCCTCATTGGAACTTACATTCGTATTTCCACCACTGAAAAGAGGCAACAAAGTGTCATAAATGTCCTGTGAGCTTACATTACTGTCTCTAGTACATGACAGCAAGGGTTGAACAGAATCTTCCACAAACACTACATCCCGTGAAACCAAAATACGTTTTGTTTGCGGATGATACAACCTGTAACCTTTGCTTTCAGTACTATAACCAACAAAAATACATTTGACAGCCTTATCATCCAATTTTCTGCGCTGCACTTGTGGCACCAAAGCATATGCCAAACAGCCAAAAACACGCATGTGCTCAATAGAAGGTTTTCTATCATGCCATGCTTCATATGGAGTAATAGAATGCAAAGCTTTCGTAGGACACCTGTTAAGTACATAAGTGGCACACATGATGGCCTCAAGCCAAAAAGAATGCGGCAAAGCTTGACTTTTGACCATACATCGTGCCATTTCCGTTAGTGACCTGTTTTTCCTCTCAGCAACACCATTTTGCTGAGGTGTATAAGGCATTGTACATTGGTGTTTTATCCCACGACTAGCCAGAAATGCATTAAATTCATGAGACATATACTCCCCCCCTCGATCGGAACGGAGGGTGCCCATAGTACATTTTGAGACATTTTCAGCCATAGCCAAAAATTGTTTGAAGCACATAAAAACTTCGGACTTCGCTTTAAGCGGAAATACCCACGCATGCCTGGAGTAATCATCAATGAAAGTCACGAAGTACAGGTAATTGCCCAAGGACGGAGTTTGCATGGGCCCACAAACGTCACTATGCACAAGCTGCAACCTGCATGTGGCCCTAACTGAACCATCCTTTGGAAACTTAGAACGCTGCATTTTACCCAGAATACAGCCTTCACAAACATGTTTGATAGGTGCTTCAAGAGGCGGCAAAGAAGCAACCATATCAGATTTCTGCAAACGCAGCAAACTGGCAAAATTCAGATGACCAAAACGTGCATGCCAAAGTTTTGCATCTGAAATAGCCCTTGAATCTGCAACAGCATTTGCAAAATTTTGTCCACACTTGTCATACAAAGTGAGCTTATACAGCCCACGGCACAAAAGCCCAGATGCAACAATTTCATCACCAAAACTAAGATCATGAACTGTACATCTGTCATCCACAAATTTGACTACAAGTCCAAGTCTAGCAAGTGCGGATACAGACAATAGATTCTTCTTGATCCCAGGTACATAAAGTGCATCAACAAGTGTGAAGGAACTGCCATTAGCAGCAGTGAGCACAATCTTTCCAACTCCCTGAACTGGATAAGAGGCGTTGTTGGCACAAGTGACTGAATTCCCATGAGGGACAGACTCGAGAGAGGTAAACAATTCACGATGTGAGGTAATGTGCTTTGTAGCACCACTGTCGAAATACCACACATGTGAATCTGCAGCAACTGACAAGCATGCATCATGGACAGCAGGATTGTAAGTGCACTCTGCGCTAAAAGCCCATTCTGCATCAACATCAGCATCACAATCTCCTTTCACAGAAGACTCAACAATGGCTGCATTTGTAGTGGAACCAGCATTTGCAGTGGAACCACCCTCTTTCTTCTTAGCCTCTTTGGCCTTCAACTTAGGACACGACTTGATCAAGTGATCATTCGCTTTACAATAATGGCAACGCATCGTCTTTTTGCCCTTATCACCAGAATTGCCAGACGAAGTGCTGCCAGCAGAAGCATTAGGAACAGAAATTTTGCCACTCGCAACAGAACCATAAGAAGTGGCTGCATTACTGTTACCACCCTTTCTTTGAGAAGCAATAAAAGCCTGTTCAACTGCACGCTGCCTAGTCCTGTTTTTTCTAGAAAGTAACTCTTGCAACAGCAATGTGCATAATGCATCAAACTTGACAACTTCAGGATTTCCTTGGGTCATCAGTCTCCAAGTACTAGCAAAAGTCTGGTAGGAATCTGGTAAGGCATCAAGAACAGTCTGCACAAGGGAACTGTCAGAAATGACTTCACCTGCAGAAATGAGTTGCTCATTGATATCCTTGACACTAGCAAGGAAAGTGTCCATATCATCTTCCTCATGCATAATCTTCGACTCTAGCTCTTTACGCAGCAAAGCAATTTTAGCCTCATTGCGGCTTGCATAAAGACCTGCTAGAATATCCCAAGCCTGTTTTGCAGATTTTGCTGAACGGATGTGAGGAATAATGGTGCGCTTCACAGACAACGCAATCAATGCATGAGCCTGCGCATCCTTAACATCCCAACGAGCTTGTTCTGCTGTAGGCAAAACAACTCTAACAGCTGCAATCCTTGCAGCAAGACCTGCAACATCCTCAACATCGCCTACATCTTCAGAACCAGGACGTACATCAATGCCCTGCACAATGTTCCAGACACCTTTTGACACAAGAACATGTTGCATCATATAAGCCCACATAGGGTAGTTGTCCCCATCCAACCTGTCCTCAGCAGCAAACATCTTGAACACATCTGTGTTGTTGTTGTCAGCCATGGTAAATGCTGCACCTGATGTGAAAACTGCCCGAAAATAGGAGAAATGGAGCGGGAACAACTTGTGCTATATAGCACAAACCGTAGAAGACTATAAGGCACCTGTTATGCAGAAAACGGCACTGACAAAAAATTTGCACAAAATGACGAAATAGCCTGTGCAGTACTGCCCGTAGTGGAAACGGAGGCCGAAATGAGCCCAAATCAAAATTCTGAGCAAACCGAGCTCTTCGATCTCTCCCAAAATATTTGTCGACCTGCGAACGCTTGCCAAAGCTCACTGAAATCGGAGAAAGTGAGCAGGCGTGTGCTGGAGCAGCTGGCGACTAAGCCCGGGAGGACGTGACCTGCTCTGATACCAATTGTTGGAATTAGGGTTGCAGAGAAACACACACAGCTTGGAGAAGACGAAGGAAGCTCAAGGCACACAATAGAGAGTATATTACTTAGTGTGCAATGGAAAGATAGATAGCCCTAGAGTGATGGGCGTATATACAATGCACGGGGGAAAAAACCTCCTAAAGAGGGAAAAAATGCCCCGGCGGTCCTAGTGTGTTCACACACATCACTACCACATGTATATGGTAACAAAGCCTATGAGTTGTTGTCTACAATTAAAAAGGATGGATCAGCCCAAATCACTGACCAACAAGGGCAGAAAGTAGAAGTGGTTATCACAAAAGAGATTGTATTTTCACTTTGCTTTTTTTAGTGCATTTTGTTATTTTCTTTGATTTTTTTAATAAACATGTCAAAAATTAATAATAAATAGCAAATGACCTTAGATGGGAAAACTGAAGCTATGCTAATGATCAGAAGAACAAGGCAGACATGCACAAAAAATTTCAATCAAATCGGTAGATGGAAGCGAAAAGCCTAAATTAGGCGGCCAAGGCCTACTTTCGCAAATTCGTGCAGAATGAGCTACGAAGATCCGGTTAATTGGTCTTTTTTTGTTATCTTTTATCATCTTTCTTGATATTGGGACTTGAAAATGGATAAATTCAATAAAAAACAATAAAGTTGTGTTTTTCAATGGATTTTCTTATTTTTTGTATTTTCCCTTTGCTTTTTTTAGCACATTTTATTATTTTCTTTGATTTTTTCAATAAACATGTCAAAAATTAATAATAAATAGCAAATGAGCTCAGATGGAAAAATTGAAGCTACGCTAATGATCAGAAGAACAAGGCAAACAAACACAAAAAATTTCAATCAAATCCGCAGGTAGAAGCCTGAAGCCTAAATTAGGCGGCCAAGGCCTACTTTCGCAATTCGTGCAGCATGAGCTACAGAGATCGGATAGATAAATTTTTTGAGTCTAGCATAGATTTCACGGCCTAGTAGGACGAACAGGGGAATTTGGGGGGAAATGGTTTGGGAAGTTCGAGTATACATACCCAGGGTATTCTAAAATCACCTCATTTCCACTAGTCGCCCTTGGAGAAGAGAGCTCTCAAAAAGCAGAAAACATCTTGAAGACTACAAAGTGTCAAATTTGACATACGAAGTCAGATTGACTCCAAATGGGCCAAAATTGGATGGGTAGCTTCATGACTATGTAGCAGACAAGTCCATAGCTCCAAAAGTGGCTAACCAACTCCAACAGCAATCTAGTTACAAAAATTGATGATTTCACAGTCGACAAAGCACGAAGTAATGCCAACAAGATGCAACTTTACCAAATTCAATTTAGGACTTGTTTTAGGTATATTGAATATGTTTAGGTCAAAATTTATCAAGTCTAGCAAAAAAAGTTGACTGCTATAATCAATTGCGATTATTTACTTTTGCACTTTTTTGGCTTGAAAATGGTACCTTCACTTCACCTATCATTTGTACACACCTATTATATGCCACATTTCAAGTATGAGCCAAAAGATCGAGGAAAACTTGGAAAATTATAAAAAAACGCAAAGAAGTCTTTCCAAACCAATTTCTGAGTTATTTGTCACATTTTTTGATCCAAATCACCCCATATCTCATACACAGGTTCTACATCATGCCTAGAACCAAGTTGCACCAAAAAATGTTCATTTTGATGAAAAACTTAATAATCATGATTATTTACTTTCTTGCCAAAATGGGGAGAAATTGCAACTTTGACATTATGAAACCAAAGCACATGATGTCCCAAGCCCACTAACCAAGTTTGAGAAAATTTGGACCTTAAAATCTCAAAATCCTTATATATCTACTGTTTCAGAGATTGAAAGCCTAAATCTGGCACCATTTTCACCCTGTGCACTTAAATGAGCCCACACTTCACTCAGAGCACCCAAATGCTATATATTTCAAGCCTATGATATCAAAAATGCAAAAGATTGAAAAAAAATTGAGCTATAAATAATCGTGATTATTTACTTTTGTTGCAAATTTTGCTTGAACTTTATGGTTTTGATTTTTTCATGTTTTTCCAAAACTGATTTGAAGCAAATTGGACTCAATTTGTCAGCAATTCAGACTCAAGGGCATTTGGAGCGAAAATTGCAAAAACTTTCTAACTTTGGAACTGTATTTCCCTAACAAGAGCAATGCAAGCTGCGGAGAAGGCCAAGAAAAGGGTGTCTTAGAAAGAGAAGCTGTAAGAGCTACAATCCTACCAACTGAAGCCAATTTCAGTAAAGACAGCCAAGGCAACATACTTGTCTAGAGAACAGCTTGAGGAAAACAATACAACAGTTTTCGCTGGTAGGGTTGATTATGGACACCAAGTAGAGCTGCAACTGCTCTCGAAAGAGATCTATGATGTCGTTGAAAATCCATACACAAAGGAGGCCAACAAAAGGCTGGGCCTCAAGGATTTCTACAACCAGGAGCCATGTGGCGTAGATTTCCATAAAGCCTATGAGTTGTTGTCTACAATTAAAAAGGATGGATCAGCCCAAATCACTGACCAACAAGGGCAGAAAGTAGAAGTGGTTATCACAAAAGAGATCGTGGTTGAGGCACTGAAGTTGCCAACTGAAGGGATGACAATGCGGGCCAAGGACAAAAAGACAGCAGGCACCTTCACCAAGGAGATTGTTGCTACAAATTTTGCTAACCTCATCCAAAAGCATGTGGAAGAACCAGCACGTCTGTACCACCAGCACTTCCACTTTCTAACAAAGAGACCACCGTAGTACACAACACCAAATCATGCAATTGCGACTACATTCACCCAAGTGTTGAAGTCGACAAGCAGGCAACTGATTGATCATGCTCAGTATGTACTAACTACAGTGAAGGGCACCAAGAAAGAAGGAAAAATCACCTAGCTGGGCATGGCGCACTTGAAGTACTGACAAGAATAGCATACCATGTTATTGGCATGGCTGACAATTTGCTACCAGCCCCAGACCAGAACACATGGATTGTGTGTGCACAGCCTTCTCCGAGAACTGCACGGTCGTCAAAGAGAGTTTACAAGTTAGATGAAGAATTGGCAAAAAGATCTCATGAAGCTCATAGTAGTGAGAGCTTGGATAATGAAGAGGGAAGAGCAGAATAGAAGAGATGAAGAAGAAAGCAGTAGCTTCACACCAAAAGGAACCTGAGAAGATAAAGGAGACGTTTGAAAGAGAAAAACAAACTTACAAAAGAAGCCGCCAAGCTGCAGGTGAGGACCCGGCAAAGTGGGCTCCCAAAGAGATAAGGGGTCCCAGAACTAAGAGTCCTACAAGGAAAGAAGCAAAGGAGTCCATAGACTTCCTTGAGTGCATGTATGCAGAGAGAAAAGCCCTCACATTAAAAGAAGCTCAAGAAGCTGAGATAAAAGCAAGAGAAGAAGCAGCAGAGCAGCAAACACAAGTGAAAGCTACTACACAAAGTGAGACATAGCACAATCAGGAGGAAATTTCTCCGAAGCCTACCTCACCCGCTACAGAACAGGTAGACCACCCAATGCCAAGCCCTCCCCCTTCACCAACAGTTAGACCCAATGAAAGAGAGGAAGCCAAAGAAAAGGAGCTTCAACACCAAGCAGTCAGTTTTGAGCAGCCCAACGCAACAAAGACAAAGGCCACCCCTTCTACAACCACCCAACAGGAAACGGACGAGGCATCCATGAAGCCTCAAGAAGACAAAGCAGCCGAGGAAACTGCACAGCCTCAAAGAGAGGCAGAAACCCCGTCGCAACCACAAAAAGCCGCCACAAAACCACCTAAAGAGTCACAAGCTAAAATGGCTGAAACATCTAATATCCTATAGCATGAAGATTGACAAACAAATGACAAAGTCATCCTGCAAGTGAATGAACATGCCAAGCAGATGCAGGAGATGACTAAAAAAATGCGAGAAGCAACACTTAGCCGCAGTACGAAGGCTAAAGAGTTGGAGATGGTCATTGACACTCTACAAGGTGAGCTAGAGGACAAGATGAATGTCATTATAGGTTTGCAAAGACAAGTCTACAAGCTAAAATCTGAAGCCAAACAACACCAGCTAGCCAAAGAGAAGCATCAAAAGGAAATGGAGGAGCTGGGAGAACTTCTCACCCAATTATCAAATGCATGCAAGACCAAAGACCAACAACTGATAGACGTAACCAATGAACTCTTAACCACAACTCTGCCAGTTTAGAAGATCGAAGTGCAGCTCGATGTAGAAAATGCCTCTCTTCAATACTCAAAGCAAAGGATTAATGATCAGGCAGCATTTTTGCAACAGATAAGGGAAAATCCTGCAGTTGACTTGATCAAAGGTAAGATGAAGTATATAAGGAATTGGAGAAGAAGAACAAGGATCTCGAGCTAGAGCTAAATCTAGAGCAACCACAAAGACGAGACCTTGCGCTGATCTGGGTACAATGCGAAGAGAAACTACTCAAGGAGATAGTAGAGCTAAAGAGAGTCAATTAGCTACTACGAGAGGGACAACCAGAGACACAAGAAGAATCTGGCACCTTCAAGCAACCAAGTATTAAAATTCCATCAGTCTCTTTTGTTGAGATGGAAATACTGCCGACAAAAGAGAAGAAGATTTTCAGGTACCACTAACAGATACTGAACAAGTGCCCATGGTCCAACTTTCCAAAGCTGAGGAAGATGCACTCAAAGAACATGTTGCTCAGGAGACAGATGAACAATGTATTGGGAGTTGAGAGTTTTCTATTCAATCAATGTCACTCAACTCACTCCCAACCAAATCAATGCACAATGGCATCAACAATCATTGCCATATCCTTTGATCAAGGTAGAACTGTTAAAGTAAAAGAAAGACTATATAAAGATAAGGAAGAAGAAGGCGTAGAGGATGTTCACCCCAAGTGGTAAAAGAACTGGTTGAACAAGAATCCAAGATATTTGATTCTGTTCACAAGAGCACCTGCAACCCTTCAGAAAGACCCAACCTTTTGTCTTGTACCACGGGTAAGGACATGGCAAGCACATGAAGCACTGAATAAGAAGCGGCCTAAACGGCTAAACTATCCGAGATTGCCAGCTCTAGAGCAGGGATCGGCGATAGAGGAATACATTGTGAAAACATTAACGGGCACCATGACATTCTTCAAGAGACTTCGTGACCTCTCATGTGCTATGCTATACAAGATCTATTGAATGATACTCACATGTATTGAAACTTTTCACGAGCCAGAGCAAGCAGGAGTACCATGGATGTCATTCCTCGAAGGCAATCAGAGCCTCTTCTATGACTTAAGTGGCCAGCCTTCCGAAGAAGTTCTTTACGTATTCTATGCTAGATGCATGTTTTTGCCCTCATGTTTTTGGCATTTGAGGAAGCATTTTATACAGAGTTCTTCACTTGGCAAACGAAGATATTTGAGCTAGTGATATGCAACCTCATCTCCAGATTTGTTGGCTATTCAGTCATTAAGCTTCAAAACAGAGTCACCATGCAGTTCTTACAGGTACCTGACAAAGAGAGAAGACTGAGATATGAGAAAGCACTCCATGTGCTTAAAGATCGCCTCGCCAGTCATCAACCCAAAGATTACTTCAGCCCATGACTGTGGTGTCAAGGGACGACACAGGCGAGGAAGGGGGGAATGTTAGCAGCAATATAACTCATATCACATCTTTTGGAGCTTCCATTGTAAAAACACTTATTATTTTGATGAATTGAGAATATTGTAACTCCTATTTTCCAGATAAAGATTGTAATTGATGAGCCGGGGTTACAAGCTTCCAGATTGTATCAACCTGTCTTTAGTTAGGTCTCTTAGATTATTAGTTTTGACCACCAAAAACCTTGGCTAAGCTATAAAAGCCAATTTTTGTAAATTTTAAAAAAGCTTTGAATAATAGAAACAAAGCGTGAGCTAATGGCGATCACTTCTCTCCTTCTTTCACTTCCTTCTCCCTCCTCGATTGTCACATTGCAGTCGTGTATGTTGCGTTGCAACCGCAGATAAGAGCTCTACGCATTGATGTAAGCCCTTTCATGGTATTTTGTAGCTTTTGGCATCGTCGACCAGTGGCCTAATTTCATCATAAGTAGGAATTTAAGCTTTAAAATATAAAACTAAGTATAGGCGGAGTATTGGGGCATCATTGCTAAGCATTTAGATGCATTCTGGGTCAAAAACGACTAGATCAAAAAGTCACTGCTGTTAATAATTTTCATTTTTTCATTTGACCTAAAGTGAGCTTTGAGACCATAAGCATGTGTGATTAGGTCTTATAAACATGTCCTAGAAGTTTCATTACGTTTGGATGTTGTTTGATGTTGTAATGGATGTGATTTGTTTGCCGATGAGCGATTGGCTATTGGTGATTTTAGTCATTTGAGTGTAGCTTGAGTTAGGTGCGAGTTGGTTGTTTTTTTCCAAGAGATTGACAACCTCTTGTAGCCTCTATGCACTAGTCGAGCTTCGTCCCATAAATTGACAATTGTATTTCTGGTTATCGCTACGTCTGCAATAAGATAGGAGTGCGGTTAGACAACCATCCCACATTCTCCTTCCTCTTCCCTACCCTCATTCCCCGCTATCTCTATCCACCTTCAAAGGTGTTTGAGGCCTTGGGACTGAGGCTAGCGGGATGGTTAATGCTTTTACAATGTTTATGTTATTCTTGCAATGCATGAACCTTTCCATCTTCATTGCAACACCTAGGTCAAAAGAAACACAAAGATTGTATTGTACCAAGTCTCTCTTTATGGGAGAATCTATAAAAAAAAAGCCTTTTGGAGGACCAGATCCACATAAATCTGATCCTCAACTCTTGTCATGTTTTCTAACTCTCTCTCTCTCTCTCTCTCTCTCTTGCAAAATTATTGCTCATGCCAAGTTTATTAAGTATAATGGTTGTTGACAGACACACTAGTATGTTAGTTTGTTGGTCAATCAGATGTAGTTGGATGGTCAGTCGGATATGCTTTGCCGGATTGTAATAGATCCGATTATGGTCAGTCGTATTGTACTAAATTAGATACTTAACATTTAGTTGTATTCCAAGACTGAGGTTGTTATAACTACATTCAGGTGAAGCAAACTTATAAGCTCACTCTGCGCATGTATGGATCCGACTGAAATGGGTTGAGTTTGTAGTTCTTTTCTTGATGAATAGAGTGGATCTGAGTTCTATTTTGAGTTATATTCTTGCTCTATTACATCTCACTTTTGTATCACTTGTTGTATCTGAATGTAGTCTTGAGTTGTGTGAGGTTAAGGGTAGTATTTTAGTCAAATTTTCTTTGTGTTGATGAACCACAACACATTTGGAGATCCTACGGGTTATGTCCTCTTTTATGAGTTCATAAGTAGTTGTTTGTTATCGCACTTATGGATGTTTTCTGGGATGATGCATGTCCAAGTGGGGTAGGAGAATCTTGCATATATTATACAAGGGCTCAAGCCAAGGCAGGCAACATAGATCCATTTCATTATGATGTTGTTCCTGATGATGATGGAATTGATCCACCACTTGAAGAATTGATGTTAAATTTTGGTGCAGAGAGTTCTGGCACAACAGAGGGAAGGGCAGTGAGGAAATTTTTTGTGGAGTTACTCTTGATAGGAGGACCTGTGAGAAGTAGAAGATGACTCCACTTGACCCATTCAAGGTTTCTAACAAGCAAAGATCTACAAGAATCCCAAATCCTATTTCCATGGCCAAGCCACCTCCTAATCTGCAAATTAAATCAACAAAGTTTAGAGAAAAGTCTAAGGAAGACGTAGATTGTCATGTGGTGCAATTTGAAACGAGATGACAAGCTAGTGGATATCAGGTGATATACATGGATCCTATCAAATTACAAAAATTTGTAGCTACATTGAAAGGTAAGGCCATGAGTTGGTTTAGCCAATATGGTATGACTCACTTTTTTACTTACAATGCACTTGGAGAATCCTTTTTACAAAGGTTTAGAAAGGAGAAAACTCATACATACATTTTAAGAAAGTAGTGTCTTGTATCAAACAAGGTACCATGCTTGTAGAGGATTTTGCTCAGAAAATCAGGATTTTTGTTGAAAGATTACAGGGTAATGAGAGACCCACTGATGAGATGTTAGTTGGCTATTTTCTAAAAGGTTTAAGGAGTGGTATTGAGAATTTTGTGTCCAGTATTGATATTGCAAGTGGTTTTAATATCTCAGTACATGCTGCATCCAGGGTGGAGAAGAGGATTGGCATGACCAAGTCTAGCAAAAGAGGAAGCAAGGATTTTGAATCTGGTTCTGGTTCTGGTTCAGGTACAACTTCTTCTTTTGAATTTATTCAGAGAATTCATTGATGAGGAGGATAAGAAGAAGAAGAAAATACTCCTGATAAGAAAAAGAAAGAAAAGTAGGTGTTGAATTGACTTCATTCAACAGTTAAAGAGTATTGGATATTCAGTAATTGCTCCTAAAGAGAAAATTTTCTTTGAAATTTGTGAAAAGGGTGGTCAAATAACTGCTCAGGGTTGGTATAATCGAACATAGAGGAATAAACCACCTTCTAATACTAGGCAAGGTACTGCTTCAGCTCAGGCTAATCAAGTGGCTCCATGCAGAGGACAACCACCTAGTCAGGGAGATTAGAGAGCACCTGGGAGAAACCAAGACAACAATCAAAGAAGACCCCAAGGGGTGATGCCTTGTGTTTACTGTGGTTATCCTAATCATTGGGTTGGGCTCCGTCGTGCATTATGGGTAAAACATAGAGAAGAAAGAGGTATTCTAATTGTTCCTTTTAATCAGGAGAATCAGCAAGCAGGTCCTCCACAACCTCCCCAAAATCAACCTCAGGCACAAGCTAATGTCATTATCATTGATATTCCATGTAAGATAAGGGAAGCTAGAGCCTGAGAGTCCACCACCCAACCACCCATTATATAGCAAATCCCCTGGCCCTTTGCCCTAGTTGGACTCCCTTTCCACACCGCCTAGCCCTGCCCTGCCTTTGTCTAGTCCGGCCTTGCCGGTGTCCTGACATTACTCCCCCTTAAGAAGAGTTTTCATCCTTGAAAACAAAAGTGGGGAACTTCTTCTTAAGAACACTAATGTTTTCCCAAGTGGCACCTTCTTCAGGTTGGTCTTTCCACTTGATTAAGGCTTGTTGACGTACATGATGATGTGTACGCAACTCATGATAATCAAGAACACGTTCAGGTTCATGCGGTAGGGTAGGAGGTTCAATGAAATCAACCAAAACCTGTTGGTCAATGGCTTACATGAAACACCAGATGAATGCGAGAATGTGAAGGTAGTAATAATTTGTAGGCACGATCACCTACTTGCTTGAGTATTTTGAAAGGCCCACAATATCGAGGAGATAATTTAGGTGTTGGCCCAGTTTTCAGACTTTTTGAATGTTCTGGCACATGTAAAGATACTTCTTCCCCTTCTTCAAAGGTAACTTGCCGACGTTTCTCATCAGCGTACTTCTTACACCAATCCTGTGCTTGTTGGACATTCTGATGAGCAAGTTTTAGCATATCCATTTGGTCTTGGAGAAAATCCTTAACATGTTGGAGTTTTTTGGTTGCCAACCCCACCGTAACTCGTGACCTAGGTTGAAACCCATACATAAGCATGAAAGGACTAAAACCTATTGTGACATGCTTAGCACTGTCGTAGTCAAACTCGAGAATAAGTAAGTATTATTCCTTTTGTTGACGTATGCTCTTAGCATATCCTCTAGCACCTGGTTAACCCGTTCCGTCTGACCATCCATTTTTGGATGATCAGCTGTACTGAGGTTTAGTTGTGTACCCAATCGTTTAAATACATCTCTCCAAAAATGGCTGTTAAACTTGGGATCATGGTCACTAACAATGTTACTTGGCAAACCATACAATTTGTATAGATTGTCCATAAATAACTTGGCTAGTTCTGGTGTTTTAACCGTTGATTTGGTCCGAATAAGCTTACATAGTTTAGTCAACCTATCTACGACCACCCATACCGAGTCATGACCTCGTACAGTGGTTGATAAACCCACAATAAAACCCATAGAGATGCTTTCTCATTTTCCATTGGGAATCTCCAAAGGATGTAAGAGTCCTCCTGCTTTCAGGCACTCTGCTTTGTTAACTTGACATTTTTGGCAATGCAAGACATAAGCTTGAACAAAGCCATGTAGACCTGGCCAGTAAAATTATCGTCGTAGGAGAGCATAAGTTTTTCTGATCCCCGGGTGCTCTGCACTTGGACTATCATGACATTCATAAAGAATTTGGCACCGAATGTCGATGTCCATTGGTATACAAACTCTCCCCTTATGGAATAGGTACCCATTGTGGATGGTAAAATGCTTCCATCGATGTAGTTCATCACTTGATAAAGGAGAACTAGGTGTGGAGGTTAGTTGTACACTATAAGACCAATTTAGGAAAAATGGGAATTATTCAAGTCCCATTTTTTGAAATGAAATCAGAATTTGGATCTTTTTCAAGGGAATTCTTATTCTTATTGAAATTAAAAATCATGAATTAAGTTGTTCAATTTGGCTTCTTGATACCACTTGATAGAGCAAACAAGTGGAATATATAGAGACAACCACTATGATATTGAAACAAGCAATCAAATGTTTTTGCACATATTCAAGTGAATCTCTTTCGATACATATTGTTCCTTCTTGATTTTTTGAATTGTTATGACATGCATGTTAATGTAGGATGCCAAACTCTATGGAAATGCAAATCCCTACTACCTAGCTTGCAATTTATAGTCTAAACTAAAGATTAATGTTGGAGTGTCATGCATATCTACTAAGGGGGAAAACCCTTACCTTTAAAATTACTTGGATGAAAGATAGAGACCCCATCTGTTCCACTTGGAGGCTAAAATATTCCCAAATAAGAAAAAGCTTAAGTTGTGCCGCTTAGGGATTATAGGGGCCAAACTTAATGTTAAAGGAGTGGAGTCTCAAACATTCATGGTTTTTCCCGCCTAGGGTAGTTGGAGGCTCCAACTCAAGCTCAAGCCATGTGATGGTTTCTTATCTAGTGTGGCTGGAAGTTCCACCCTCCACTCACCTTGCATCACTAGGAAGTTACACTATAAGAGTTTGAAACTCCACACCGCCTATGAGGACGGAGGCTCGAACTGAGGTTGGAGCCTCAATCCTCATACGTGGTTTGTCGCCTAGTGTGGCTTAAATCTGATCCCCCATCCTTAGAGGTGGTTGCTTGCCTAGTGTGGCCAAAGGCTTGAACTTCAACTCGAGCCCCCAAGATCCTTATATGTTGTATCTTTCTTAGTGTACTTATACAGGATCTTTTACCTCATGTGGTTAGAGGGTTCGAGTCTCCATCCTTACAAATTTTTTGTTGGTGGTAAATGTCCTTACAGGTGGTTATCTTATCTAATGTTGTCGGAGGCTCAAACCTAAGTTCGAGCCACAATCCTTACAGGTGGCTTCTTGCCCCACAATCCTTACAGGTGGCTTCTTGCCCACAATCATTACATGTGGGTTCTTGCCTAGTCTGGTTAGAGGCTCAAACTTAAGTTCGAGCATCTATTCTTATAGGTGATCTTTTGGCTAGTATAGTTGGAGGCTCGAACTTAAGTTCGAGCCTCTATTCTTATAGGTAGTCTCTTGGCTAGTATAGTTAGTTCGCATGGTTTTCCCCACCTTGAAGGCTCAAAATTAGGTTTAAGCCCCATGGTTCTCTCCACTAATAGGCTCCACAACTAGAGTATGCATTAGACATTTAACAGCGCCTTATGTCAAACAATCATGGAATTTGCTTTCTTTAACGTATAGCAAATACACTAATTCTATCCTAAATAATGTCACTTACACACCTCACTCTTGCCAATCGACAACCAAAAGCACTCACTCGCAACCTCCGGTTAGCTCGAAGATCCATGCAACATGCTCAGCCATAGCTTCCCTACAACACCTACTCTATCCTAGATTCAAGGAATACAAATGCCTTCCACCGAACAAGGCACAGCCAGTCATAATTACCCTTTGTAAGCACTAGCCTTATCCAAACTGAACCTAGAAAGACGCTCAGAACAACAAATCTTGTCTTTGTAGGCATAGAAGCAATTAGCCACTCACAAGTTGGATCCCAATCTATTTAGGAAAGGCACAATAGAGTGTGCGGTTGCCATACTCACATGCGTGGCAGTGATGAAGAGAATATGAAGAGACTGCATTGCAAGGTACGCGATAGATAATCTTGCGAGGATGATACTGGAGTCCATTTTGTCAATGTAGCTCACTAGTAAATAGGAAGTGCAAACCTAGCGTATTGCTACTTGCAAGCTTGCAGTGTTCAAGGTCTGCTTTTTTCTGGTTGATTATACCTTGCCAGGTTGCGAGCTTCAGAAATCCTTCAAGCTTGCAAACCCATGGACGTCTACAATATGTAGATATTGAGGCCTACAATTTGATTGAGTGTACCTTGCCAGGTTTCAAACTTCAAAAATCGTTTGAGCTTGTAAACCCATGGATGTCTACACTATGAAGATATCGGGGCTGCAGTCCGGCTTATACCATGCTAGGTTACAAGCTTCAGGAAACTGCCCCGCCTGCAAACCCACAAACGTCTATAGTATGGAGATGTCTTTGCTTGCAAACCTTAAAGCAAACAATGAGTCAAAACTGAGCTGAACTCACCTTCGTAAGGAAACCTTCCTGATAGTGCCTTCTCCATCAATCCGCCCTTCATCTCTCTCAAGCCATCGAGCCTGAGAAAGCTTGCTTCCTATTTAAATACATTCTTGCTCATCACAATGCCAAAGAGTGTCACAGAACCAAGCAAGGTTGCAAAGGCCCATTCTTACTGTAGCTTCCTCTTTCCGTCTACATGCAGGTACAGTTGATGACGGGGTGCCGTCAACTTTGATGGTGCCCTCATGGCGTAAAGTGTCCTCCTTTCTAAGCTAATGATTGTTGTGGTGGTTCTTTTTGGTGCCCTCATGGCGTACCGTCCATGTCTTTCTGGAGTCAGCTCTCAACCTCGCTCTTAAGTTTTAGCCAGCGTACCCCAAGTAATAGTCGATTACTTAAATGTCTTTCTCCAAAGACATATGCTCATACTACTACAATTTCTTTGAGACAGGCTTAAACCCTTGCAAATTTTTTTGGCTTAGAGTTCTTGTGACCAAACTGCACTTGGCACTCTAGAAAAGAAGAGCTTGGGTACTCAATGCTCAGTTCTTGCTAGCGTAGTTAAAGCAAGACCAAGGCTACATGGCTTTCTAAAGGCTCCCTCTCAAGTTACAGCTATCCTTTTGTGTGAACATAGTTATTATGTGGTACGAGTGTTTTTAGTAACCTTTAAGACATTGCAATGGACTACTTGCTTCTACAACTAGAGAATGCCCTTGCAACTCTAGAGAAACTAGAACTTGGGTGGTCAAGAATGAGTTTGGGTCAGCCTAGCTCAAATAAGACTACAACTTTATGAACTTTTCTCAAGATTCCCTTGAGTAAAGGCCCCCATCTATGTCAAAGCACTTGTCATGTGGTGATAGTTTCTTCTTGTAGGTTGTATGTTGTTGCAATGTACTAGCTAGATTGCTTCTAGAACTCAAGCTTAGCATGAGGAGAGAATCAAACTCTATCAAGTTTGAGTTTCTCTTGTGTTGTAGGTATGCTTGTGAGCATCGATATGAAAAACACCTTCCAAATTTGTATGAAGCAAGCACTTGACTTTTAACTCTTATTCATTTTATAACAGCTCCACTTAAGCTCCACGTTTGAGTTTCATATGATTGATCTCTTTGTTTACAAAAAGTTTCTACTTACACTAACAAGCTGCCTACCTAGTAAGTACTCTAAGAAGGATATCAACATATCACTTCCTTTCAAGAAGCCCCCACGTTTTGTGTTTTCTCTTCCCCTCTTGTTCTTGATTATAATTTGAAACACTACTACCTGATTAATCTGTTCTTCGCTACACGAAGTAGCTTCAAGTTTGGTTGGTCTATCATCCACAATGTACATATTGTGTGCATCACAAAGTTAACTACATTACCAGACTGCTTCTATTGTAGAATGTCAGCTTGACCCCTTAGCATACTTCATGATTAGGAGTTATGTTTTGGTTTGATATGGCAAGCATTTCAAGGGGATCCAGGTTCAAATATATCCCATAATTATACATTTTTCCCAAAATTCCTAAATAGGAATTCTATCGTCATTGAAGTGAGAAGGATCCCTCATTTGAACATGGCTCCACACTTTGGAATATGCTTCATCATGCTCATATTTGCCTTTGAAAGAATCTAAAAATTCACTACAAAGTTCCGTGAACAAGAGAGAATTCATCTCTGGCATTCGACTTAGAGTGTCTGCCACTACATTGTATCAGCCTTTGCTATACCTTAGCTTGGCGTCATATTCCTGAAGGATCTTGGCCCACCTGGATTTTCGATCCTTTAAATCCGTTTGTTGTCTAAACCATTTGATGCTTTCATGGTCAAACACAATCTCAAAGTGAGCACCATACAGATAATGCCGCCATGTTTTTAAGGCAGACACTATTGCATAGAGTTTGCGTTCGTAAGCACAGTAGTTCTGCTGAGCTGCATCAAACTTCTTGCTTTCAGATGCAATGGGCCGTCCGTCTTGTAACAGGACTGCTCCAATAGCATGGTCACTGGCATTCGTTTCCAAAACGAACGGTTTCAAAGGATCTACAATAGCTAGGATAGGAGTTGTAGCTAATGCATCCTTGAGTGTATCAAAACTCTGTTGTTGAGCGGATCCCCACTGAAAAGCTTTACCTTTTCCTTTTAGTTGATCCGTCATGGGAACAGCAATTTGAGAATAGTTTTTAACGAATCTTTGATAAAAACCTGCAAATCCTAAAAATATATGTAATTCTTCAAGATTTTTAGGAGGAGGCCATTTCCGGATAGTATCCACTTTGGATTGATCCATGTATAGCCCGTTAGCTGAAATAACATGCCCTAAATAATGAATTTCATCTTTTAGAAAATCACATTTAGATTCCTTAACATATGATTTGTTTGTGCGTAGCAACTCAAACACCTGCCTGAGATGTTTTAAGTGTTCTTCTTCAAAAAGCACTATAGACTAGGATGTCATCGAGGAAAGCAATGACAAATTTGCCCAAATATGGCTTCAAGACACTATCCATAAGTTGTCATGAATGTTGCAGGCGCATTGGTTAACCCAAAGGGCATCACCAAAAACTCGTAGTGTCTAAACGTGTTCGGAATGCAGTTTTAGGTATATTGGCAAGTCGAATACGGACTTGGTGATATCCTAACCGCAAGTCTATTTTTGTAAAAATGCGAGCGTGAGTGATCTTGTCAAAAAACTCATCTACTCTGGGCAATGGGTATTTGTTCTTAACTGTAACCGTATTTAAGCCATGGTAGTCTACGCACATGCACATACTGCCGTTCCTTTTCTTCACTAAGAGGATAGGTGAAGCCCATGGTGAAGAACTGGGTTGTATAAACCCTCTCCTAAGGTAGTCAGCAAGCTGAGGCTCCACCTCAGCAGCTTCTGAATAACTCATACGGTAAGGTGGTTTACTAACAAGTTTACAGCCTACGGCCACATCAATGCTATGTTGTACTGATCGTGTTGGCGCTAATCCTGATGGCAAATCATTAGGAAATACATCTTTAAATTCCTTTAATAATTTCTATAACTGACTAGCAATGTTTGCTTGTTTAGAATTAGCAATTGGTGGAAGAGAGGAGAGAGAAGCATGCGGCGTTGAGGAATGTTCAACAGACTCAATGTTAGAAAGAAAATGAGACAATGAGTAACACAAGAAAACTTGATCTATTTCATTATCAGAAACGAGCTACATAAGCTCAACGGTACAAATCAATGGTGATAAAGGTATATATTTTTCTCCTAACAACAACACATGTGCACCATGGGATTCAAACATCAAGCTGTTGTGTTCATAGCTACACTTTAGTGATGGCCCTAGGCTATGTAACCACTCCCTACCAAGGACCACATCAGCCCTTTCCATGTTCATGACCTGAAAATCCAAACATGTGGAGTACCCTTGTACTTCCAATGGGACAGCTCGACATTGAGTATCCCACATTTCACTATCATGTCCATTCATCATTGCTACCTTGTAGCGGTGGGTACTCGGAGTTTGAGACAATTGGAGTTTTTTCACCAATCCGTAATTGATGAAATTGTGAGTAGCACCATCATCTACCAAGATCCGCACCTTGTGCCCTTACAGATATCTGTGCATACGTACTAACTCGTGTGGTCCAAAGGTCGGTTGCCACATGGAAGCTGTAAGACAACATTCATGCACCACCTCAGTGTGTGTTACTTCCACTGTAGAGAATCGCGAGGAAGGCTCTAGAAGCAGCAGTTGCACCGTATGCACTACTTTCTCCTTGCCTTGAGCAACAGATTTCCCCTTGGGACAATCCTTTTTTCCATGACCTCTTCCTAAACATTTAAAACATAAGAGTTCTCCAGAGAGAGAGGACCCCTGGACCCCTTGGGTTTTTTAGATGCATCCGAATTGACAACTATAGATTTTCTTTTATTGTGCCCATACTGAGTGCATGTATTACCATGTATATTAGCAAGCACGTGACTATTATGTTTTTTCTTTTCATCTGGATCATCATGAATATGTTCTTTCACTATGGCTTCCTCAAGTGTTTTAGGGTCTTGGGTCTTGACATACTTCTTAAGCTTAGGGGTTAGACCTCGTATGAACCCCCGTATTTGTTCAAAAGGTATCTAAGCCTTCCAACTTGAGGATAACATCCCGATAGTGAGAGATATATTCAAGTAGTGATGGGTATTGGCTCATGGAACATGTGTCCCAAGCCGTCCAATTCCAATCGGCCTCGTCTGTAGGCAAAAATTCTTTGTTAAACATTGCTTCAAAAGCTGCCCAACTCTGTGGTATGATATTCTTCTCCTTGAGAGACATCCACCATTTGTAGGCCTTGCCTTCCAGAGTTAAGCTCATTTGTAGAGCTTTGACTACGTCCGAAGTACGCCGTAAGGCGTGAATTCCATCCCACTTGCTGAGAAAGATATTCATTGCATCCTTATTGTGGTCTCAGTATTCGCCCTTAAAAATTGGTGGTTTGGTGTTTTTCAACAATTCATCCACCTCTTTTGCAGTGAGATTATGCAATGTATTAGCATTTGGGCCTTGCCCTAGATTAGAAATGCCCTACCCTTGTGTGGCAACGGGCTCATGCATGTGCGTGTCAGCAGGACTCTTAGACTGCTGATGCATTAATTGAATTACTAATGTGGATAATTTAGTAACATTTTCTTTTAAAGATTTAAAATTTTCATCCATTACTGTCATGCGTGTCTGAAGTGCACAAAATTCTTGAATATCGAGCAATTCATAAGTATCTTCACCTACCGTAGCGCCACGGACTATCATTGACAGGATCAGGAGTACTTTGCTCAAAATCGAATGTCATATTGATATCCGAATCCATGGCTACACAGTGTGGTGCAAGGAGTACTCAGAAAAAATACCCGATATTAAGAGAACTCACAAAGTATAATCAACCTTGCTAATTCCGTCAAAATCGAGAGTAGTCCGGTGGAGAGTGATTCAAATTGTCCGCCGTATATGGAATTCCACAAGTTCTTGATAGCCGAATCAATTAGGCTTGAAAGTGGTAATTGATTTCACCAAAAACTTGTACTGCAACTACGCCAAATTGGTGGTCTTGAAATCTCTGAGTTTCTGCGTAATACGCAAAACATTTATGTCGAAATGTGTGTCGGATTTGTCGATGCTGTCCTTTTTGGCCTTGCCGTACTCGCACGTGGAGTGGAGTAGGGGGGGTGGGTACCCATTGTGGGTACCGCCCCTTATGCTTCGTGTATGGCCACTACCCCTAAGGGGTTTGGGCGCCCTCAAGTGGGAAAAAAAAACAAACCAATTGGCTATGGCCGTGAGCAGGTAGCACGCACGTGCTTGGAACGCCGGGGGCGGATGATGTAATGCAAGAGGGGCTTCGGCCCTATGTTGAGAAGAGACGAACAGGCCCTTGCGCCTCTGATGAGGCCGCGCACCATCGGTTTGGTGCTCCTGCACCCGGCGGCTCTCCTTGCCAAGCCCGCATGCCCACTGGGCTTCTTCTTCGTCGACTTCCTTAGCACGGGGTGATACCCACAGTCTTGGACCACGACATGCAAGGCTTTGTTTGGCTAGAAAGCACCACGCCTTCCCCTTTCCCAAAATAGGCACTTAGCTCCGATACCAGTGTAAGACAAGGGAAGCTAGAGCCTGAGAGACCACCACCCAACCAACCATTATATAGAAAATCCCCTGGCCCTTTGCCCTAGTTGGACTCCCTTTCCACACTGCCTAACCCGGCCTTGTCCTTGTCTAGTCCAGCCTTGCCGATGTCCTGACATTCCAATTTATTAGGGACTAGAAATTGGATCAGATTCAGTAGTCCAGATTGATTATGAAGAGGAGGAAATTAGTTTCAATAATCTAGAGAACCTAGAGCAGGAGATTGAGGTATTGTCTATAACAAGGTCTAAGGCCAAGGGTCCTATTGACAAGGAGCAGTAGAAAGGAGTACCAGATCGGGTGCATTAGCATGTTTAGAAGGAGCAACAACATCAAATTCTAGAGGATAATTTTGATTCTTTCAATGAACCACAACAACACCAGCAAAGGTTGAAGTATCAAAACTTGATTGGTTTGAGGTACTCATTAAATCTCCTTTACATTTATCTTTGGATCATATTGTTTCTATAGTTAAGCCTATTAAGAAAGGTTGTTGCATAAACTGCTAGGTAAGCACTATGAAATTCCGACTCAACAAATGGAGGAACCTGGTGTGAGCACAATCCATCCTTCTGATGTGGATTTTGTAGTTCCTGTTATTAAAGTTACCTTGCAAGACATGATATTTGATGAGATATTGTTGGATGGAGGATATGTAGTCAATATTCTACCTGAGTCAGTGTATCTTACAATGGGCTTAGGGATGTTGGAACCAGCACCTTTTCAAGTCAAAATGGCAGATCAGAGAACGATCCAGCCTATGGGTATTTTGAGGAACTCTCACATTCATATTGCAGGTATGCAGTTTCAAGTAAATTTTGTAGTACTAAGGATGAAGGAAGGAGATGCTTCTTATGAAATGTTGTTGGGAATGCCATGGTTCAGGTTAGCTAAGGTAAAACAATATTGAATCAAGTGGTTCTTACCAAGGGTAAACAGGTACTCATTATTCCTATGCTGGGGAGAAAGCATATTCTTGGCAAAGATAGGCCATTGTTTGCCCAGTCTATTAATTTGGTTGCCGAGGTGGAGGATGATGAGGAGGAAGCCTTTTTGAAATCTAATCCAACTGTTGTTCCAGTTTTTGAGGTTGATATTGTAGGTATCTTGCAAAAGGAACAGGAACCGGAAGAGAATGTTGATGAACCTATTTTGCGTCAGCAAATTCAAGGATCCAACATACTCAGGTTAATGGATCAGAGGAATAAAAGGATGCCAGAGACCTGGTGGAGAAGATCTACAACAAGAGGTTTGGTGTCTCTAAAAGAGTTCAACAAGATGAATTGAAGGAGCTGAGTTTGGGAGCTGAGGATGATCCTAAAATGGTCAATGTCAGTATTTATGTGGATGGAGAATTTCTACAGGATTTGTTACATTTATTATTGGTTATCAACACCTTTGCTCCTTTTGCTATTCTGTCAATTGCATGGAAGTCGGGATCTTCAAGCCATGCTTGGATCTCAGGGACGTTGTGTGCATTTGTCTTGAGGCCGGTTTGGATGATGTGACTATGCCGATGGAAGCGCTCCAAGAGAAGGTTATTATAATATTGAGCGTCACTCTTGTGTGTGCAAATGATTGTCATACTCCTATCCATGTGTTGCTCTATTTCATCGTGCGTTATGATGCGGTCACCGAGCGCATCGTGGATCTCTTTCTTTGTGGGGAGCCTGACTCTTATTGTATTGAGTAACTCTATGAAAGAGATATCTTTTGCATGGCGTACTGAGCAAGACATAATGTACATAGTAGCAGTGGACCAATAAGTGGAGCTTGTGATGTGGCATGAGTAGCAATGATCACATTGATGCCTACATACCGGTGGCAACTGTGCCAAATCACCGAACAAGAAGAGATTTTTATCTTTGAATGGGTCTAGCAGTGTGCCGTTGTTGACATTCACAATTTGTCGTACTATGAGATCAAAAGTTTTCTTTGTCACATAGAAATCTCGTCTATGATAATCATGTCTGCTTCTTTGATACTGATGTATCTGTCATCAGTTTCGGAGATTGAAAGGGGATACTGTTGTGTGCGCACTGGTATCTTGAATTGGTAATGGACAGTTGTTGCGATGCTGCTTAACCTCGTGGCCGCTGCACCAGTCGAAGCAGCGAGTGTGACAGTTTTCCCTTGCATTATGAGTTGGCTTGTGATATATCTTATGAGGAAGATTTTGCCACTGCCAAGAGTGCCTGTGATCACATGCAGACCACCCTTTCCTCTTGTGAGATTCTTGTAGATCTCTGCTTGTTCAGATTTCAGTGACGCGTTCTGGACGTTTTGAAGCTCGTTTAGAAGGGCAGAGATACGACAAGTTGTGTCCTGTTGCTTGTAGTCTGTTTGCACATCTGGAGATTGAAATGAGGCAGCCTTTGTTGAGGATGTCTTCTGTAGTATCATGTTGTGAAATTGGTGTGTTTGATCTGTCATGGGCATATTTCGTTGTGTATACTCTGTGATGTACATCTCAAGGTCCTCATCTGTCAATATCAAATTTCTAAGTTTGCACTCAAGATAGTATGACCTGGACGTGTTCTCCAGTGAGAGCAGCTGGGATTCATTTTTGAAGGTGATGCTCTTTAGCAGCACGTTGTAAAAGAAAGTCTCAGGATGATGCCCTTGGGTGGAAGTCTGTGAAACGGACCAGTTGGTGTTGCCGCTCCAGCGATTGGCCGTAGGTGTTCGCCTCTTAAATACTTTTTCTCCCTTTGTTTCCCTTTGTCACTGTGTAATTCTTGTGGAAGTTGTAGAACGTAAGATTCTCCAGACTTTGTGGTCGTGCGCAATACAAATCGACAGGGTGAAGCACGACATCATTGTTGTGAGAAATGATTCGTTGTCGTAGTGCCGGGGGTGATGAGTCGACGTATTGGATGTTGTCACTCTTTGAAATGATTGGGATTTGCAAAAAATTTAATGTCATTTTCTGCTGCTAAGATAGGCTTCGACAGTGAAGAGGCTGAGATCAGCTTCAATTTCACAGTGTCAAGGCCACCTAGGCCTAAGCGCTCTGTATCTTCTGAGCGGATGTTGAGATGGCCCATTGGTTCAGTTTTGAGTGCATACTTCAGGAGGTAATAGGACAATGATGAATTGGTGACCCGTTGTATACTCATATGTGCACCCCATAGCAGAAGCAGTGTAGGGTGGTACGGTACGACATTTCTGTCTTCATGTCGGGGCCTGAAGTATTTCCATCTGTGATTTTGTTCGTTGAAGACTGGGTTTGGATTTTTATGCGCATGAAATGGAAAATCGTGTTTACATACTCCATCTCTTTGACCATGGTAACAACTTGTACGGCACTTGTGAAGTTGTTTCCTGAGCACGAGTTATCGGAGGCGGCTCACTTCTGGCAAAACCACAGTGCTAGTTTCTGGCGGGATGTATGCAATTATCTCAGCAGATAGTTGCTCTTTGTCTTCTTCATGCATCCACAGTATGACATGAGCATGCAGTGATCCTCTATTTTGGACCTCATATCTAACCAAGTGGTGTTGCACACGGCCCAACACACCTTTCGCAAGTATATATTTGGACATAAGCATTTGGAATTTAGTGTGGAAGGTGAGGGCGCATTTGATTGGGTAGTCTATCTAAGTGAAGGAGGCGTTCAAATGACGTGCAATTAGCTCGATCGTGTCAACCTCAGGACATCTTGTGTATGTGACATCATCGGCAGTGAAAGTCAAGAAGAAATCAGGCATTCCCCATTCGTCCACCATTGCTATCAAGTCCTTTAGGTTCTTGCGGTGCCACGAGCAGGAGCTTGGCATGCTGGAAGGGGTGCTGTACCGAAGCACATGTCTCACAGTATCCTCGTCAGTTGCTGTACGATTGGCCTTCCTGTAGTTGTCAATGTCCATTTGCAACAAGCTCATGTGTGTATTGTTAGCCAACATAAGAGCCTTCTTTAGTTGGTACATTATGAGCAGGTATGGCTTGTACAGGGTGTAAACGGAGAATAGAGTCGATGCACGTATCTTTACATATATACTGAAGTAGATTTTACCATCATATTGGCCTTTCCCGAAAGGGAACAGGAATGGAAACGCTGCCACCTCTATTGTGATGTCGTTCACGGAGCTTGATGCGGTAGGCATGCCATTGGGCTTGAAAGTAACTGTTCTCTTAAGAAATTGTTGATGGCCACGGAGCTGCAGAGAACAAATTGTAAGTATCGCTAGCGGTGAATGCTCTTCTCCTGGCTGGTTCAACAATTTTTTCGATGATAACAAACATCAAACTCATGTCAAGCTGCGCCATCAGTGCAAACGGTGCGTTGTCTTGTTGGTGATGAATGATCTTGCTCACACTATCTTGACTTAGTATGCAGAGGCCAAGCCTCTTATTCGGTCGTTCAACCATCGACATATACTTCTATAGTACGAAGTTGTTCTCAAGATTGAATGCAAGTATGTCTGCCACTTGTGATGTAGCTAGGTCTTTCTCTGTGAAGGTTGTTCTATGCTCTTTACTCCATGATAGTAGAGGGTTATCTAATATTGAACGTCTGTCTAGTGTACCACGTGCAATTGTTGTCACTGTTGAGATGGCATTGATAGATATGTCAATGACGCTCAGTAGTTGAATGTGAAGCTAATTTCCGTTCAGTATTCTTCTTGTGTAGTCTTGAAGTAACGGCACACAATATCTGCGACGTGCACTTTAGTTCTGTCAAGCGGAGCACAACACCCATTGTGTTTCTATTTGTGTAGACTCTAAGCTGGATACCAGTAGACTGCTAGCAAACATTGCAACCGATGTCTCGTCTGGTGCTCGAGTACAATGAAAAGAGGCACTTCTTTGGATGAAAACTACAGCACAAACAAAGCATATGCTTAAAGTTATGAATGTCGTTGCTATTTTTGAACTCCATCAGTGTACTAAATTGACGATATCAATCCATGATTGTGAGCATGGTAGAAATCTAGCCTTCTTCTTGATTGAAGTGCGATGTCTCGCTTTCGATCTGCTGAGGTGTATCCTATGCTTTCGGTGATGGTCCATTGAAGGCTTCAATCGGACTCAATCTTAATGGTTCAATGGGATCAGAACCTTGTGATATTTAGTTACTAGTCACGGCAAAGCAACAGATAGTTCAAGCGTTTGAAACAACTATGTACCTGGTGCTGGATTGCACTGTTGTGGGGTTTCGGACTGAGAAGAGGCAAGCGGTAGCTGATTTCTTGAATGTCCCTTGCAAAGAATAAGTATGAAGCATTAGAAAAGTAATAGCACAATGTTTAAGGTTGTGAGAGTAATCTCATTATTTGTATGTGTTCTTTCTCTCTTATGTTATAGAAAAAAAAGAAAACATGCTGGTGTCCCTGCACGGGGGAGTTTGCACAGTCCTCCCCAATTTTTATAATACGATGGAATGTGCCATTCCCACGGTAGCATGCAATTTTCGGTGTGTTCCTTTTTACTGTTTCCTCAGCGTTCAAGATTAAAATGTGGCACTTTGTACTCACCGCACGTTGGAATATGTCGCCGTTGAAAATGTAGGGGAGTTGTGTCCAAGTTTCTCTTGTCTTGTCTGCAATGAAACACGGTAGAGTTAGGCCATAAGTAGTTGCGCCTGCAGAAACAAGCTGAGTAAGGTAGTTGAAGGTGGACATACACACATAGCTGCTATAATTGCTAGTGAGACCCCTTTATCCTCAGCATGGACAGCCCCTACCTGTGCATAATAACTCTCCCCTCCTAGACGTTGCACAAGGTGGACATGGTCTCAAAACATAAAATTAGTTATCCATGCAAGATGTACTAGCAAGTAATGAAGATCTACAGGACAATTGGAAGCATTGTGAAATGAGGAATCACCAAGCAAACAATTAGAGCTGATAAGAGGGATTTGCTAGTAGTGTTGTGCGATGTGACTAGCCTTGGTCTGCTAACGCCATTTGTGTACTCCATGGCCCTCAAGGTCCTCCAACTACTCCTACCGACAACATGCAGTAGATCGTATTGCACCAACGCTACTACCACACCCTGCATCATCGCCACAAACCGTGGAGCATTGAATTTTTGAGATGAATAGTGCAAAGGGGGACAACAAATTGCGCAAGATCTGATTGGAAAAGCCAATAGCGATAATCACCTACACTTGTATGTTCATGGCTACTCTACAATAGGAGCACAAGAAGTAGATTTCAAGAGTATTGCTCTTTGTCGAGTTGGAGGCCCGAACTGAAGAACGCAAGAAGCAGATTTTGAGAGTATTGCTCTTTGTCGAGTTGCATGCCCAGACTAGCTCTGTGACACCTTGATTTGTAGAGCCTCTTTGTCATCCCAATCCCCTTACCGGCTTTTGAGCATCTTGACATTGTTTATGAAACGAAATCTAACTCTGTGGCACCTTGATGAGACGTGTGTTTTATTTCACGCCCAGACTAGGTCTATGACACCTTGATTTATAGAGCCTCTTTGTCATCCCAATCCCCTTACCATCTTTTGAGCATCTTGACATTGCTTATGAAACCAAATCTAGCTCTCCAATGTGCTTACCACAGAACCATGAACGGCGCTTAGCTATCACATAAGCTTGAGAAAGTATGGCACTATGGAAACTGGGTGCAAAAATTGCTAGACAGAAAACTCCAAAATGCACACGCGTCGGTGAAGAGGCAGTAGGTATTGCCATAAGTCTGCAAGCTATGAAGCAAACTCTCATTCACTTTCTATGGCCTTCTACACAGTCACAGTCTTAATAACGAGCTCGACACTGCAGTCGCCGAGCTAAACTCTCTTGTAAATCATATCACACTTATTTTTTCCTCCCTTGCGAAGCTCCCCTCTGATTTTACGTTCACTGATGAAGCTCCCATCACCAAAATAGGCTTGGAGCGAGATAGCAAGGTTTTGCAATTTATCACAGGATTAGCTAGTTTTAGTGCACCACGGTTCTGTCTAGTGGGTATAGTGGGCCAAGGTGGGCTCGGCAAAGACATGCTCTTGGCTCACATTTTAGAAGAGCTGCAACAATCTCAATGTGCATTCAATCATGTGGCACATGTGGAATTTGTGAATGAAAGCCCTGATAGTATGAGGATCAGAGAGATGCAATCATCCCTAGAGATGCTCTTGGCTCACATTTTAGAAGAGCTGCAACAATCGCAATGTGCATTCAATCATGTGGCACATGTGGAATTTGTGAATGAAAGCCCTGATAGTATGGGGATCAGAGAGACGCAATCATCCCTACTATGGCAATTAGGAGGTCAAGCCACATACTTCCAAAGTGTGCTGGCGGGGAAAGGAAAATTGAAAGAAAGGCTGGAAACTCTACAAACATCAGGAGCATTTGTATGCATCGCCATCGACAATGTCTAGAGAGCACAAGACTTGGAATATTTGCTTCCTGCAAGATTTGCAACTCTTTTGCCATCACTCCATATTTGCATCATAATCACATCATGAGCGACGAGTACAATGGACATGCTGAGTTATCACTGAGGGGAAATCCTCAGGTTCTGACATTCAAGCACCATATCTTCAGAGCCATGTGCACTCAAAAAAGAGGCGATTCCCCTCTGACTGCATCGTATCAATAGAGGTATTTTCCATGTACATGGCAACGAGATCAACAAACATCTTGCATTTGATATATGATGATTGCCTCAGACAAACAAATTACCCATAGCTGCTGAGAAAATCGATCTCACAAATACACAGCAGCACACTGGGAGTTCATGTTAAGGCCGAATCAGAGTCACCCACGAGCATAAGTGAAGTGGTGTGACTTAACTTTCCACATTTGAGCAACAGAGCAACATTAAATCTCATAAAAGCAACACACATACATACTTTGGAACTTGCATACATTGTCATAAAATCTAATATCTAACCAACCAAAATGATTTTCTCATAGTAAATTGATCACTTAATGTGGGAGAATAAACAGGAACAAGTGTTAAGATATAGATATGTGCTTATAGATCTATCTCAACACGGGGCCAATGGTAAAGGGGCCCAAATGGGAGATGTTCTATCAAAGAGCAAGGCTAACCAATGGAGTATGCATAAGACCTTAGGGTTAGCGTCATTGAAGACCTCCAATAATGTGTGTAAAAGTCCTTTGACCTTAGGTAAGCTAGGACTGATCTTGAGGTGGGAACCCGGCCCAAGCTCGAGGTGCTTGTCGTGCTTGAGGTGCTTGTCCTGCTTGAGGTGCTTGATTAAGGTGCTTGAGGTACTTAACTTGCTCCATGCTTGAGGTGCTTGACTTGCCGCTTGATTAAGGTGCTTGAGGTGCCTTGACATGCTTGTGGGAATACCCCCTAGTTCAAGTGCTTTGTCATGCTTGGTGAGTAAGGTGCTTGAACACCTAAAGTCAAAAGAATCCCTACAAGAGGGGGGGCGATCCCTTTTCCTAGGGATTAGATAGAGAACACACACTCACACACACAAGGGAAGCCCCAACTTGAAGAGGTAGCAAGGACACATGTCAGGTCCCTACCCATGTTACCTTCAAGTTTTGCTTGAAGCCTATTGGCTAAGCTTCAAAGGGGTCCAATGATAAATTACTTGAATTACCTAATTGTTTTTGCATTTATCAAGTCCTCTTTATTAAAAGGGGACACTTGTCCCAAGCCTACACATAATGCTAGAAATGGCCCAAGCTTGTGATTGGCTAGGCTTGGCAAGAGCCAATGAGCTTCAATTCTGAGCTAGAAGGAGGGGTCGACCTAGCAAGAAGGGGGCTTGCTTGAGGGGTATACTCATCCACACACACTCACAAACACTCTCATGGTGTGCTATGCAAAGTGCAAGAGCTCCCTCTCCTTCTCCAAGCAAGTAGAGGCTGACAGCCTATACCAACATTGTTGGCTATGGAGTGCAAATCCAACCAAGAGCCATGCTTCAATGCTTAAGCTTGCCATCTCCTTCTTCTTCATTACTATCCTATTATGTATGCTAGCACAAGAGTTATGATAAGTGAGGAACTAGTTCTTTCTCCTATGAAATGTTTCTTCTTCCTCTTCCCTACCCTCATTCCCTTGTAGCTCTCTCCACCTTCGAAGGTGTTTGAGGTCTTGGGACTGAGGCTTGGGATAGTTAAAGCTTTCTTCAAGTTCATGTTATGCTATGATTGTGATGCATGAAGCTTTCCATCTTCATTGCATCACCTAGGTCACAAGGAACACAAGGAATGTATTGTAACAAGTCTCTCTTAATGGGAGAAATCATAATACAAATGCCTATTGGAAGGGGGACCGGCTCCACATAAATCTGGTCCTCAACTGTTGTCATGTTCTCTAAATTCTCTCTCTTGCAAAAGTATTGTTCATGCCAAGTTAACTAATTGCTATGATTATGTTGCTATCTTCAATTATGTCTACCCGCTATGCTCACAAAGTTATTTCTCGAAAGTATTCTCATTAATTTCCACTACTCTCAAGTTGAATAGGCTAATTACATTACATACATACACGTTATTGTATGCACAAAGACTCACAAGCATCCAGCCATATCCAAACTTGTCAAAAACGACGACTTCTTGTAATGAATCAGATGTATTCAATGCAAAATTGCTCAAGAGATTTTACAACAGACTTGTAGGCAGTCAATTTCGCTGCCAGATCTGCTGCTTAGCTATTAAGGCCTCTTTTCTTGGTTTTAGTCATAATTTTTAAGGTTGTAAGGATCTGCATTAGCATGTTGCTGCCGCCGGCGCTTCCATTGCCAAGGGACGTGCTGCCTGCACCGCTTCCTCCAACCCTTCTCCTACGAGCTCCCATGGTTCCTCGTGGTCCAGCTCTTGCTGGCGCAAATATGGCTGATGACGAAGACACTGAAACAAGTAAAGTCATATCCACGTTCTCTGGGGGAAAGGGAAATTTCCTTATGTGGTAAGTCTACACCCGGAAGTCTACACCCGGATGACAATAAACAATCTACTTTAGTGGCTCAAATGAGTGACAAGAAGATAGTCCAGTGGGATTTAAACACAATGGAGATCGTGCAGGAGTACAATGACCATCTCGGTGCTATCAATACCATCACTTTTGTAGATGACAACTGCCAGTTTGTGACATCTAGTGATAATAAATCATTACGTGTGTGAGAGTTTGGGTCTCAAGGTCAGAGATGGTACCACATGCTTTGAAGAGGCTCACGAACGTGTACGCATGAGGTTCAAATCCATCCTTCAGCATGCATTCATGCATACAGAGGGTATCATAAGCGTGTCCGTAATCAAATAAACAAGAAAATACCGTTCTCTGAGACGTGGAATCGATTGTGGAAGAGAGAGAGAGAGAGAGAGAGAGAGAGAGAGAACCTGCTTGTGTCGTTTGGTAGTGAGAAAATCCTTGAGGCGCTCTGTTTTCCTTGTGTCGCTTGATGCTTCAAACTACCTGTGAAGAAGATGGGCCTGCGTTTTTTTATTATTATGATTGTTTGCTGCGTTTGACGGCGCTTTTTAGAGCTGACGGCACTGCTTTTTTTAGAGCTTCACAGCGTCGGCACTATTTTTTTAAAAGAGATGAGGTGCAACCACATGGGCTGCTGAGGAGCCAAGCAGCGAAAACTTGCCACTTCGCTAATTAAGTAATGACGTGATTGAGCAAAGTAAGTGCATTGATCTAACATGAAATTTTATGAGATCTTTTCTTTATTGTTTCAAAGATTTTGTCATAAAATCTATGGGGTAGATATACACTGAAAAAGTGAAGTTATTAAATAATTTGGGTAGAACATATTATGTTGTTTCATTTAAGCTTGCACAAAAATTGAAATCAACATTGGACTCTAACATGAAACGGTGTGTAGAGTTATCCGATGGAAAGAAATAGTACATATGTGGACATTTTGAGAATGTGTTCTTCACACTTAACAAGGAACAAATATTCTGGCAACTTTTATGTGATTGATGTGAATGTTCTTGATGTAAATGTTCTTGATGTCAAACTAGGAATGAGCTGGTTATCTTTGGATCAGGATGTTGCTTCTTGTAAAAAAAGAATATAGATTTTGAGGACATGACCATAAAATTAAAGCTATCGAGAGGGAATCAAAATCAATCTCGGTTTTTGCAGTGAAACTTATAAGAGGTGTTAGGTAGGCATGTGAAAAATTCTTAGTGTTTTCTCATGAGATCGTAGAGGGAAAAAAAGGACCACAAATCTTTAGTACGTTGAAAAACACTTCTGGATTAGTTTCATGACACATTTTTGGTTGACATACGTTGGAGAGGGGGAATAGGGAACACAACCAGCACACACAATACTTGCCTCTCTATAGCTCAGGGATTCCACAGCACCCCTAACCTCTCAAAAAACACCTTCACATCGACTAATTTGCACAAACAATTATACCTTCGCATACAAAACAACTACCTCACTCTTTGCACAAGAACACCCACAACACAAACGCACCCACGCTGCTTAACTCACCCGTTCTGACTCACAAAACACCCCTAATCTGCACTCTAGAAAGTACCCTTCAAACTGCAGGCAAACCCTCTGCAAATAATGGTTAACACACCAAGAGTGAGAGAGAAGGAGGGGATTGGGGAGAAGCAATACAAGAGATTGGGCAAACGGTTGGTATTATTGCATAGAGGGTAGTACAATTGATGTATGCAGCTTCAATGGAAAGCTTGGCATCACACAAGCTTCAAGCTTTAACTTCCTCACCCAGGCAAAAAAGCACTTCAATTTTCTCATTAACAACCTTTTAAAGGGGTACCTCTAAGAGGACAAAAAAAGAAAAAAAAGGTGATTTTCTCTTGTCGTGGCCTTCACTTAGAGCTTCTTTTATTATTGTCTTGCATTGTTAACACTTGGCCTAGTTTGCTTTTGGAAACATGTACATGGTGTGCACACTTGCCCTTTGCATCGTCCACCTTGGCCGGCCGGATCTCTCCCCTTTTGGTCTTGCATTTGGCTTTGTCCACTTGGTCCTCAACTTGGACGGCTTTGGCTTTGCTTTATACCACTTGGATGCTCCCCGATTTTCTCTCTCACTCTCTGCTGTGGGGCTCACCCTTACCTGAGGGGGGAAGGCAATAGCGATATCGTTATTGCCCCCCTCCTCTTCCTTCAAAACTTACGGGCTTTGAGAGCCGCGGGAACCCCCCCCCTTTCGAGCCTGCCATGTCATCACCGGGCTTACCGCCGTGGTCGCCCTGTGCCGCCCATCCTTAGCTGGCTCGCCGCTCAAAACCGCCGCATCACCGCCACAGCAGCGCCCGTCGCGCGGACGCCATAGCTGCATCCAAGGCCACGAGCTCCAAGAGCTCCACACTCCTCCTTTGGATGCTAGTGGGAGGGCCATGGCCCAGCTTGTATCCCCCGAGCTACCAGCCCCCGCTTTCGCATATGGATTTTCACCCTCGCCACGTGTCAGCTCCAAGAGGCTTCAAGCCTTTTGAGTTTCAAAAAGGTCCCTTAACTTTTTTTTTAAGCACAAAAACCTTTTGGCCTAACTTTGTCTGGCTCCCATGTACTGCTTCCACCTACTATTGCCGAGCCGCAACAACTTACTAAAACCCCACTTTGCCGGCTACAACCACCTTCTCTGTACCTACACTTTGACTTCTCGACGTCCTCGAACCAAAGCTTTCAAAAATGGAAAAAACCATCTGCAACCAACTTCGGGCAAAGACTCCCAGTTTTCCTACGGCTATATCTCCTTGCTCGGGCCTATGTTTGTCATGCACTATCTTCTTTCTAGCTCCATATGATGTACACTCTACTCTAGAACTTTGTCGAGGCTCAAAAGATGCCAGATGGCACGTACTCCAATGCGGTCAAGTGGGCTCAGACCCGGGCCCCGAAAAAACTTCAAATGACCATATCTTGCAAACCGTGGCTCCGATCCACAATCTGAAAAGACGGGTAGCCTCCTTGAATTGATCTCTACACATCCATACCCCAAGTTGCACTTGGACCACCTGTCTCCAGCTGCCCTGTCCGGCAAGAATTTGCAAACCTCCAAAACTTCAACCTTCAATAACTTGGGCTCCATAGCTCGATCTGATGAGCCGTCTGGACCTACTCCTCCATCACTTCAAGCTGTTCATTTCAGAACCTCAAAACTGCACTTTGCATCTCTTTCACCTGCTACCCCAATTAGCACATTATGGAGCCTTTCTTGGCCTATAAGCCGCATCATGCATACACTTCCGCTGCTACCTGCTATCCCATGAACTTCATAGCTGCTCCAGTCCTTTGCCATGCTTCTGCTTGCCTATACACACCTGTCCATGCCATCTTCTAGAGCTGACATACTTTGGCTACACCAACGTGATCTTCCTTCACCTAGATCTCTAGACCATGCAATTGATCTCTACACTTGAACGAACAAGGTGTTGAGTTAGTTGAGTGGTGCCTAGGTAATCTGGAAGATTGACCTTTGATCTAGGTATCATCAAATTAGAATCAAATTAGAGAACATTTCAAGGACTAATGCACTAATGCATTGACCACATTCACTGACCACATTCGTATGCTTGATCAAAAATATTTGTCATTCATATCTTAATGTCTATATTCTTGTATTCTTGGATGATATTTTTGTTTATTTGGAACATGAAAAAAAAATGCATTACAGCTGTGCAAAACTTTTGAGACTCTTCGTGAGTATAAATTGTATACCAAAATGAGTGAATGCTTTTCTGGCAAGGATAGAATTTTATTGGGATGGGTGATTTCTAAGGTGGACAAAAGAAATACTAAGAAAAATTTAAGGGACCCATAGAAAACCACATGTCATTTTCAATAAAAGATTCAAGCATCTTAGGAACTTAACTGTATTGTCAAAGTTTTCATTAAGTAGCAAAACTCTCTTGTTGAAGATTCCACTTGGGTTGATATCTGTGCTTTGCCTCTACAACTTTGCACATTCTAACTTTGAGGAGCATGGTTTAAAAGCTACAACAAATATACGTAAATAAGACTTAAACAACAACAATTAGTGTACAGGTAGAGATATATAGGAAACATCTATTTTGATCGACCCAACCAACAAGTAATGGGACTACTTTATGATTTTGTAAAATCATATTATCTTATGTGTTGAGTTGATCTTACGAGAATGTTTTTTTGGCTATTTTATAGAGGCGTCAAAGAACACAAGGTGACATCCACTCAGCAAAACGAGACAGAGCCTTTTATCAGGTGCCATGAGATTGAGATTGGGATTTTTTGTGGACATGCAACAAGAGATAGCTTGGGGTAGTTAGGTGGTTTGAGCTCTTTCTTCAGGGGTGCGGTGTTGCTGTATATTTGGGCTCTCTCTCTCTCTCTCTCTCTCTCTCTCTATATATATATATATATATATATGTATATGTATATGTATATATGTATGTATGTATGTATGTATATATATATAGATATATATATAACTTCCCTATGTGTCGCTGCTACAACTTTTTGTTATTTATTATCTTGAGTCGATCCTTGCTACATCATGATATATTGAAGCAAAAAGAGAATTCCAACTCTATGCTAAAGCCAAAATATGTGATGGTAAAGATCTTTGTGTGTTGTATTTAATTATTGAAGACAATAATGATGAAAGTGCTAATTCAGAGGGGGTACATGTTGATTTGTTGTCTTTTCTTACCAATGGGTTGAAGGGTTATTGAATGATGATATGGATGGGGAAATAGATGTTATATTACAGAAGCATGTAAGTATTATGATGCAAAGGTATTCAAAAGAAGGTGAGAGGATTGAAGAGAAATTTATCATCCATATGTCTGAGGCTTCTCTATATAATGAGAAGGGTTCTTCAACGAGAGAAGATGCATAGCTTATGAGTTTTTTAGATGAAGCTTTAGAAGGGTTTAAGGCTATCAACAACAAGGGCTTTTCTTAGCTTGATGAGAGGTGTGAATAATCTGTGATATTGATTTTTTGCAAATTTTGGATGGATTCTAAAAGCTTTTGTGCCAAATAGTTAGGGCTTGTTGTACAAGTAGATTTTTTGTCTTTTCCTACCAACGGGTTTAAGGGTTATTAATGACAATATGGATAAGGAAATAGATGTTATTTTTGAGAAGCATATTCATAGGTGAAGTCATTTTTGGCAGTCCCCTTGTGCTGCATGGATACTGTTTTTGATGCATTTCCAAACTCTTATCAGACCTTTGCTAATAGTACTTGGAGACTTATGACCCTAGGAAACCCTTAAGCTGTCAATTTTGATGCATTATGCACATTGCTATTACAGGATTAAAATTCAAGAAAGAATAGGGATAAAGAGCGTGTAGTTGAACAAACTTTTATTGTTGCTCAAAGAAAAGTGGTAATAGCAATGCAACCACTTCTCATGGTTCTTTTGTGAGTAGCAGATCACCTGTTTCTAGTGCTTTTGTTGGCAGCAACTCGTATAGGAATTATGGTGAAAAACGCAAGAAGAAGATGCGTTTCCATTATTGTAAGTGTAATGATCACCTAATAAAGCAATGTCCTAAGTTGAAGGCAAAAGAAGCCAAGAAGAAAGAGGCAGGATCTACCACTAGTGCAACTATTGTAGAATCTTCTATTAATGGAGATTGTGATGTTGATGTAGATGAAGATTAGGCATTTAGTGCATAGTATACTTATGATCCTTCTATCCATGATGCATGTATGTCAATTGATGCAGAGTCATATGTTTGGTACTTTGATAGCGGTGCTACAAAGCACATTACTTTGCATCAAGATTTATTTGCCTCTCTTGATGTTGTCCATCACGAGAATACAGTCACTTATTCGGTCAAGAGAGTTAGAAAGATTGTGCTAATTGTTGTGAATGGTAGTTCTTTCACAATTGTTGATGCATTTTATGTACCAAGGATTAAAAAGAACCTTTTTCTAGTATCTGCACTTGCAAGACTTGGTTTTGTTATCACATTTGTAAATGCTGGATATATAGTTCATGATCTCAGTTTGGTGATGAAATTTTTGCATCTGGCATTTTGTGCCATGACCGATATAAGCTCTCTTTGTATGACAAGTGTGGGTAGAAGTTTGCTTCAATAGCTATGGATTCAACGGTTGCTCAGATGCCAGACTTTGGCTTGCATGATTTGGACATCCGAATCTTTCCAGTTTATTGTGTTTGTAGAAATCTGATATGATTTCTTCTTTTCCACCTCTTGAAGCATCTAAGGATATTTGTGAAGGCTATTAAGATGCAACGCTCAAAGTTTCCAAAGGATGGTTCAATAAGAGCTATATGCAGGTTGCAACTTGTGCATAGTGATGTTTGTTAGCCTATGAGAACTCCATTCATGGGTAATTACCTATACTTAGTGACTTTCATTGATTATTACTACAATTATGCATGGGTGTATCTGCTTAAATCCAACCCAATGTGTTCATGTGTTTCAAGCAATATTTGAATGTGCCTGAAAGTGTCACTAAATGTACTATGTGCACCCTTTGGTTAGATCAAAAGGGGGAGTATATGTCTCATATATTTATGCATTTTTGGCTAGTCGTGTCATAAGATACCGATGTACAATGCCATACAAACCTCAACAAGATAGTGGTGCTTAAAGAAAATCCATGTATCTTATGGAGATTGCACAATGTATGGTCAAATTTCAAGCTTTATTACATTCATTTTGGCTTGAGTTTGTCATGTGTGCTAATTATTTAGTTAACAGATGTCCTACCAGAGCTTTGCAATCTATGACTCCTTATGAAGCACGGCATGATAAGAAGCCATCTATCAATTACGTGCATGTTTTTGGTCGTTTACCTTATTCTTTCCTGCCACAAATGTAGTGCAAAAACTTGGTTGATAAGGCTATCAATGCATTTGTGTTGGTTACAATCCTGAAAACAAAGGTTACAAGTTATACCATTCACAAAAAAGGGTATTTTAATTACACGAGATGCTATATTTGTGGAAGATTTTTTTCAGTGTTTATTATCATGTACCAGGGAGTAATGTGAGCTCACATGACATTTATGACACTTTAATACCCTTTTAAATGGAAACTTGAATATAAGTTCCAATGAGGTACATACATAGCCTATGGGGGTTTTGAAAATGTTACGGATCAGCCTATTAGTGATGTAGATGTACTTGATTGAAAATGTTATAAATCAGTCTATTAGTGATGTAGATGTACTTGATGGGGTTTAGTCTATCAGTCTATTAGTGATGTAGATGTACTTGATGGGGATTTTTTTACAAGTTGAAACATAAGTTGGATGGTGAGATTAATTGCTACAAGGCTAGACTTGTTGTTGCAAAAGGTTGGAATCTCACTTATCCTATGACTACTGTTCCTTTTCTATGTGCATTGGTTGCTCATTCTGGATGGAATGTACATTAATCAGACATTGTTACTACTTTGTTGAATGCTGGTATATTTAAGGAAATATATATAACAGCTACTCATGGTTTTCTCAAGAAAGGACAAAAAGCAAAAGTATGCTAATGCAAGAAAGATTTGTATGGGCTGAAGAAGTCTCATCGTGAGAAATTTGATATGCGTTTGGTTAAACAAAGCTTTCACAATAGTTCAACTGAAAGCACTTTGTATGCCAAATGTGAGGGTAATGTTTATCTCATCGTCATTTTATTTGTAGATGATTTGCTAATTACCAATCTGAGTGTGATGCACATTGCTAAATTCAAGGCTAAATTGATTGCTACTTTCAAGATGAAAGACTTGAGGTTTTTGCATCATTACATGGGCATACAGTTCAAGTAGTGTGATGGAGGTATTGCTTTGTATTAAGAAAGCTACATAGAGACATTACTATGTAATTTTAGACTTGAGGACTACAAACCTATTGCTACTCCAAAAACTAGTTTTAAATTGAGTCTGCATGATACTAGAGATCTTGCTGATTTCATTCTTTATCATACTGTTGTTGGATGCCTTATTTATGTATGCAATATGACCCCAGATATTCAATTTTCAATCTCATATGTTAGCAAATTTATGCATAGCCCAAGGTGTAAGCATTACAGGGTGTTAAAAGGATCTTTCGCTACTTGAGTTGCACTTTATATCTTGGGTTTTTTTATCCTAAGGAGGGATCATTGCTACTAGATTTACATGCTTTTTAAGATTTAGATTGGGTTGTGTGTTATGATACATGAGTATCCACAAGTGGTTCTTCAACAGTTCATGCATATCATGTTTGAGCAAGAAGCAACCTACTATGGCCGCTTCAAGTTATGAAGCTGATTATAGAAGGGCAATCTTCATGGCTACGGTTGAGTTTATTCTCCATCTTTGTGTACATTCCTACAACCATATTTTCACCAATTGATATCAAAGCAAGCTTTTGCAGCTTGTGTAGTGCCACTAGCACACTCATGGCTCACCGTTTTAGAGTTAGATGATCTTTTGTGAGCATCACTAGGAGGAAACAAAACTTTTTGGGAGAGACCATTGAGCTAGGTATTGTTAAAGTTTTGATTTAGGCCCATTTTGACCTATATTTCCACTATTTAAAATATTACACATATAATTTTGTCCTTCTGTGTAGGTTTTTCTATAGTGTACATTTTTACAAAATAGACACTTTATAGTCCTTTTTGGGTTGTGCTATATAGCATGTTAAGTTTTGTGTAGTTTTTCCTCTATGAAGGCACTTTTGCATTTGGTACAATCACTAGCCATGTATGATGTTTCTCGCATATTGTCACGTGCGGACAAATTGGATGGAGATAGCTCTAGACACTTTGGGATTACATGATGCAACATCTCCTTATAACAAAGGGAATTGTAAGGCAAGGTTTTGTGGATACAGGTGAAGGTTCTAGTAGTTGTACTAATAGAGTTGTTTTGCCTATTATTGAGCAAGCACAATGGGATGATAAGGATACAAATCTCATGTGTTTGTTGAATTTTCTATTAAGTGTTCCATTTCTCATTTCCTCCTCATTAATAGCAAAATAAACATGGGATATCTTCTTTTTATGAAGGTCCTAATTTGGCAAAAATTGCTTACCTGTGTAAGGAGCTACAATTCAAGTTTATGGATGAGGAGTATGTTTGCTATGAATGTATTTCTTGTGGAGTTTAAAGATGTCAATGAGTAGATACTTGCCATTGGTGAGGTTGTTCCTTATAGTTTTCTTGTTCAAATAGTTCTTGATGCTTTGCTACACTCTTAGGGTCATTCCTTATAGTTTTTTTGTTCAAATAGTTCTTGATGTTTTTCCACATTCTTATCAAATATTTCTTGATGCTTTGCCACATTCTTATTCAAATTTTCCTTCCGCCTTTAGGCTTGTGACATATAATAAACCTGATGAAGTTTGATGGTCTTGTGTATGTATTTTTGCAATAGGCTCAATATAGAGAAAACAGGGCTTAGAAACATACTGTTGAACAAGCATTTGTGGTTACGCAGTAAAGCAAGAATACCACTATTGGCACCGTTAATGCTTCCGCAAAAGTAGCGAGTTCTCCCCTAAAACTATTGCTTCTTCAAGCAGTGATATGTGTGAGAGGCCTTGGGAGAAAAGAAAAATAAAGTGAGATTTCATTATTGTAAGGCAAATGATCATCTTATCAAGAAATTTTCTAAGCTTAAGGCTAAAGGGGATCATAAGAAAGAGGGATGTGAAACTTGTGTAGTTTTTTATTTGAATTCCTTTTAAATTGCATAAATTTATTATACATGTTTTTTCCATTTGAATCCCTCTCTTCAAGCACCATCATAACATGTATGTGAAGGTTGTATTTTTGGGAGAATAAAGTATCCTAAATTTCCTAGGCATGGCTCCATGCGGCCTACTTGCAAATTGCAGCTTGCTCATAGTGGTGTTTCTGGTCCAATCCATACTCCATCTTTTGGGAATCATTTGTACTTGTGCCTTTTATCAATGATTACTTTAGGCATGCATGGATATATACACATAAGGCAAATTTCAAAGTATTTATGTGCTTCAATAAATTTTTTCTTATGGCTAAAATATATATAGTTGTATAGCCCGTTGTACAATGGGCACCCCTCACTTTGATCCATGGGGGAGTATACATTTAAAGAATTCAATCCATTTCTAGAAAATTGTGGGATAAAAAAATAATGTGTAATGCTATATATCCCTCATAAAAATAAATTTTCTCAGAGGAAAATTAGGATACTTATGGAAATTCTATGTATGATCAGTATCCAATACTTGCCACATGTTTTGGCTTGAGGCTATCATGCATATTGTGTATGTATCAAATAGGTATCCCATTAAATCCATGAAATCTATCAGTCCATATGAGGCTTGGCATGGCAAGAAGCAATATATTGGTCACTTGAGTGTGTTTGGTTTCTTGTCTTTTTCCTTGGTTCTTGAGCAGCAATGCATAGGATTGGATGATAAGATTATGAATTTTTTTGTTGGTTATAGTATGGAAAGCAAAGGATACAAGTTTTAGCATCTACAAACAACTTATATCTTAGTTATTCAATATTTTTTTATTGTGGAAGACACAATTCAAACTTGTTAGGATGTATCTTAAAGATATGTATTACTTCACAAAATGTATATGATGTGATGTCACCTCTCTTTCATTCTAGGAGTACAAATGTGAGTTATAATGAGGCACATATGTAGCCTATGTAGGTCTCAAAGGTATTATAGGAAACTATTTTCCTAATGTAGATTTACATGATGTGAGTATCTTCACGCTAAAATTGCACAAGCTGAAGGCATGCCAAAATGATTAGTGCAAACCTTGCGCGACTATAAATTGGTGCACCTTTGTCTAGTTGTAATCACTCAAGCTCACTTTATGCCTCTTCTACATTAGATTGTTATGTCAAAGTTGACAATGTAGAAATGTAAAGCAAATGTGTGTGTGTGTGTGTGTGTGTGTGTATGTGTGTGTGTGTGTGTGTGTGTGTGTGTGTGTGAGAGAGAGAGAGAGAGAGAGAGAGAGAGGGAGATTGCTAAACCAACCAATTGGGAAATGAATTCATGATTATACAATGGGGGCTTTGGGTTTCTTATATACTACCTAAAGGAATTCTCACTACCTAGAACTTATCAAATAAGTAAAATAACTGCCTAAAAGGCAAATAATAATTAGGATCACATTAGGCATTCACTTGAGATGCATAAGCTTCAACACCCTCTATGTAGCTTCTAGTGAATGTGTAGGAAGAACAACTAGATGAAGATGCTACCATGGACACCCCAGCATTGCTCCTTGAGTACAAAATACACCTTTGATTTCACCAATTTGTCACTTGAGAAGACTGCCACCATGAGCACTGTTTACCTCATAGAAAATTGAACTATAGACCACGCTATGTCCAAGAATACCCATTCATAAACTATGAACACATGACATCCAAACTTTCCAAGACAATGAACTTTGGACCACATCTTGTCTACAATTTGGCCAACAACAATGGATTGTGCACATGTCCATAGTGTTTTTCTTACATCATGTTAGCTCCTTGCTAGATGCATGTTCCTTGAACTTTGACATGTGGGTTCAAATATAGATAACTTGAATTCTGACATATGTGTCCAAATCATGTATATGGAGCTTCCTTTCCCCCTTCCTAGTCACAAAAGCCTCTCTCTTGGTGAAGCATGTTGGGACAATATCCACTTGACAAGAAGAATGGAGTTTTTGCTAGTGTAGACTGTACCACATTGACAAACTTTTGCGAGTCCTTTGCTAAGTCATTGTCATTGTTTTCCTCATCACACTTGCCTTTGCCTTCGGATTTGGAATCCCGACACAAATTACCATGCTTTTAATAGTTATAAAAAGCATTGGCTCTTGAACTTCTCTGTAGTTTTTGAAGCAGCAAGTTCTTCTCCACCTTATCCTGAAACTCAAACCTTGCCTTGAGAGATTTAAGATGGATTCCTCCTCAATAGAGAAAAGAGCCGCAAATTCAAGATTTTCCTTCATGATTTGCAAGCATAAACATTCCAATGAGTTTAGACCACATTCCAATGGTAGTTTTCATAGTCTATATAGCTATAGAGAGTGACTCTCCAACATTTGGCCGACATAACATTTGCATTGCTCGCATCCCAGTCAACGTTGATGTGAGATACTCCTTATCCCAAAGTTGGATGTACCAATTGCTACTATCCCTTCTGGATTGCATCTTCATGCCATTGAAAATGTTCTATAAACCTTTTGTAGATAACCAAAGCTCCTTGACCAAATTCCAATGGGCATAGTTGTCGTTGCTTAGCTTATCGTTGGCATTTGAGCATGGAGGCGCCATTGCATGGTACAAGCCCCTTCAAGTCTTTGCACACCACAACACTTTAGAAGTCCCTAAAGATCTTGTCTCCCAAGCCCTCATGGGATGCTAGCCAACTGGGGTCTTTGCTTCACCAAGCATCTCAAGGAGCCCCTTTGGATGTACTAAAGGCTAGCTGGCACATGGGCTTGCAAAAGGTGTTTTAAAATGCTAGACTAAGTGAGCCTACAAGTATCGCCCAAAATTGCCCCAAAGAAAAGCATTTTAGAATGCTAGGGCAATTATCATCCTTAGAGCATGTACTCCAACAACCTTGCTTTTCTAGCAAAGTCTTGCAACCACAAAGTTTTAAAAAGCTACTTTCAAACTCACAACAGAGGTTCCTCAACTCACCTATTCTGAGACAATGTAGTGAACACTACTCAATAGGGGAAGAGCACCATTTTGAAATGCTCCACTAGTTGAGCAAAAATATGCAGAAGGAGATCTTTTACATTTTAAAAGCATCAGTGGTCCACAAGCCAACGCAACACGATTTATCTCACCCTACTTTGATACCATGTCAAAGTCAATGATGCAAAAGCGGAAACAAATGAGAGATGCATGTGTGTGTGTGTGTGTGTGTGTGTGTGAGTGAGAGAGAGAGAGAGAGAGAGAGAGAGAGAGAGAGAGAGAGAGAGAGAGAGAGAGAGAGAGAGAGAGAGAGAGAGAGAGAGAGAGAGAGAGAGAGAGAGATAGAGAGCGCACTTGTTGCACCAACCGATTGGGAAATGAATTAGTGATTATACAATGGGGGCATTTGGTTGCTTATATATTGCCTAAAGGAAATTTCCCTATGTAGAATCTTGTCCAATAACTAAAATAAATACCTAAAAGAAAAATAGTTAACTAGGATCACATTGGGCATTCACTTGAGATGCATAGGCTTTAACATTGTATGTTTTGATTGTGTCTAGTATATACCTTTGTCTTTTGGTGAAGCACTATTTGTGCAAAAAGTGGGCGATGATCGGCTTATGGGAAGTCGGCTCATGGAACAGCACGCCTGGTTTCACCTACACACGCCTCGAGTATGTCCCACTGCCTCTAGGCTGGACATATGCTATTGCTCACACCTAGCTGACTCCATACCGTCATTGATGGAGATGAAGGTAGTCCCAACAAAAAGCCTTTTGGATAACATGCCTCTGCACATACATTTTAAGAAGAATACAGGGGAGGAGCAGATCCCAAGAGGTGGGAAAACACAGCTAGTAACAGGGGCACACCTATTCAAAACCTATTCAAAGACCCTCTTTTCGGGAATCTGACCAAGAAAGCACTGGGTAAGCTAAAAAATATGTCGACCTCAACAAACACAATGCATGGGACCTCTTTGCTCGGAGCATCCAGAAAGCAATGAAAACTGTGGGCCCCCAAATCAACAAAGTTAGGGAGGTACACCTTCTGCATCTTAGAACGGAGGTACAATTGCTTACCTCCAAAAAATCCAATGGGCTTGCTACTAAGGATGAGCACAAATGATGGCTGGAAGCCAAATCTAACCTTGCTAATGAGTAGTTAGAAGATATAAAAAAGGCAAGGCTTCTCTCCAGGGAGAATTTCCTTCAACCTGAAGCCTCTAATCAAGCTCATTTTTTTAGGGCTTTAAAAATCAAGAAGAGCCGGGGCCACGTCCGCTCGCTCTATGATGAGAAAGGGACAGCAGTTCATAACCAGGATGAGATAACTGGTCTCATGTTGAGCTATCTTAGTCAAATCATTGGACAACCACAGATCCAGTCTCAAGAAGTGGAAGAAGCCAAAGGGACCTTACTTCAGAGTGTCAAGAAGAAGATTCCCCACTCAAAAGCAAATAGCTTGGAAAGGGCATTTTCCAAAGACGAATGTTCACTAGCATTGAAAGCCCTTGGCAAGGAAAAGTTCCATGGTTGGGATGGGATGACGTACGTGGAATTCAATAGAGAATTTTAAAATGATCTCAAGGTACCAATCACAAGGTTGTCTGAAGGGTCGTTGGAGATAAGTGTAAAGAGAGGGATTATCAAACCCATCCCAAAACAGATTTGTTGTTCTCAACTGAAACATTGGTGCCCTATAACGATGATGTCAGTGGCCTGCAAAATTATTGCTAAAGTTGTAGCCCTCAGACTAGCCCCCTTACTAACCAAGATCATCTCTCCCCATCAACATGGGTTCATCAAAGGAAGGTCCATTTACAATAACATCTTGGCAGCAATGGTGGGCATTCAATACGCGACTGTCACAAAGCAAGAGTGCATTCTGCTACAGTTGGATCTGGGTAATTAAGGCTTATGATAGAATAATATGGACATATATAGAAGCCTTCATGGAAGCTCTGGGATTTGGGCCTCGCCTATGTCATCTGGTAAGTGTACTGGGGGCTGGAAGCCAGTCAGAGCTCTTATTCAATGATAGAGTTGTGGGCTCTTTTGAGGTCAAAAGGTCTATTAAGCAGGGACTCCCTCTGGCCCCCCTGCCTTTTTCCATAGGATCACATCCTTTAATCATGACGCTCAAAGATAGTATGGAACGAGGGGAGTTGCAAGGACTTGTTTTACCAGGAAATAGCAAACTCCTAGCAAAACTATTTGCAAATGATTCTCTCCTCTTCTTGCAGGCGTGCCCCCAAGTCATTAGGAAAGCTCTGGAGATGTACAAATATTCATAGTAGCTTCGGGGTCCCATTGTAATATAGAGAATTCAAGGCTGATCTCCCTATTGAAAAATGACTCATTTGACCCTTCTGACTGGTTGGGTGAGATTGTCAAAAAAGGGAATATTTTCAGACATCTGGGAGCCCCCTTGGGGGTGGACATAACTCACAAGCAAAGGTTTGAGTGGGTGCTTGAAAACATCAAAACAAAAATGAGTAGGTGGGAGTATGCTCTTCTCTCATTCTCAAGTCGGTTAAAAGTGATAAATGCCTTTATGATTCTCTTATATTGCCTTCACTAGCCCGCTTCTGAAGATGGCTAAGTGTCATTAGAAAGAGTTCTTAAAACCAGTAAAAAGGTTTTTATGAAAAAACAACACAAAATCATCCAGGCCATGGCAATGGGCCCGTTGGGAAGCGTTGCTCGGCCGGGGAATCAAAGAGGCCTCAAAATTCTCAACCCTACGGCCCATGCAAAATCTTGTTGCATCCAATAACAGGATCAAGTTTGGGTTGTCAAGATCAAAGATATGATAGAAGTAGCTAAACTTGGGTCAAAAGGTGGAAAGTGGAGAGGGGTGGAGGTTCATGACAAATGGTTAGCCTCGACGTGGTCTACCCTAAGATTGAGGGGTAGCTCAGGAGAATTGGTAAGAAAATGCAATAGAGCAGCAGGAGTCTTAAAGTGGGGGGAAGAAACCAGATACTTCAAGAACTCCATTTTGCATTGGTCCCCTGACTTTCCAAAATTGTAGATCCGCCACAAATTCCCTATTGGACAGAGACAGCCAGGAAGCTGAATAATAAGGGTTTGAATCGACTGGGGCACTTCTGGGACAGTGACAATAAGAGTTGCAAAACCATTGAACTTCTGGTTACCGAGTACCAAATTAATATCTTGGAGGTCTTGCTTGTCCACAAAGTGATGAAAGAGCTTGAAAATATAGTGATGCCAATCTGTGATTCAGAGTTTGACTGGAATTCCTGGAAATGGCCTGGAAGCAGTCTCTTATGGAAACCCCATCCTAAGACATTTATCATACGATGACGCATAAGAAGAATTGGTTAGCCCCCTTAACAAGATATGGAAAAAACAATGGCCGGAGGAAAGGTGGGAGCAAGTAATGGAGAACATTTGACAGCCAAAGGTTGCGCAACACATGAAGGTATTTTTATGGAAGGTAATTTGGGGTGCTCTATCGATGGGGGTGAAGTTTCAGGAAAGAGGGATTGGGTCAGATCGATGCTTGGGGTGTATCAAGGATAAGGGGGCGGGTTGGTAGGGGAGGCTGCCCTGATAGACGATGTAATAATGGTCCCTAGATGATTTCATGGCTCAAGACGAGCATGACAAGACCTTGTAATTTTTGGGTTGATCAATATAATTCACTCACAAATGTGAGTTTTGCAAAAAAAATAAAGAGATGGCATAAAAAGAAAGAAAACACTAAGATATTCAATACATACACAAAATGCAAATATGTTTATAAAGGCTACTTAAAACATTAATAGGAATTCTCTCTTCTCATACTCTTCACTTTCTCTATTTATGGTTCACCTAGAAATGATTTTCCTCTATCTAAGTCGTAATAGTAGTACCTCATTGTGCATAGATAATATAGTCTTTTTTTTCAATAGGATATGCAATTAATGGCTACAGGGCTACAAGCTAAGCACACAACACACAAGAAAGACATCTAAAAAGGGTGGCTCAAGGATCCCATGGCAAAAGGAGGAGGAAGCGATAGTGAAGATCCACACAAGGATTTCAAAAACCTTTCCTCCCCTGCCATTTTCACAAGCTCGCTACTTAGTGCTCACAAAACCCAAGCCCAAGTTGCAAAATCCGATCGAAAGCGGTCATTTTTTAATATCTTGCACCCCGTGGCTCCGTTTGATGAGCCATCCGGGCCAACTTCTAGAGTACATTGAGCACTACATCGCAAAACATTGATAGAGCACTTCGAACACTTGGACTTGTCATCCCAATTGAATCATACTGAAGCCTTTTTGTACTTAAAAGGCCGCATCAAGCCTACACTTCCCCTTATGCTTGCTTGCCTAGATCTTCCACTGTGGGACGTGCGTCTAACCTCACTATCCTATCTTATTGCAGTTTTAGCGAGAAACCATGATTAAAGTGTTAATCCATGAAATGAAGCTGACTCAACTAGTGCATAGAGGCTATAAGAGGTTGTCAATCTCTCAAAAAACAACAGACAACTCACATCTAACTCAAGCTACACTCAACTGACTGAAATCACCAAAAGCCAATCGCTCATCGACAAACATATCACATCCGTTACAGCATCAAATGACATCCAAACATAAGGAAACTGCTAGGAAAAGTTTATAAGACCTAAGCACACATGCCTATGGTCTCAAACCCCACTTTAGGTCAAGTGCCAAAATCGCAATTATTAACAACAATGGATTTTTGACCTAGTCATTTTTGACCCAGAATGCACTTTCATGCTTAGCAATGATGCCCCAATACCCTGCCTATGATTAGTTTTTGATTTTGAAGTGTAAATTCCTACTTATATTAAAATAGGCGATGCCAAAAGCTACAAAATAGTGTGATATGTTTACGTCAATGCGTAGAGCTCTTACCTGCGGTTGCAATGTAACAAACGCCACTGCAATGTGACAATCGGGGAGGGAGTAGGAAGCGCGAGAAGGAGAGAAGTGAGCGTCGTTAGCTCACGCTGTGTATTTCATTATCCCAAACCTACGATTAACTTACAAAAATTGTCTTTTATACCTTAGCCAAGGTTTTTGGTGATCAAAACTAATAATCTGGAAGCTCTAACTAAAGGTAAGTAATGACAGGTTGATACAATCTGGAAGCTTGTAGCCGCGGCTCATCAATTACAAGGTTTACTCAAAAAAGAAGAGTTACAATATTCTTGATTTATCAAAAATAATAAGCGTTTTACAATGATGAGAGCTCCAAACAATGGTATTCTGGTATCTGTGCTAGCTTGCTGGCTAACATTCGCCCCTCCTCGTCGGTGTCGTCCCTTGACACAACTTTATGAACTGAAGTAGTCTTTGGATTGACGGCTAGCAAGGCGGTCTTTAAGCGCATTGAGTGCCTTTTGGTATCTGATTTTCCTCTCTTTATCTGGCACTTGCAAGAACTACATGGTGACTTTGTTTTTCAGCTCCATTGATGAGAAGCCTACAACCTTGACGTCAGGTTGCTGATCACTGGTCTTGATCTGTGCCCTCGACTTGCATGTCAGTGTAAAGCCTTTCTTTCACTTGTAGTAGCTCCACTTTAATCAGAGGATTGGGCACAAATTGTTGGTGTCATTGCGCATTGATTTGATTGGGAGTGATTTGTGTGACATCTAAGGAATGCTCGTCGGGGTCTAAAGACTAGTGATCTTTTCACTTATACCATTTAAGTGTGATCAACATAAAATACAAGGAAGTTTGTGCTATTTGCTTTCTCTTTTCTCTTTTTTTTTCCGCTTTTTTGTTGTTGTCATAGTTGCTACAAGTAGCTGAGGGACTCGAGGTCTCAAATACCGGCAGCTGGGAGACTCGAGGTCTCAAATACCAACTTGAGCATAAACTAGCAAGGAGACTCGAGGTCTCAAATATCAGCTTAACACTAGGGCTGTGTGAACATGAGCCACTTTTGTGGCTATAAGCAACTTTTTTGTAAATTCTTGTTCTCATAGACGACAAAAAATCTCATTGAAACCTTTTGGGGATTTGTTCTCAAGACATGTATGGAGTTGAAAAAAAATAGAAATAAATAATTTCATGTAAAAATATTATTTTTTAAGAGTTATCTTTTAGGTACAATCGAACAAAAGTTTCTCAAAAGTTTTGATATCCCATGTACACGCTTTAAAAACCTTCAAAGCACACCGAAACTTTTTAAAAAATACATGGATATGTATACAATGAGAATCTGTGCATATACTATTTTAGAAAAAAATTGTCGATTTATTTTAGGCCTGAAAAACATCTATGCTGCTAAATTTAAAAGCCAGTTAAGTGGCTTCTAACTATTTTTAGAGAACTTAATTTTTTTAATTTACACTTTTTTGTGGATAAATGGTATAATAGAATCTTTCTCTATGTTATAGGACGTCAATGATATCCTATCATTAGGGTTTCTTGCAAAATAGACCATCTTAGAGTCAATTTTATAGAATCAGGTGTGCCAAGCCACTATTAGGTCTCAAGCCAGTTAAGTGGCTCAAACACAAACCTAGTGTTAACACATGGACTTCCACAACACAAGTCACACTTAGGTGGAATATGCTAGAGAGAACTATATCCTCATAGCGTAAAACATTCCGAAAATTACTACAATTAATAGACTATTTATGAATTAAAGTCAACAATTAAGTGGCTTAGTTTAGCCTAAGGTCCTAATACCTACTTAAAGCCAACTAATAGACCAAACTCAAAGAGAAGAACAAGGTACTAGAAGTTTGAAAAAATTGTAGCATCTAAATCGGCAATGTCACAACTTCATAGCTTTTATGCATTGTTAGAAACTCAAATGACAAGCTGCAAATATGTAACTGTGGAAAGCATAGATAAAAAAAAGTAGTACACCTGATATAATGGAGAACATTCATTATAACATGTAAACATCCATTGTCGTTGTCCTTCGAAGGAATCCTTATGTAGTCACAAACTACACAATAGTCACCACCAAACATCCACCTTCGAGAGGCCCATCAATGGAGAAAAAAACTTTGTTAATCACCAAACTCTAAAACAGAAACACTCCTATCGTACTAATCCTACCTACCCTCCATCACTCGAGTGATGAGGATCAAAATAATTTGAGGTTGGAGAGCTTAGTTGGTAGCTCTAAGGATAAACCTCCATCCTCATCATCAAGCTAGGTGTAATACTCTTTGGTAAGGCCGTGTGTCTCGTCTAGCCAATCACCATTATCGTCCGCATCCTCTTCCGTGAATAGTATTAGGAATGTCACGAGGCATGCATACTCAGCCTGGGTAAAAGGGTAAACTTGGGCAATTGGGCGAACTTCCTCAATATAATAGGGATCCATCGTAGTTAAGAGGCGGACCAGCCACTCTAACTCCTCAACATTTCTCTCACAAGCAAGTGTTTCAACCGAATCCCATTTAGAAGAAATATGAGGATAACATAAATGCATTACTTGGGACAAGGAAAAATAATATTTTTAAGAATCAACCATATCTGTGAACACAAAGAGAGGATGGCTAGGTGTTTGATGACATAGGTTTCTGTTTTAGTGTACCTGATGTTACATGTGTAGGTCTGGGTCAATGAGTTTGACTAGTATTGTGCACACTTGTTTGCTAATTTCTCTTGCTCTTTACTATTTTTTTTGGTTTTGTTTTGTTTTAAACTAGGGTGTTAGTTACTATTTATCTATATATATACAATCCCTAAAACTAGAAATCTCAAGGTTCAGGGAAAGAAGGATAAGAGGGAAATAATTCAATAGGCTGACGTGAATGAAGACTCCTCCCTTCCTTGGGTAGATCATACTTTAAAAGGATGTCATCATCTTTTGGAACCAGTTATTCCAACTGGTAATAGGTGAGGATTTTAGCCAATAGTTCTCTATTACCTTGGGTGCCTCATCGAGTTGGAAGGGTGGTACGGTACTCTCCCATGAACGAACTTGAAGTAGTGCATCAGATAATAATTGAACAATGGGAGGTGTCAAATCTGTTGTAGTTTCATGGAGGCTACCTATGGTAGGTGGAGGTTGTGTAGAAGCTTTTACCTCTATGGATGCATTACATGAGGAGCTAGAAGCTTCATGGAACTCCCTCTTTCCTAAGCTAAGCCAAATGGACTGGTTTTTCCTTGGAACCCAAACTAGCTCTGGAATAGGTGTGTAGCATTCTATTCTTTCCCTTCCTACGGTCTTCATTTTTTATTTTTTTTGGAGCTTTGATCGTGTGAGTACATTTACTGGTACCACAGTGAACATCTACAAACTTTTTGCACTTGCGATCACTACAGAAAAAGGTACAACTCAATTATGGCATGAGAGATTTGATCACTTAAGCATTGCTGTGCTAAAAGAGATGCAAAAATCTAGGATGGTGGCAGACATGCCTCAAATCTCAGATATGAATGAAGTTTGTGAAGCTTGCATGATGGGCAAGCAACAAAGAAATGCACTTCTACAAGAGAGTAGTAATCTAGCTCAGTCTCCTCTAGAGTTGGTACATGCAAATCACTGTGGAAAAATGTCTATATCCGCTTTGGGTGGATCTTTCTACTTTGTGCTGTTAGTTGACCACTTTAGTAAAAAGATGTGGGTGTATTTCATTCATGAGAAGTCTAAAGCTTTTGGAAAGTTTAAAATGTGGCAAAAGCTTATAGAAAATTAAACAGGAAAGAGGGTGAAGAAGCTTCTTACTCATCTTACACACCACAACAAAATGGATTTGTCGAGCATCACAATCGAATGGTGGTTGAAATGGCAAGGTGTATGCTCAAAGCCAAGGGTATGCCAGATTCCTTTTGGGCCGAAGCAGTAAGTACAATAGTGTACATTCTCAATCAAAGCTACACAAAGGCTTTGAAAGGGAAAATGCCTCAAGAAGCCTATTTTGGTAAGAAACCTTCAGTCTTGCATTTCAAAACATTTGGGTGTTTTTGTTATGCACATATTCTTGATTACAAAGTTAGAAGCCAAAAGTAAGAAGTACGTATTTCTCGAATAGAGTGAAGAGTATAAGGCTTATAGACTCTATGATCCAAAGCAAAGAAAATACTCACTAGTTCGGATGTGGTATTTGAAGAAGGGCCACATATGGTGGAGAAACCAGGTTCGTCCACATTCTCATCAAATGAAGAAATAACTCACCATGCGCCAGAACAAAGTCAGGTAAAAAATCAAGAGGAGGAGTTGTCTGATGATGACTCAAATAAATCTAACCAACCTGTGCAGCATCACAGGAAAAGCCACTACCAAAGTGGGCTCAACAGCTTTTTGACGCTCAAAACTCTCAAGTTCAAAACCCTCATGCGCGCGCGTAGAGGAGCAAGCTCGGCATCGTACACAACACACAGGTGGAGTGCACAGGATTGAAAGTTCGCGCACAAGACAAAGAAACAGCAGCGTACACAACGCTTTCCAGAAGGGCAGGATCGGGCAGTCTTCTCAGGAGACATTGCACACCTCACGAATAGAGAAAAAACAGGTATTTCTCTCTCTCTCACTCTCTGTCTTTCTCCATATAGAGAAGATGGTTCTCTATAACTCTTCTTGCACACACACTCTCTCGTCAAAAGACAGAGATACATAGTTTAAAAGTATCCCCGCACACATACACATATTCCCACACATCGTCTTCCTCTCTTCCACATACATAACCACAGTGAAATCTGTTATCTTACTGTCTCTCTCTTGAAAATACATGCACATATTCCCACACATCGTCTTCCTCACTTCCACATACATAACCACAATGAAATCTGTTATCTTGTTGTCTCTCTCTTGAAAATACGTGCACATATTCCCATACATCGTCTTCCTCTCTTCCACATACATAAACACAGTGAAATCTGTTATCTTACTCTCTCCTCTCTCTAAAAAACAGTTATTTATCTCTCTCTCTCTCTCTCTCTCTCTCTCTCTCTCTCTCTATCTATCTATCTCTGTATTTGCTATCTCTCTCTTGAAAATACATGCTCATGTATGTGTGCGTATGTGTTATCTATGTGTATGTATGTATATTTGTGTTATTTCATTGTAATACTCATACATAATGCAGATACACAATTACACTTAATTATGATATGCACACATAGTATATATACATACATAAATATCACAAATAACTAACACATTGTAATACTAGTAAAATTGAATGGAAGACTTACTTGCGTGATCTGTTAAAGTCGATTCTTGTAGCGAGTTCTGGATGTATGCTGAGCTGATTTTCCTCTAATCCATTTGTAGATATGATTGTAACTTCTGTTTCTCAAAAATAGTAGTGTTGTTTAGTGATACACCTAATGGACATAAATGGTTTAAACTAGGACATGTAGACCAAAAATACGTGTATTTCTTTGGATGAATATATACACTTTTTGGTGACCCTTACCACAAGTGGTGGACCTTGAGACCAATGGACTATAAGGACCTCCAAACAATACCTTGTACACTCAATCCTTCTTGGTATCTAGGTTGGACAAGTGGTGGACCTTGTTCAAATTCTCTAACCACTCTCTCTAACATGGTGACATAATTTAGGTGTGATAAATTCATATCTATGCAAACTAATATCAGTTTAGGCTTGTTAATTTGAATTTGTTTGAATTTATGTACAATATAATGATTTGAGGTTTGCATATTTGAATTTAGGTGGTATAATGATATCTTTTTGTGGTAAACTTGAATTTAAAATCAATTTTGCATGGAATATTTTAAATTTAAGTAGTAAAATTTAAATTTTTATAAAAAAGTTTGAATTTTAAAATTTGGGCGGGATAGTTTAAAATTTAGGCGGGATATTTAAGATTTGGGAGGGATATTTTAAATTTAGGCGGGAAGGTTTTGAATTTATAGCGAGATCTCCCTTACATAAGAGAGTATAGGTTGGACAAGTGGTGGACCTTCAAGCTAGAGCATCCATGCTACTGGACATGATAGGTAGGAAATCTAGTTGAATATTGTATGTATAATATATATGTAATAGATCTAGCTTGGACAAGTGGTGGACCTTGGAATAAAACCCCATGTAAAACATATCATGCACATTCCAAGTGGCCAAAAAAAATATCATTTAGAATATAGCCTTATAGGTTGGACAAGTGGTGGACCTTAACACCCAGATATTCTTCATATAATGACATAGAGTGGAAAACTGGTGAATCTTGAGACCAAACCATGCTACTAGCGATAATAGCTTGGACAAGTGGTGGACCTTGAAAGTAAACCCCCCATCTACGAAATATCGTGGGTTTAAGGTATTTCAATGGAGCCTAGCATCTTGGAGACATCGTGCATCTTGCTTCTCTTCATGTTTCAATGGAGCCTATCTTGGACAAATGGTGGAGCATCCTTCTCTCCATGTTTCAATGGACCCTAGCTTGGACAAGTGGTGGACCTTTACTTATCTCTATTATTCAATAGAGTTAGCTTGGACAAGTGGTGGACCTTGGAACCAAACCCCCATTTAAAACCTATCATGGTCACTCCAAGTGGTGAGAAAGAATAACCTTTAAGATATAGCCTTATAGGTTGGACAAGTGGTGGACCTTAACACCCTAATATTCTTAATATAATGACATAGAGTGAAAAAGTGGTGAATCTTGAGACAAAACCACTCATGCTACTAGCACTAATAGCTTGGACAAGTGGTGGACCTTGAATGTAAACCCCCCATGTTTCAATAGAGTTAGCTTCGACAAATGGTGGAGCATCCTTCTCTCCATGTTTCAATGGACCCTAGCTTGGACAAGTGGTGGACCTTTGTTTCTCTCTATGTTTCAATAGAGTTAGCTTGGACAAGTGGTGGACCTTGGAAGCAAACCCCCATGTAAAACCTATCATGGTCACTCTAAGTGGTAATAAAGAATAACCTTTAAGATGTAGCCTTATAGGTTGGACAAGTGGTGGACCTTAACACGCGCATATTCTTAATATAATGACATAGAGTGGAAAAGTGGTGAATCTTGAGACCAAACCACTCAGGCTACTAGAAATAATAGCTTGGACAAGTGGTGGACCTTGACTGTAAAGCCCTCATCTACGACATATCGTGGGTTTAATGTTTTTCGATGGAGCCTAGCATCTTGGAGACATGGTGCACCTTGATTCTCCTCATGTTTCAATGGAGCCTACCTTGCACAAATGGTGGAGCATCCTTCTCTCCATGTTTCAATGGAGCCTAGCTTAGACAAGTGGTGGACCTTTGCTTCTCTCTATGTTTCAATAGAGTTAGCTTGGACAAGTGGTGGACCTTGGAACCAAACCCCCATGTAAAACCTATCATGGTCACTCCAAGTAGTAAGAAAGAATAACCTTTAAGATGTAGCCTTATAGGTTGGACAAGTGGTGGACCTTAACACCCACATATTCTTAATAAAAGTGGTGAATCTTGAGACCAAACCACTCAGGCTACTAGCAATAATAGCTTGGACAAGTGGTGGACCTTGAATGTAAACCCCTCATCTACGAAATATCGTGGGTTTAATGTATTTCGATGGAGCCTAGCATCTTGGAGACATGGTGCAGCTTGCTTCTCGTCATGTTTCAATGGAGCCTATCTTGGACAAATGGTGGAGCATCCTTCTCTCCATGTTTCAATGGACCCTAGCTTGGACAAGTGGTGGACCTTTGTTTCTCTCTATGTTTCAATAGAGTTAGCTTGGACAAGTGGTGGACCTTGGAACCAAACCCCCATGTAAAACCTATCATGGTCACTCCAAGTGGTAATAAAGAATAACCTTTAAGATGTAGCCTTATAGGTTGGACAAGTGGTGGACCTTAACATGCGCATATTCTTAATATAATGACATAGAGTGGAAAAGTGGTGACTCTTGAGACCAAACCACTCAGGCTACTAGCAATAATAGCTTGGACAAGTGGTGGACCTTGAATGTACACCCCTCATCTACGACATATCGTGGGTTTAATGTTTTTCAATGGAGCTTAGCATCTTGGAGACATGGTGCACCTTGCTTCTCCTCATGTTTGAATGGAGCCTACCTTGGACAAATGGTGGAGCATCCTTCTCTCCATGTTTCAATGGACCCTAGCTTAGACAAGGGGTGGACCTTTGCTTCTCTCTATGTTTCAATAGAGTTAGCTTGGACAAGTGGTGGACCTTGGAACCAAACCCCCATGTAAAACCTATCATGGTCACTCCAAGTAGTAAGAAAGAATAACCTTTAAGATGTAGCCTTATAGGTTGGACAAGTGGTGGACCTTAACACCCACATATTCTTAATAAAAGTGGTGAATCTTGAGACCAAACCACTCAGGCTACTAGCAATAATAGCTTGGACAAGTGGTGGACCTTGAATGTAAACCCCTCATCTACGAAATATAGTGGGTTTAATGTATTTCGATGGAGCCTAGCATCTTGGAGACATGGTGCAGCTTGCTTCTCGTCATGTTTCAATGGAGCCTATCTTGGACAAATGGTGGAGCATCCTTCTCTCCATGTTTCAATGGACCCTAGCTTGGACAAGTGGTGGACCTTTGTTTCTCTCTATGTTTCAATAGAGTTAGCTTGGACAAGTGGTGGACCTTGGAACCAAACCCCCATGTAAAACCTATCATGGTCACTCCAAGTGGTAATAAAGAATAACCTTTAAGATGTAGCCTTATAGGTTGGACAAGTGGTGGACCTTAACATGCGCATATTCTTAATATAATGACATAGAGTGGAAAAATGGTGAATCTTGAGACCAAACCACTCAGGCTACTAGCAATAATAGCTTGGACAAGTGGTGGACCTTGAATGTACACCCCTCATCTACGACATATCGTGGGTTTAATGTTTTTCAATGGAGCTTAGCATCTTGGAGACATGGTGCACCTTGCTTCTCCTCATGTTTGAATGGAGCCTACCTTGGACAAATGGTGGAGCATCCTTCTCTCCATGTTTCAATGGACCCTAGCTTAGACAAGGGGTGGACCTTTGCTTCTCTCTATGTTTCAATAGAGTTAGCTTGGACAAGTGGTGGACCTTGGAACCAAACCCCCATGTAAAACCTATCATGGTCACTCCAAGTAGTAAGAAAGAATAACCTTTAAGATGTAGCCTTATAGGTTGGACAAGTGGTGGACCTTAACACCCACATATTCTTAATAAAAGTGGTGAATCTTGAGACCAAACCACTCAGGCTACTAGCAAGAATAGCTTGGACAAGTGGTGGACCTTGAATGTAAACCCCTCATCTACGAAATATCGTGGGTTTAATGTATTTCGATGGAGCCTAGCATCTTGGAGACATGGTGCAGCTTGCTTCTCGTCATGTTTCAATGGATCCTATCTTGGACAAATGGTGGAGCATCCTTCTCTCCATGTTTCAATGGACCCTAGCTTGGACAAGTGGTGGACCTTTGTTTCTCTCTATGTTTCAATAGAGTTAGCTTGGACAAGTGGTGGACCTTGGAACCAAACCCCCATGTAAAACCTATCATGGTCACTCCAAGTGGTAATAAAGAATAACCTTTAAGATGTAGCCTTATAGGTTGGACAAGTGGTGGACCTTAACACGCGCATATTCTTAATATAATGACATAGAGTGGAAAAGTGGTGAATCTTGAGACCAAACCACTCAGGCTACTACCAATAATAGCTTGGACAAGTGTGGACCTTGAATGTAAACCCCTCATCTACGACATATCGTGGGTTTAATGTTTTTCGATGGAGCCTAGCATCTTGGAGACATGGTGCACCTTGCTTCTCCTCATGTTTCAATGGAGCCTACCTTGGACAAATGGTGGAGCATCCTTCTCTCCATGTTTCAATGGACCCTAGCTTAGACAAGGGGTGGACCTTTGCTTCTCTCTATGTTTCAATAGAGTTAGCTTGGACAAGTGGTGGACCTTGGAACCAAACCCCCATGTAAAACCTATCATGGTCACTCCAAGTAGTAAGAAAGAATAACCTTTAAGATGTAGCCTTATAGGTTGGACAAGTGGTGGACCTTAACACCCACATATTCTTAATAAAAGTGGTGAATCTTGACACCAAACCACTCAGGCTACTAGCAATAATAGCTTGGACAAGTGGTGGACCTTGAATGTAAACCCCTCATCTACGAAATATCGTGGGTTTAATGTATTTCGATGGAGCCTAGCATCTTGGAGACATGGTGCAGCTTGCTTCTCGTCATGTTTCAATGGAGCCTATCTTGGACAAATGGTGGAGCATCCTTCTCTCCATGTTTCAATGGACCCTAGCTTGGACAAGTGGTGGACCTTTGTTTCTCTCTATGTTTCAATAGAGTTAGCTTGGACAAGTGGTGGACCTTGGAACCAAAGCCCCATGTAAAACCTATCATGGTCACTCCAAGTGGTAATAAAGAATAACCTTTAAGATGTAGCCTTATAGGTTGGACAAGTGGTGGACCTTAACACGCGCATATTCTTAATATAATGACATAGAGTGGAAAAGTGGTGAATCTTGAGACCAAACCACTCAGACTACTACCAATAATAGCTTGGACAAGTGTTGGACCTTGAATGTAAACCCCTCATCTACGACATATCATGGGTTTAATGTTTTTCGATGGAGCCTAGCATCTTGGAGTCATGGTGCACCTTGATTCTCCTCATGTTTCAATGGAGCCTACCTTGGACAAATGGTGGAGCATCCTTCTCTCCATGTTTCAATGGACCCTAGCTTAGACAAGGGGTGGACCTTTGCTTCTCTCTATGTTTCAATAGAGTTAGCTTGGACAAGTGGTGGACCTTGGAACCAAACCCCCATGTAAAACCTATCATGGTCACTCCAAGTAGTAAGAAAGAATAACCTTTAAGATGTAGCCTTATAGGTTGGACAAGTGGTGGACCTTAACACCCACATATTCTTAATAAAAGTGGTGAATCTTGAGACCAAACCACTCACGCTACTAGCAATAATAGCTAGGGATAACCATTAAGATATAGTCTTTCAAGGGGTGAGAAAGAATAACCATTAAGATATAGTCTTATAGGTTGGACAAGTGGTGGACCTTAACACCCAAATATTCTTAATATAATGATAGAGAGTGGAAAAGTGGTGAATCTTGAGAGCAAACCACTCATGCTACTAGCGATAATAGGTTGGACAAATTGTTGATCTTGAATGTAAACTCCCCATGTACAAAATAACGTGGGTTTAAGGTATTTCGATGGAGTCTAGAATCTTGGAGATATGGTGCAGCTTGCTTCTCTTCATGTTTCAATGGAGTCTATCTTGGACAAATGGTGGAGCATCCTTCTCTCCATGTTTCAATAGACCCTAGCTTAGACAAGTGGTGGACCTTTGCTTCTCTCTATGTTTGAATAGAGTTAGCTTGGACAAGTGGTGGACCTTGGAACCAAACCCCCATGTAAAACCTTTCATGGTCACTCCAAGTGGTCAGAAAGAATAACCATTAAGATATAGTCTTATAGGTTGGACAAGTGGTGGACCTTAATACCCAAATATTCTTAATATAATAACACAGAGTGAAAAAGTGGTGAATCTTGAGACCAAACCCCTCATGCTACTAGCGTTAATAGGTTGGACAACTGGTGGACCTTGAATGTAAACCTTCCATGTTTCAATAGAGTTAGCTTCGACAAATGGTGGAGCATCCTTCTCTCCATGTTTCAATGGAGCCTAGCTTGGACAAGTGGTGGACCTTTTGCTTCTCTCTATGAGAAGAATAAAGTTAGCTTGGATAAGTGGTGGACCTTGGAACCAAACCCCTATGTAAAACATATCATGGACATTTCAAGTGGTGAGAAAGAATACCCTTTAAGATATACGCTTATAGGTTGGACAAGTGGTCGACCTTAACACCTAGATCTTCTTTATATAATGACATAGAGTGGAAAAGTGGTGAATCTTGAGACCAAACCACTCATGCTACTAGGGATAATAGCTTGGAAAAGTGACTGACCTTGACGTTAAACCCCACATGTAAACAATATCGTGGGTTTAAGGTATTTCAATGGATCCTAGAATCTTGGAGACATGGTGCAACTTGCTTCTTTTCATGTTTCAATGAAGCCTATCTTCCACCAATGGGGATCATCCTTCTCTAAATGTCTCAGTGGAGCCTAGCTTGGACAAGTGGTGGACCTTTGCTTCTCTCTATGTTTCCATAGAGTTAGCTTGGACAAGTGGTGGACCTTGAAACCAAACCCCCATGTAAAACATATCATGGTCATTCCAAGTGGTGAGAAATAATACCCTTTAAGATCTAGCCTTATAGGTTGGACAAGTGGTCGACCTTAGAACCTAGATCTTCATAATATAACGACATAGAGTGGAAAAGTGGTAAATCTTGAGACCCAACCACTCATGCTACTAGGGATAATAGCTTGGAAAAGTGACTGACCTTGACGTTAAACCCCACATGTAAACAATATCGTGGGTTTAAGGTATTTCAATGGATCCTAGAATCTTGGAGACATGGTGCAGATTGCTTCCCTTCATGTTTCAATGGAGCCTATCTTGGACAAATGGTGGAGCATCCTTCTCTCCATGTTTCAATGGAGCCTAGCTTGGACAAGTGGTGGACCTTTGCTTCTCTCTATGTTTCAATAGAGTTAGCTTGGACAAGTGGTGGGCCTTGGAACCAAACTCCCATGTAAAACCTATCTTGGTAACTCCAAGTGGTGAGAAAGAATAAAGTTTAAGATATGGCCTTATAGGTTGGACAAGTGGTGGACCTTAGCACCCATATATTCTTAATAGAATGACATAGAGTGGAAAAATGGTGAATCTTGAGACCAAACCACTCATGCTACTAGAGATAATAGGTTGGACAAGTGGTGGACCTTGAATGTAAACCCCCATGTACAAAATATCATGGGTTTGAGGTATTTCAATGGAGCCTAGCATCTTGGAGACATGGTGTAGCTTGCTTCTCTTCATGTTTCAATGGAGCGTATCTTGGACAAATGGTGGAGCATCCTTCTCTCCATGTTTCAATGGACCCTAGCTTGGACAAGTGGTGGACCTTTGATTCTCTCTATGTTTCAATAGAGTTAGCTTGGACAAGTGGTGGACCTTGAAACAAAACCCCCATGTAAAACCTATGCTGGTCACTCCAAGTGGTGAGAAAGAATAACCCTTAAGATATAGCCTTATAGGTTGGACAAGTGGTGGACCTTAACACCCAAATATTCTTAATATAATGACATAGAGTGAAAAAGTGGTGAATCTTGAGACCAAACCACTCATGCTACTAGCGTTAATAGGTTGGACAAGTGGTGGACCTTGAATGTAAACCCCCCATGTTTCAATAGAGTTAGCTTCGACAAATGGTAGAGGATCCTTCTCTCCATGTTTCAATGGAGCCTAGCTTGGACAAGTGGTGGACCTTTGTTTCTCTCTATGTTTCAATAGAGTTAGCTTGGACAAGTGGTGGACCTTGGAGCCAAACCCCCATGTAAAACATATCATGGACATTTCAAGTGGTGAGAAAGAATACCCTTTAAGATATACCCTTATAGGTTGGACAAGTGGTCGACCTTAACACCCAGATCTTCTTAACGTAATGACATAGAGTGGAAAAGTGGTGAATCTTCAGACCAAACCACTCATGCTACTAGAGATAATAGGTTGGACAAGTGGTGGACCTTGAATGTAAACTCCCCATGTACAAAATATCATGGGTTTAAGGTATTTCAATGGATCTTAGCATCTTGGAGACATGGTGCAGCTTGCTTCTCTTCATGTTTCAATGGAGCCTATCTTGGACAAATGGTGGAGCATCCTTCTCTCCATGTTTCAATGGACCCTAGCTTAGACAAGTGGTGGACCTTTGCTTCTCTCTATGTTTCAATAGAGTTAGCTTGGACAAGTGGTGGAACTTGGAACCAAACCCCCATGTAAAACCTATCATGGTCATTCCAAGTGGTGAGAAAGAATACCCTTTAAGATATAGCCTTATAGGTTGGACAAGTGGTGGACCTTAACACCCAGATCTTCTTAATATAATGACATAGAGTAGAAAAGTGGTGAATCTTGACATCAAACCACTCATGCTACTAGTGATAATAGGTTGGACAAGTGGTGGACCTTGAATGTAAACCCCCCATGTACGAAATATCATGGGTTTAAGATATTTCAATGGAGCCTAGCATTTTGGAGACATGGTGCAGCTTGCTTCTCTTCATGTTTCAATCAAACCTGGCTTGGACAAATGGTGGAGCATCCTTCTCTCCATGTTTCAATGGAGCCTAGCTTGGACAAGTGGTGGACCTTTGATTCTCTCTATGTTTCAATAGAGTTAGCTTGGACAAGTGGTGGACCTTGGAACCGTACCCCTATGTAAAACCCATCATGTGCATTCCAAGTGGTGGTAAATAATACCATTTAAGATATAGCCTTATAGGTTGGACAAGTGGTGGACCTTAACACCCAGATCTTCTTAATATAATGACATAGAGTGGAAAAGTGGTGAATCTTGAGACCAAACCACTCATGCTACTAGGGATAATAGGTTGGACAAGTGGTGGACCTTGAATTTAAACCCCACATATACAAAATATCATGGGTTTAAGGTATTTCAATGGAGCCTAGCATCTCAAAGACATGGTGCATCTTGCTTCTCTTCATGTTTCAATGGAGCCTATTTTGGACAAATGGTGGAGCATCCTTCTCTCCATGTTTCAATGGACCCTAGATTGGACAAGTGGTGGACCTTTGCTTCTCTCTATGTTTCAATATAGTTAGCCTATATTAGACAATTAGTAGACCTCCAATCTCTCCATGTTGTCTAGAGCTAAGCTTGGACAAGTGGTGGACCTTACTTCTCCCTTCCCTTAGTTTACTAGCTTAAATGATCACTATGTATACTTGCTTAGATCTAGCTTGAACAAGTGGTGGAACTTGTATTCACACAAACTTAATCCATTACAAAAAAGTATATGTTAAAATAACATTTGGTTTTTTTTGTTTCAGGAAAGATGGCTCCAAAAAAACAGGTTGCAAGGGTTGCTGTCTCAGTTGACTATACTTGCAATGATCTTAGGAAATGGTATTTGGACATACATGGTATAGAGGGTGCACAATTTCATAAGGTGCATCTATTTATTGCCAAAAAGGATAATGACAGCTTGTTTGAAGATGTTGGACAAGTTGTGGAAGCATCTGTCTCTGTAGTTGATAGTCATCCAGAGGTGGAATGCATTGACATTCTAGTTCCAATGAATCTAGAATTTCAACTATCTCCAGGAGCATATGCATTGGAGCGCATGTCTAGAAACAAAGAAGAGACAATGTTTTCTCGAGGATGGAAGTTTGCAGAATCAAATCCAAATATCACAGCAGATCAACTTCAAAGCTCCATCATTGCCACACTACAACGAAAAAAGGTGAAAGCTTCACGACCACCATCCACAAAGAAGCAAGCAAAAGTGCAGAAAGTAGAAGCTAAGCGAACTAGCTCCATTTTGGATGTAGACAAGGCATCTTTGGCATCCTCATCAACAGAGGGTTCAATGTCAAAGATGAGAATTGTGGATCCAGATGTTTTAGAAGCTGAGGCCATGAAAGGACAAGAAAAAGATACAGGTGGAATGAATAAGTACATAAATTATTTTCCTTTCCAATATAGGGAATTTGATATCCCTATTCAAAATTGTTGGCTTGCTCCTGATCACTATAATGCACGTATTATGGATAAAAAACACGCTGAAAGTGTGTTATTTGGATTTTCACGGAGTACGACCAAGCCTGCAGCATGTGCATATTTGATGCCTGTTCGAAATGCAAAATCAAAGAAGGGGACTCCTTTGGCAGTAGAAGAGGTAGAGGAGCAAAAAATTAAAGATTATCATTATTGGATTCTTGATGGGCAGCATTCAATCTATGCTGCAAAAGTTTTGCTTCACAATGAACAAAACAACAAAGAGATCTTTGAAAGACTGATTAGCGTGTATAAATTTAGAAAGGCTCGCATTGTTGTGAATGCTCCTCCATTTGTTGCAACTGCTATATCTGCCATTGCAAATGAGGAGGCTCAGGCATTGTATGTCAAGCAACCTTACAGCCAAATATTGAGACATTTACGGAGTCAATGGATCTTCTCAGGACGACCACCAAAGGCAGCAAGTGGAATTGCAGAGGGACATGCATCTCGTGCCGGATGGGATGTAAGTTATTTTCTTTGTCTTTTTGATAGTGTTTAATTAACAAATCTTGCTCAATAGTTTAATTATTTCTCTATTTCTTTTAGGGTTTTCTTCGATTGGCAAGAATGAGTGCAGCAGCAAGTTGGATTGCTAAACAGGCACACATGGTCACCTACTCTGATTTAGTTTATGATTGCTGGATAGAAATCATTGAAAATCTAGAAGAGGAGAATAAGAAACCCCCAACAACTGTATTTAGATATCTTTGTGGCCTTGAGGAATCAGAGGTAAAGACTATTCAAGAAGAGATTAGAGATGAGAAGATTTTACTGTCAAAGAGTGCAAAGGATGGTGATGCAACTGACATGTATGATCGAATCAAGCAGTTGAAGCAAGACAAATTGATTCAAGATGCACTTCTTGAAGGCTTCAACAATTTGAATGAGTCTTCACCATGTAAAGACTGGGAGGAGGTGGTCAAAATGTATAACATCAATGATGTTGTTTATAAAACAATTTTAATGCTATGCGAGGAATGGATCAGATCTAGTTTGACGCGTGGAACAAAGAAAATGGCTTTTCCAGATGGAGCAATAAAATACATGCAATGGGCAATTCACCTTCAAAAGGAGAAAACTGAGCCTAGAGATTTGCCATGGTCAATCTATGTGGTGAGCCTACAAATGGAAGGCAATCTCTACTTGATGCGCCACTTCAATAATAAAGTGCCTATTGGCTTATGTGTTTTAGATATGACAAAAAACGTTGGAGGCAATTTGAAGTGGAGTGAGGAGACATTTAACAATGCTTTGGATGGGATCTTGGCTATTGCTGGAGGGTCAACAGATCCTGGATTTGTCTTTCTTGCATTTGTGGATTTCACTAACTTCACAAAATTGCAATGTGCCTTTCACGCCATGGGAGATAATCTGAGCTACCATTGTTGTGGTGCATTGCATCACTTTCCATCAGCTCCTTGCAAAGGAGCAATTCAATTCCTAACAGTTATTGCCTTCTTGGGACAAGGCAATGCATTTGAAGACCTGAGAAGAAGATCAGAGGAACATCCCATGCCAATTGATTGTTCTCTTCTTCAAGTAGCAGATAACGATATGTCAGATTTGCAATATTTGGAGGCCAAAAAAAGAGCTTTGGTCAAGCACTACATTCGTACATATTGTTTTGAAGACCGCAAGCTTGTTGATGTTTTTGGTGATGGCTCCTTGGTTGCACAAGAAGGAATACAACAGAAAAAAGAAGTCATCTGCTTAATTGATAGTGTGGAGGAGGCAAAAAGCATGGAGACCATGCTGCTAGACTTTGTTAAGTCTCATGAAGATATAGAAAAATGGGCTGGACTTCAACAATCCACTTCGCAATCAGGCGACATTGTGCCTGTTACAGAGGAGTGCTCTCCACAAAGAGAAGAAGAACAACAACAACACCATCCTCTGTCAATGGAGGACTTTTTGGAAATGGAGACACGTATGTTTTGAGTTTCTTGTGCATGTTAGTGTTTCTTGTTACTGATTTGATACTCTTAATGTTAGATTTTGCTTTATATAGTATTGATTGAGCTTGTATTTTTTATCTCAAGCATTCAAGGTTTGAATGTAAATAGTAAATTACTTGAGTTTTTGAATGGTGGATCTGTAGACTAAAACTAAAACATTTAATACTCACAAAGACTTAATTACTTAAGAGCTTGAACTCAATAAGTTTTGGACCTTTTATCAATACCCCCTTGATATGATACATTAGATCGTAGCATGGTTAAATGGTGATGCTTCATAAATTGAACCTAGCTTAGACAGGTGCTGGAGCCTAAATTTAAACTAACCTTGCTAGAAGGGAGCTTATGTTTGGACTTTGAGAGAAATAGCATAAGTAATCAATTAGAGCATAGATTAGACATGTGGTGGTGGCCGGCCTTAGAGACCAAAATCTTAATGAGCTTGGAAAGGTATTTAAGTACTGCAATTTACTTAGTTTTAGTACTCATTAAATGCATAGCTTGACAAAAGGTGGACCTTACATGGATCCTAATTTCAAGAGGTGTGGTAGACCTTCAAAACAAGCTCATATAGCTTGGACATGTGGTAGACCTTGCATGAAGACTAGTTTAGACAAGTGTGGTACACCTTGTAACCAACACCCATTTGTTATATTAGCTTGGACAAGTGGTGGACCTTGCTTTTATGTTTCAATGGAGCATATTTTGGACAGGTGGTAGACCTTGTTTCTCTCCATGCTTCAATGGAGAGAAACTTTAGCTTGGACAAGTGGTGGACCTTGTTTTTATGTTTTAAAGGAGCATATTTCGGACAAGTGGTAGACATAGTTTCTCTCCATGGTTCAATGGAACCCACCTCAGACAAGTGAAGTACCTTGAAACCAAACCCCCATAATACAACCTACTAAATAGGTTGGAAAATTGGTGGGATATGAAACCATCCATGATAGAGCATAGTATAGGTGAAAACGTAGTGGTCCTTATATCAATTACCCATGCATAGCTTGGACAAGTGGTGGACCTTGATTCTCTCTATGTTTCAATGGATCCTATCTTGGACTAGAGATATATCTTACTTAGTTCCATGCTTCAATGGATTGTAGCTTGGATAAGGAGTGGAACTTCAAACAAAACTCCACAGCATAGCATATATTAACAATTCATGGGTTTTATAGAGATTGTCCTGCCTATTTTGGAGAGTTGGTACACCTTTATTCTCCATTCTTCAATGGATCTGAGGTTGGACAAGCGGAGCTGGAGAAGTGGTCAACCTTAAAATGAAACCTCCCATGCTACAACCCATCATAGATCGTATATGTAGTGGACCTTGAAACTCTTTTATGTCCCTAGCTTAGAGAAGCATTGCACTCTTGATTATCTCCATACATGAAGGCAAGGTTGGACAAGTGGTGGACCTTCAAACCAGAATCTCTATGCAATAATAGGCAAGTGGTGGAGCTTGTTTTCTCCTTGTTCCAATGGAGCCTAGCTTAGACAAACAATGGAGCTTGCTTCTCTCCATGTTTCAATGGATCCTAGCTTAGAAAAGTGGTGGAGCTTTGCTTCTCTCCATGTTCCAATGGACCATAGCTTAGACAAGTGGTAGACCTTGAAAAACACCCCTCGTATACAACATATTATGGGGTTTTCATGTTTCAATGGCTCCTAGCTTGGACAAATGGTAGAGCTTGCTTCTCTTTATGTTTCAATGGATCCAATCTTAGCCAAGGGGTGGACCTTGAAACAAGAATCCCCCCCCCCATGTACAACGTATTATGGGTTTTGAAAGCACTGGGAGAAAATAATAGCTTTGATAAGTGGTGGACCTTGCTTCTCTCCATGCTTCAATGGAGCCGAGGTTGGACACATGTTGGAGAGAAGATGGTTGCCCATGAAATAAGACCATGCATGCTATAATCAATCATATGTTGTACACATGGTGGACCTTGCAATTGTTTTATATGCCTAACTTGGACAAGTGGAGGACCCTTGATTACCTCCAGATATCAACAACAAGCCAAGTTTGGACAAGTGTAGTACCACCAAACCAGAATCTATATGCTACAATAGAGTATAGGTAGGACACGCGATGAACCTTGATATCAAACCATCCATGCTACTAGAGATGATAGGTTTCACATGTGGTGGAACCTTGTATCAATGTTCTATGTGTAGTTTTTGACTAGTGATAGACCTTGAAACTAATCCCTCTAGGCTACAAGAAAAAAGAGATGGATGAGGAGGCTAGACTACTTTTGTTGCATCAATGCATCCCATGTTACCACATATACTATAGGGTTCTTGGATAAGTGTTGGATCTTGTGTCAATGCTCCATGTCTAGCTTGGACAAGTGGTGGACCTTGGTTCTCTCTATGCTTCAAATGGGCAATAGATTGGAGACACAGTGGCCTTTTTTTTCCAATGATTTTATTTTTTGGAAACCTTGGAGGCACCATGTAAGAGGCACTCTAAGTCTTCCATACAATGGACCTATTGGACTATAAAATAATGATATCTTTCTTTGATATTGTCATTATTTTATGCATAATATTTTCTTCTTTTTGCAGACACAAAGGAGTTAAGTGATATAAAATCTAGATGTATTTCACACTATGATTGGCATGAAGATCCTTTTGGGACACCAACTTTTCCTATTCCCAAAGATGTAATTTTCCATATTAACGGTGTGGATTTTGAAGTGCGACTTTCATGTATTGAAGGAGCTGGTTATGGGCTATTTGTGCATACTACCCTGGAAAGTGGTTTGACTATTCTAAACTATGGAGGGCATAAGTATAGATTTCAAGACTGGAAAAAGATATGCAAAATATTTCCAAGAGCTTATAAATATTCTCTTCTAGAGGATCCAAACATAGAAGAAGAGGAAGATCAATCATACATTATTGGTTGTGTAGAAGAAGGAAACGTGTCGGGCTATATAAATAGTTCTCACAGTACAAATGTCTGTCCCAACGTACGCTATACATTTGATCCAAATTTGCCACCTTGGCATAAATGCACCTCTTCACACATCAAGTCAGAAGAATATGGCCATGTATGCATTGAGACTATTTGTCAAGTTGAAGCAGGAGAAGAGTTGTTTGCTGACTATAACTTTACTTGACATTGTAAAGTATTGTACATGGATGGAAATCTCAAGTACATGCATCATTTTCATTTTTCATGGATGAAATCTCAAGTGAATATAACATTTGATTATTGTTTAGTTTATGCTCAACGAGAATCTAGAGTGCTCTTATGCTTTGTGTGTTGTCTAACATATTTGACTACCTTGGCCATAGAATCTTGATTCTACTCTAGATTTGTGATAAATCTTACCAAAATTTAATCAATGTCTAGGTTGGACAAGTGGTGGGGCTTCAAACATTACTGTCTTAAACAAGTGGAGTTATCTTACTTGAATAAGTGGTGGCCTTTGAATCCAAATCTAAGCCAAATCTCTAATTATTTTCTTGTAGTCTAGGTTGGACATTTGGTGGACCTTGTATCCATGTTTCCTCAACAAGGGTGGCTTTTAGTTTTCACTTTAAGTACTCATCTTTAATAAAGTGTAGGATGGAAAATGTTGAGTTAGTAGATTGTATTTTAGACAAGTGGTGTTTGGTGTACGAATGCTGAAAATGGTTGCAAGGATTCTAACAACGACTTTACCTTAAATAAATTTCTTACTAGGAGTTCTACATATAAATATGGTGAATAAAATTCTAGTGGTTTTGAGATACCATTTGTGTGTGTGTTTTCTTAGATTCACAAACTGGGATGGATAATGCTCCTATGGTTCAGTCAACAACTATAGAATCCATAGATTCTATGGTTTCTAAAGTGCCCAAGATGGATGATATTTCTATACTAGAGTCTAGTGTTGTGCAACTTGAGCAAGCTTCCAATAATGAGAACCAAGAAATCGATGCTTCAAAAATGCAACATACATCAAAAGAGACTGAAAAGTCCACTCACGAGCTATTGCCAATTGGTACTACGTCATGTAGCGTAGATGTTGAGAAATCCATGCTTACAATTATATTGGATTTAAATGGTCTATTGTTGAAACGTTCCCCTCAACCATCCTCACACCACAACTCAGTGCAAATGGATTCAAAAAGATATATTATACTCAGGCCAGGTTGCATCCAATTCTTGAAGACTATTTTACAAAGGTTTAATGTTGCAATTTGGTCGACAGCTACTAGGAATAATGTGTATCAAATCCTTGCAGCACTAAACAACTTAGCTGAGGATACATTGCCTTTCTTTGCAATTTGGTCGCAAGATGTTTGCTACACCGCTCAAACTCAAAAATTGTTTAGACCCGACAATCCAAACGTTGAGGCAATGTTCAAGCCTCTAGCCAAAATTGCCATGGGGTTTGAATGTGATCCACAAAGAACAGTGCTTATTGATGACTCTCCTTACAAGGGATGTATTTCACCAGCAAACAATTGCATTTTTCCACCACAATTTGATGCTGAGAAGATGGTTGACAATATGCTCTTGGAGGAGCTACTGCCATACTTGATTCAGCTTGATGAGAGAAGGGATGTGCGTGATTTAATTGCTTCTAATCGTTATGGACAACCTATAGTGACAAATGATAGTGAATACAAACAAATCATGGAGTATTGGAAGCAGAAAAATGATGTTTGGTCAGCTAAGGTGTTCTTTACAAGAAGAATACCACCTGCAAAAGGTGACAGAGATGAAACTATCATTGAAGATGCAAGTGACACAAGCCACCGCAATGAAATGAGAAGAGCCCAAATACAAGAGATCTTGGCAAAGGAGCGTACACCCATTGAAAGCATGAAGGCGTCACAATTGACCACTTTAGCTAGGCAATTGGGTTGTAACACAAAAGGAGTTTTGAAGGCAACCACAGCAAAGGCTTATATAAATAAGGTGAAAGCTGAGAACAATCTTCTAAGGCTGGATAGAAAGCAACCCTAAGGTACTAGTGACATGTCATATATTCTTGATACACATGCTTGAACACTCATGTGCATGGTATCTAACAAATCTTTCTTTTTATTCCTTCTTGCAGGATCTTACAAAGGATACTACTAGATGGAGCTCAATCAATAGAGATTTTGATATTTTTGCTCAAAATAATGAAGCAGTCACCTACATTTTTTGTTTATCAATTTCTTGAGAGACTTTATTTTAGTTTGTAATCATCAAATGAAATGAAAAGTATCCTTCTTATTAAGATTGTTGATCTTTTTCTTGTTCAAACCTTTCAATTGTGATTTATAGTTTTGTTAGCATGAGATTGTGCTTTTTTAGTTTGAAAAAAACTGTCAAAGATCCAAGTCTTTTTGGCTTTACTTAAGTTATTAATTGTGAAAGATCCAAGTTTTTTTTTTTACTTAAGTTATTGATTGCCTATGTAATAGTCCTTAAAACAATATCGGATGGCTTTCTTGCTCCCATGTCTCACATTGGTCTTTAGGTAAGACAAGTGGTGACCTTGAAAGTATGGTCTCATATCTCGATCAAGTGAAGAGACATGAAGCTTAAATATCACTACTATGTATCTAGTGTTAAACTCCATCGAGACAAAGACTAGATAGCCAAATTGCAGTCGAGTTTAAGTGAAAAATCCATTTGAGCTAAGGTAAAACTTATAGTGCCTCATTTTTCTAGGATTCTACCCCATCAAGGAAGTTATAATCTAGCACAAACCAATTAAGACTCTTTTGGAGCCTAGATAGGACAATTCGTGGAACTTATGAAACTTATTATTGAGTTAGAGTCTAGTTTAGATAAGCAAAAGATCTTCAAACCAGCACTTGGTCTTACTATTCAATATTCAAAGTCCCTTGAGGCTAACAAATTACATACCCACTTGTAACCTAACTAATGAGTAATTATATAGATCTAAGCAAGTATATATAATGAGTCTTCAAACTAATAATCCAAGGGAAGAGAGTAGCAAGGTCCACTACTTGTCCAAGCTCAGCTCTAGACAACATAGAAAGATGCTAGTTCTACTAATTGTCTAATTATAGGCATGGAGAAATGATAGAAGGTTGACCACTTGTCCAACCTATCATCTCTAGTAAGATGGGAGGTTTGGCCTTAAGATTCACCATGTAACCAACCTATACATCATTGTATTATGAAGAGTAAAAAAGCAAAGCTCCACCACTTGTCCAAGCTAGTTCTAAAATCCACATGGAGATAAGCAAGCTCCACCATTTGTCGAATCTCTCTTCCATTAAAACATGAAAAAACTCATCTATGTTGTACAGGGGGACTTTTTTCCAAGGTCCACCACTTGTCCAAGCTAGGATCCCTAGTAGCACGAGTGGTTTGGTCTCAAGATACACCACTTGTACACTCTATGTCATTATATTAAGAAGAACTATGTATTAAGGTCCACCACTTGTCCAACCTATAAGGTTATATCTTAAATGGTATCCTTTCTCACCACTTGAAATGCCCATGATATGTTTTACACGGGGGTTTCATTCCAAGGTCCACCACTTGTCCAAGCTAACTCTATTCAAACATAGAGAGAAGCAAAGGTCCACCACTTGTCCAAGCTAACTCTATTCAAACATAGAGAGAAGCAAAGGTTCACCACTTGTCAAAGCTAGGCTCCGTTGAAGTATGGAGAGAAGTAACCTCCATCATTTTTCCAAGATAGGTGCCATTCAAACATGGAAAGAATCAAGATCTACCATGTCTCCGAGATTCTAGGCTCCATTGAAACACCCTAAAACCATGATATTTTGTACATGGGGTGTTTACATTCAAGGTCTACCACTTCTCTAACGTATTATACCTAGTAGCATGAGTGATTTGGTCTTAAGATTCACCACTTATCCACTCTATGTCATTATATTAAGAATAACTGGGTGTTAAGGTCCACCACTTGTCCAACCTATAAGGGTATATCTTAAATGGTATCCTTCACCACTTGTCAAGGTCCATCACCACTTTTCCAACCTATAAGGTTATATCTTGAATGATATTTTTCCTCATCACTTGTAATGTCCATGCTATGTTTTACAAAGGGGTTTTGTTCCAAGACCCACCACTTGTCCAAGCTAACTCCATCCACCACTTGTCCAAGATAGGCTCCATTGAAACATGGAGAGAAGGATGATCCACCATTTCTCCAAGATAGGTTCCATTGAAACATTGAGAGAAGCAATCTCCACCATGTCTCCAAGCTAGGCTCCATTGAAATACCCTAAACCCATAATTTTGTACATGAGGGGTTTACATTCAAGGTCCACCACTTGTCCAACCTATTATCCCTAGTAGCAAGAGTGGTTTGGTCTCAAGATTCACCACTTGTACACTCTATGTCATTATATTAAGAAGAAATATGTGTTAAAGTCCACCACTTGTCCAGCCTATAAGGTTATATTTTAAATAGTATCCTTTCTCACCACTTGAAATGCCCATGATATGTTTTACATGGGGGTTTCATTCCAAGGTCCACCACTTGTCCAAGCTAACTCTATTAAAACATATAGAGAAAGAAAGGTCCACCACTTGTCCAAGCTAGGCTCATTGAAACATGGAGAGAAGGAACCTCCACTGTTTCTCCTAGATAGGCTCCATTGAAACATGGAGAGAAATAAGCTCCACCATGTCTCCAAGTTGCTAGGCTCCATTGAAATACCCAATACCCATAATTTTTTGTACATGGGGGGTTTACATTCAAGGTTCACCACTTGTCCAACCTATTATCCCTAGTAGGTTTGGTCTCATGATTCACCACTTGTCCACTCTATGTCATTATATTAAGAGGAATTAGGTGTTAAGGTCCACCACTTGTCCAACCTATAATGTTATAGCTTGAATGGTATTTTTTCTCACCACTTGTAATGCCCATGACATGATTTACATGGGGGTTTTGTTCCAAGGTACACCACTTGTCCAAGATAAATCTATTGAAACATAGAGAGAAACAAAGGTCCACCACTTTTCCAAGCTAGGCTGCATTGAAACATGGACCTTAATACCAAATTATTTCTAGTAGCATGAGTGATATTTTGTACATGGGGCGTTTACATTCAAGGTCCACCACTTGTCCAACCTATTTCCCTAGTAGGTTTGGTCCCAATTTCACCACTTATCCACTCTATGTCATTATATTAAGAATAATTGGGTGTTAAGGTCCACCACTTGTCCAACCTATAAGGTTATATATTGAATGGTATTTTTTCTCACCACTTGTAATGCCCATGATATGTTTTACATGGGGTTTTTGTTCCAAGGTCCACCACTTTTCCAAGATAACTCTATTCAAACATAGAGAGAAACAAAGGTCCACCACTTGTCCAAGCTAGGCTCCATTGAAACATGGAGAGAATGATGCTGCACCATTTATCCAAGATAGGCTGCATTGAAACATGGAGAGAAGCAAGCTTTACCATGTTTCCAAGCTAGGCTCCATTGAAACACTCTAGGGGGTTTTATTTCAAGGCCCACCACTTGTTTAACCTATTATCCCTAGTAGCATGAGTGGTTTGGTTTCAAGATTCACCACTTGTACACTCTATGTCATTATATTGTGTTAAAGTCCACCACTTGTCCAACCTATAAGGTTATATCTTAAATGGTATCCTTTCTCGCCACTTGAAATGCCCATGATATGTTTTACATGGGAGTTTCATTCCAAGATCCACCACTTGTCCAAGCTAACCATATTCAAACATAGAGAGAAACAAAGGTCCACGACTTGTCCAAGCTAGGCTCCATTGAAACATGGAGAGAAGGAACCTCCACCATTTCTCCTAGATAGGCTCCATTAAAACATGGAGAGAAGTAAGTTCCACCATGTCTCCAAGATGCTAGGCTCCATTGAAATACGCAAAACCCATGATATTTTGTACATGGGTGATTTACATTCAAGGTCAACCATTTCTCCAACCTATTATCCCTAGTAGGTTTGGTCTCACAATTCACCACTTTTCCACTATATGTCATTATAATAAGAGGAATTGGGTGCTAAGGTCCACCACTTGTCCAGCCTATAAGGTTATACCTTGAATGGTATTTTTTCTCACCACTTGTAATGCCCATGACATGCTTTACATGGGGGTTTTGTTCCAAGGTTCACCACTTGTCCAAGAAAATTCTATTGAAACATAGAGAGAAACAAAGGTCCACCACTTTTCCAAGCTAGGCTCCATTGAAACATGGACCTTAATACCAAATTATTCCTAGTAGCATGAGTAATATTTTGTACATGGGGGTTTGCATTCAAGGTCCACCACTTGTCCAACGTACTTTTCCTAGTAGGTTTGGTCGCAAGATTCACCACTTGTCCACTCTATGTCATTATATTAATAATAATTGGGTGTTAAGGTCCACCACTTTTCCAACCTATAAGGTTATATATTGAATGGTATTTTTTCTCACCACTTGTAATGTCCATGATATGTTTTACATGGGGATTTTGTTCCAAGGTCCACCACTTGTCCAAGCTAGATCTGTTCAAACATAGAGAGAAACAAACATGCACCACTTGTCCAAGGTAGGCTCCATTGAAACATGGAGAGAATGATGCTCCACCATTTATCCAAGATAGACTCCATTGAAACATGGAGAGAAGGAACCTCCACCATTTCTCCTAGATAGGCTCCATTAAAAGGTGTGTCAATTTTATGAACACTTGAATGGAGTGCACCCTACTCTAAGGGGACTTCAATGTACTATTGGAGTGCATCCTATTGTAAGGGGACTCTGATGTATTGCTAGAGTGCACCCAAATTTTTGGGGACTCATTTTTTATTTGATTGGGGCCTATGTTGGTTCATATAGTAAAAGAAATTCATTTTTTTGTCATTTCATAGCGAGGTTGAATTTATTTGGAACTATGAAAGAATTGATGTTTGATGTCAAATAAAAACTTGTAGGTGGATCAGAGAATTCATGACTTTAAATATGTGAGGGGATCTTTTTCTTGGGCACAAATGTTTGCTTCAAGATTTGTCATTACATACTTTATGGTGAAAGAGTTTTAGAACCTAAAAGACTGTGAAAACAAATCTATGGAATTAAGTGCATGTATCTTGAATGGCTTGGCTTGTAATTTGTTTGTATACATGAATGTCGACTTGATGTAGATTTAGATCTGACAAGATGGAAAGATATAATTCTTGGTCGTTACCTTTGTCAATTTGGTATTTACTTATTTAACTTTTCTTTTAATTTGGGTGGAAATTTATAGTATTATGAGCATTTGGAAAATATTATTATTATGTGCATATTTAACTTTCTTTTAATGGGTGGAAATATATTATTGTTGTGCATTTGGAAACCTAATTGCTTGACCTTCAAACCAAGATTCCTATGTTATTTTTTCATATACTTTTTTTTATGAATTAAGATTGTGGATGCAAGGTCCACCACTTGTTCAAGCTAGATCTAAGAAAGTATATTACTGAGTCTTCAAACTAGTAAACCAAGGGGGAGAGAGAAGCAGGGTCCATCACTTGTCCAAGCTCATCTCTAGACAACATAGAGAGATGTTATGTCTACTAATTGTCCAATATAGTCATGGAGAAATGATAGAAGGTTGATCCACTTGTCCAACCTATCATCTCTAGTAAAATGGGAGGTTTGGGCCTTAGATTCACCATGTAACCAACATATACTTCATTGTATTATGAAGAGTAGAAAAGAAAAGCTCACCACTTGTCTAAGGTAGTTCCAAAATCCAACATGGAGAGAAGAAAGCTTCACCATTTGTCCAAGATAGGTTCCATTAAAACATGGAAAACCTCATATATGTTGTACATGGAAGCTTTTTTCCAAGGTCCACCACTTGTCCAAGCTAGGATCCATTAAAACATGGATAGAAACAAGGCTCCACAACTCGTCCAACCTTTATAGCTGCGAAGTGTACCGGTTGTCTAAACTAGGCATGGGAAAATAATAGAAGGTCCACCACTTATCCAATATATTATCTCTAATAGCATGGGAGGTTTGGTCTCAAGATTTAGGAATTGGTTGACCTGTATTTCATTGTATTATGATGAATTTGGTTTTAAAGTCAACTACTTATCCAAGCTATAAGTTTATATCTTGAATGATATTCCTTCCCATCACTTAGAAAACCAATGATATGTTGTACATGGGAGGGTTTGTTACAAGGTCCACCACTTGTCCAAGCTAGTTTCATTGAAACATGGATGAAGACAAGCTCCACCATTTGTTAAAGATAGACTCCATTGAAATCTAGAAAATCCATTCTATGTTGTACATGGGGTTTTTGTTTTAAGGTCCAACACTTGTCCAAGCTAAGATCCATTGAAACATGGAGTAGAGAAACACTCCACCACTTGTCCAAGCTAGGCAACATTGATAGTAGTTGGTTTATTTTGAAGATCCACCACGTGTCTAAGCTAACTCTATTGAAACATAGAGAGAAGCAAAGGTCCACCAACTGTTCAAGCTAGGCTCCATTGAAACATGGACAGAAGCAAGCTCCACCATTTCTCCAAGATAGACTCCATTGAAACATGGAGAGAATCAAAGGTCCACCATTTCTCCAAGCCAAGATCTAGTTGTCCAACCTATAAGGTTATATCTTAAATGGTAATCTTTCTAATCACTTGGAATACCCATGATATGTTTTACATGGGGGTTTTGTTCCAAGATCACCACTTGTCCAAGCTAACTCTATTGAAATATAGAGAGAAGCAAAGGTCCACCACTTGTCCAAGCTAGTCTCCATTGAAACAAGGAGAGAAGCAAGCTCCATCATTTCTCCAAGATAGGCTAGCATGGATAAGTGCACCTTGAAACCAACCTTCCTATGAGGCAATAGAGCATATGCTACATATTTTATGTATGCCCCATGCCTCAAATTAAGAAGTTATAGATTAGAAGTGGACCTTGCTTAAATGTCACATGCAATAAATTAAGGAAAAATAGCCAAGTGGATTGTATTCCTCAATGGATCCTTGCTTTCACAAGTTGTGAACCTTGAGTCACTTTTACATTAACTTGGACAAGTGGTGGACCTAGAAACCAAGCTCTCCATGTTGAGATAAGTTGTAGGTAGGACATTAGAACATAGACAACGATAATGGATGCAATATACTCCTCTCCTAATAATCCAATTGATTGAAACCATGATATTTTAGTTGTTTTCATTGTGTATTGTATGTGCATAAAGTGGAATGAGACCTTAAGAAAACTCAAATTTTTGACAAAATCTCTATATTTTATACATGATATATTGAAAGTTGTCCAACCTGGGAATTGGGATTTTCCCACTTTACCTAATATGGTCTTATGAGTGAATTTACTCCTTAAGCATTTTAAAGCTCTATGTGTACAAACACATTGTCACACATTGCTAGTTGTATATTATTTCCATCATTTGTTCTTGTATCTTGTCTCATTAGTGAACTAAGTAAAGAATCATATTGTACCCTCCTTTTTGCTTTAGACATTTCACAATCTTGCTGATATAGTTTGACGACGATTTTCGGACAATATGAAAGGACTATAGTAAACAATACGAATGTATTAACAATTCTAGAGAGACATGACATTGCTTGGACTTGATCAAATAGTTTGGCGCAAAAATTTCTCTCACAATGTCAAACCTACTCAATAGTGTATCTCATGGAGTTAAAGTGATTACTCAAAAAGTAATGCATTTTGGGTGCATTTTCAAGTTGCCATAGTAATTTACCATAGTTTGATTTAAAGATCTGGTCTTTCTAAAAGTTTTCTCTACACATTTATCCACATTTATGATAATAAATTAATAACAAGATTCAAACAAGTTGTATCATCGACAATTTTTATGGTTGGAAAGAAAATAATGATGATTGAAACGCATAGCAAAGTACTATATCGTGGATAAAAATTCACCACATTTACAAAGTGGGAATTAGGAGAATCCCAAATTCTCTAATATGGGTTTAACTTCTTGTTGTTTTAAGGTGATGGTGAGAGTTAACAACGGTTTCTTTTACTTAATGGTGTAACAAGTGGAGGCTCAAGGCCAAGCTACTCTACACACTCTATTTCTATCACTCCCATTTTTAACAATTCTGTAATTTGCAAAGCATTAACAAATACAAGCATGGTTGTGGGTGTTCAAAAAACATGGTTCTTTTGTCACTTCATATTATTGCTATTTGTTGAGAAAGTTTGAAGGTCTTTGGGACCAATTTGATAACCTATTGATCCCTCTACCTCCCTCTTTCTTTCTCTCTATTCTCTCCATCACCATCACCATCACTCTCTCTCTCTCTCTCTCTCTCTCTCTCTCTCTCTCTCTCTCTCTCTCTCTCTCTCTCTCTCTCTCTCTCTCTTTCTTTCTCTTTCTCTTTCTCTCTCCCTCTCTCTATTATCTCCCTCTTTCTCTCTATCTCTATCTTTCTCTCTTTCTCTATTCTCTCCCTCCCTCCCCTCTTTCGCTTTCTCTCCCTGTCTCCCTCTCTATTCTCCCCCTCCCCCTCTCCCTCTCTCTCTCTCTCTCTCTCTATATATATATATATATATTTATATTTATATTTATATCTTTCCCTATTCTCTCCCTCTCCCTCTCTTTCTCTACTCCCTCTCCCTCCCTCTCTCTCCCTCTCTCCCTCTCTCTCTCTCTCTCTCTCTCTCTACTCTATCTCTCCCTCTCTCTCTCTCCTTATCTTTCTCCGTCCCTCTCCCTCTCTTTCTTTCTCTTTATCTTTCTCCCCCTCTCCCCCCCCCCTCCCCCCCCCTCTCTCTCTCTCTCTCTCTCTCTCTCTCTCTCTCTCTCTCTCTCTCTCTCTCTCTCTCTCTCTAGTCCATCTATCTCTCTCTATACTCTTTCTCTCCATCTTTGGTATCGTCTATACGTATTGTATGTTGATGGGAATTTTAGTATTTTTATCGATAATGATATGGTCATATGATTCGTTAGAGAATCAATGTTTATTCACGCTAATAGGATATACATTTTCCATTGTTGTACGACGTGGTTATGTATTTTATTTGCATTGGACCATTTATAGTGGCTACAACAAGGAGATGTGCAATCTACCCCCAAAAGAATTTACAATTTTGGTCATTGGTATAAGTGTCAATGTTTGCATTTATATATATCGATGCTTATACCAACGACCGATGTAAATACCAACATTATGAGCCCAATGCTTATATCAAGGGTCATATTAATGCTGGGATAAATTTAGTCATTTAAAATTGCCAATATGACCAACCTTCTCTGGACTATCTCTTTTTGTGATCCAATAGTCAAATAACAGTATGCTTTCTTGGAGTACATCCATGGAAGGATTGATTGAATCTTGGATCCACATAGGGTTGTTTAGTCTCACACTTGGATATTGTGTAGGAATTACACCTCTATCTCCTTTCACATGATGTTGAGTCTCACACTCTGATATTGTGTATGAATTACACCTTTATCTTCTTCAGTACTCCATGCTTTGAAGTATCATGGTCTTCATGCACATGCTAAAAAAAGAAAAAAAGAAAAACCAGGGCTTAAAGATCTTATTTTGGAGTATCATGGTCTCCATGCACATCATGCGGATGCAAATAATCATGTCTTGATTTTTGATTTTGATGTGTATGCAGAAAACTAGGGTCATAAGATCTTGTTATAGACTTGCATGGGACGCCACAATTAGATAAGACTTGACGAAATATTGGAATTTGGCACTCCTAACATACATATTTAGTGTGACCAAGGAAATAAAATACCCTTTTCACAAAACCACGAGAAGTACTCCCCAATCAACTTATTTGAAGGCTCTCAAAATAAAATGAATGTACAATGGTAAGGCTATACAAAACGCATATACTTTTTAAGCTACGAAATAGGTTTATATTTGGGAGTGAATGAGTATTACTAGATAGGAGCTCTCCTCTAATAAGCCAGGATGTTGTAGATGGTTTGAAGGAGAGAGAGAACAAAAAGAACCATAGCTGCAAAGATGGAAAGGAGAAGCCAAGGCTGCTTTTCCCAATATGTCTCCACAAATGATGCCCTCCATTGACGCGGTTTCTGTTTGGAGAGTGCGTCTAGCTGGGCCATAACCATACGGTTGGAGACTGTGTTGCGGCACGAGACGTACATACAAAGCTTGTTCCACATTTTTGCGAGCTCTTCATGGCTGCCAAGCTTGTTGCAAATAATGCCACTCTCTGTCAAGATATGAACATCATCCACATTGTCAATGAGGCAGTCCATAAAATGCACATAGGAGATGATAGTGTATTGCTCTGGATGTCGTAGAGTGGCCTCATAAGCGAGGAGGTTGTGCAACACTCCCACGGTGGTGTCACTCACTGTGATTCTTGGCAAGAGGAGCACATCATCTTCTTCATCGAAACGGATGTCGCCGGTGTCGCAGGGTCGAAACCGCACTCCACTTTTTGAGAGTTGCAAAGCTGTGGGTAAGGAAGGATCTGCATCGATCATAGGAGACTTGATCGGTAAGCAGCCCTGATCATGATCTGAGTGAGGGGATTGTGTGAGGCGATCAGAAACATAATCATAGAGGAAAGAAAGAAGAGGCTCTCCCTTAGCCTTGTCTTCCAAGGGAGGCAACTTGTGCAGGGTCCATTCAGGGAAGGGGCTTGAACGCTTGCAATACCAGAGTATGACATCCTCTAGAGAAGGGAGAGGGTCATCTGCGCCTGGCCGCAACTTGCTCTTGCCTTGTAGATCACCGGGTGAGGTGGCCCCATTTTGTGCTATGGTCTTTAGAGCAGACTCGAGCAAAATGACGGGGACTTGATTCTCCAAGATCATGGCATCACTGAGAACAAGCCGAGCCAAGGGATAGATGAGCGGAGACTGGTGCCTCTGCAGCTGATGGTGGCTGAATGTGGCGGCGAGGATAGTGATGGTGTCCAGGGTGAGGATGCGGGCGGGAGGGAGAGAACACCTTGTTGACGCGCTTTTGATACCACGTGCAGCCATTCATAAGACCAAAAGGAAGCACACAATAACAAAAGCATCCCCATGGTGTGATAAATGTGGTCTTCTTTCGATCTTCCAAAGCCAAGGTGAGCTGAAAATATCTAGAGAATCCATCACATATGCTATACCTCTCATGCCCTTCAATAGAATCAAGTATGTCATCTATGAAAGGAAGAGGGTATGGATCCCTCTTCATGGCTGCGTTTAGAGGCTTAAAATCAACACATAACCTCCACTTTCCATCCTTCTTGGATGTGACAACAACAGGACTCACCCATTCTGCAGTGTTCACAGGACATATGAAACCTGCTTCAAGAAGCTTGTCTACCTCTTCCTTTAAAGCATTAAGTTGTACCTGTCCCATTCTCCTTAGCTTTTGGCGTACGGGTTGAGCTCCTTCCTTGATTGGAATGTGGATTTCCTCTCCCTTAAAGCCTCTAATTTCCTCATAAGAAGTGATAAATAAATGGGGAAATTGTTGTATCATATGTAGGTACTCACCCTTCTCATGACTAGTCAAGTCGGGAGACAACATACCTTGTATCAGCTCCTGTTTGACATTAGGTTAACCTTTAGGTTACATCAGATCTTCAATTTGCTCATAAGGACCAGAGATATCCTCATTATCCATAAGGCCAAGAAATCTTTGTTTCTCATCATGCTCTTCTTCAAGAAACAAGGAGGAAACATCTAGATCACTATCGCTGCTATCTTCCACTTCACTGCCATCATCCCCATTGTCTTCTTCTTCACTTGAGGACTCTTCTTCATCACTTTTCTCATCAAAATCAGCATCCAAATATTGCTTTCTAGCCATGTCAAACCTCTTCTTATCACCCCTTCTATTGTAGAGAGTGATGGTACCATGTCCCCAATCCTGTATAGATTTGGTTGCCTGTAACCATGGTCTTCCAAGGATGAGAGGGAAAGCACCAATACCCGCGGGCATAACACGGCAATTGACCAACACTTTATCATCAAATACATCCACCTCCAAGTCCTTTACAACTCCCAAGCACCTCACCCTTGATTGGTTGGCAAGCTTTATGCGAAAACCTAAATTCTTCACCATGTTGAGTCCCAACTTTGATACACAATCTTGAGTAATAACACATACCTGTGCACCTCCATCAATATAAGCCTCTCCAATGCACTTAATCTTATGCCATGCATCCATAGTAGGACATATATTAGGTAGCTCATTCAAAGACAAGACTCTCACTGACCCCCTTGCAGGCTCCTTCTTCGTGGGGTTGACTACGAGCTTCCATTGCCTCTTTAACTTGGGACACATCTCCATGAGTTGCCCAAAGGTAACATCAACATTTCTACCCACCAAATCAGCCCTTAAACTATAATTTGGTTACCCTTACCCCAAAGGAAAGTCAGATGCATTGTAATGTTTCCTGGGCTTTCTCTTCTTCTTCTCTTTACCTGTACCTGTTTCAACCTGTTTCCCTCTTTTATGGCTGGGACTTGCATCACTCATGTCATGATCTCTTGTAACCCTCTTACCAACAGGCATGACCATAGCTCCCAAATCATCCTCTTTCTTCTCCAAACGGATTATGCTTACCACTTTTGTTTTGCCCTTTTCTTTTGTTGTCAATCCACTTGGTCCTGCTTATCCTTTAATCTCAATACCATAATCTTGAGCTCGAGAAGGAATTTGTGGAGGAAGAGGAAACATGTCGCCACCCATTCTCTTTGGCTTGTCACATTGAGGGCTTTTATGACCCCATTCACCACAATTGTAGCATTGAAACATATCTCCTCTTCCAGCCATGCCTCTTCCTCTACCACCTGTATAACCCTCATTGCTTCCATAACCATGTCCATATCCATAACTTTGACCTCTTCCACCTCCCATCATATGCACACTAAGATTCTTCATAATACCTACCACCTCTTGCATCTCCTTGCGAAAGGCATTGACATCATGAGAAGCTTGTTGATCATAACCTGGCTCCCTGATGAGGACCCTTGGTTGCTCTACGGCTTTCACTTCAAGCTTTGGCTCGACATTGATTCCAAGTTGATGAAGACGCTCTACTTTCCACTCTTTATTCTTTGCAATTTCAACTGCCTCCTCAAAGGTCCTTGGCTGCTTAAGCTCTACCTTCAAGCGTAGGTTACTCCTCAAGCTTGCAAGAAACCTGTCCTTTTTCAACATGGTTGGAGGAATTTCAGCCCCCAAAGATGTACACCACTTTGTCTACAATGCATTGAATGCCTTCACAAAGTCTTCTATGGTTTGGCCTTCATCCTGTACCAAGGCTTGAATAGACTGCCATACCTTTTGTGGGTCTTCCACCTGTTGAAAGTGTGTAAGAAAAGCATGCCTTACCATTTCATAAGTCATGACTTGAGGAGGTTGGGCTGATTGTAGCTCCTTTTCGTAGCCTTCCAACCATTCCCTAGCATCTCCGTTCAAATAGAAGTAGAAGATTTGTAGCACCAACGTTGGGTCTCGCTTGTCAGCAAGAAGGCAAGAAAACTCCATTCTCTCAATGAAACCTTTAGAACTTTCATTTGATTTCCCACTAAACTCTGGAAAATTAAATGACATGTCTTCTAACACCTCTATAGCGATGTCACCCAAGAGCGTTGAAAGAGAATTACAAGACACCAAAATCTTTGCAAAATCCTTTTGAAACACCACAAGTCCAATAGGAGTAGTCCCCTTGGGAATTTACTGGCCATCGCCCACGCAAGAGACTATGTCACATAGGAGCAAAACCTTGTCAAACCACGGATTTACAGCACACGCCGACCAATGCATATGAAGACAAGAGCCTCTCCTTCCACAATCAAACATCACAAACCCACAAATTCAACATCAATTCCACAATTCATAGATACATGGCCTCCAAATCTGTCTACACACAATTTGCCACTAGGCTGTCATAGCCATAACCCTACAGAGAACTAGTCGTAACCTGAAGAGCACAACTCCAATTGGGGCACTTTAAAGCTTGAGATAAAGCTTGAAAAATGACTGGCGAGAAATTTGAAGATGACCAAAATTGATTCCGTACACCGCCATGAGCAAAATTGACGCCAACAGAAAGCTGTCCCAGCACGACTACACGTAGAGAAGACTAGTCGGGGCAAAAAACTGCATCAGAAAGCATGGAGAAGCCCGAACGACCACAAACCAGTAAATTTCTGAACTTTGGCTGAACTTTTTTTAGTTTGTATATGAGTTTAAGTTATATACAAGGCTCACTTCAAAAAACTCACCCACGGGCACTTACAGTAGCCCGACAGCTGTCACTATACTAGCGACTTGCAGTGCATGTACATGTGCTTGCTAAAGCAAGCTAAAAAACCCACAAAAAGAAAGCCCACATGCCCTTTTGACATCGGGCGTCATGTCCATATGTACAAATTTACAAAAAACAGGGTGTCAGAAATGTGCCCAACAACATATAGTCTATCGCATTTATAAAAGTGATACATGACACGACCTCTTAACAGATGCTACAAAGCATTCTTTGATACCAAGATTTGAAGCTTCTCATAGACATTATTTTTCATGAGGTGCTAACCCTTGTTCAAAAAACTTAAGAGTGCTCTTATTCTATTGGGTGTGTGTGTGTATCAAAAGAGAGAGAGAGAGAGAGAGAGAGAGAAATTCCTCCTTTTGTTCTACCTTGATCTAACAATGATACCAAGCTTGATTATAGAGATTAGATAAGTTAGCATGGTGTAAAGAGATGAAAGCTAAGAGAAGTCAATGTAATAATAAAACTTTTTTTAATAAATGGAGTGGGTTCTAGAATCGGTTTCAATGATAGAAACGCAATTGGATTCAATGTCTCTGCTCCACTCTCTTACTTGCTTCTATCCTTTTACGTATGTACGTATGGATGTATGTATACATATATATCTATATATACAAATAGTACACACACACACACACACACACACACACAAATATATATATATATATATATATATATATATATATATATATATATATATATATATTCTTGAAGCGAAGATTTGTCACATAGGTCTTGAGGCATCTTGATATGGTCCAATTATGTCTATATGTACACATAGAGCGCGCGCGCACACACAAACACCAAGGCTTGGGAACATTTTTTGTGGACTCGTATTTGGAACCTTTTCACACGTATATAAGCTGACTAACTCTAAATTTGAGGGGGATAATCGCACTACAAATCTCATATTATAACCAAAAACTCCATAATTTGAATTGGTTTGAGAACCTTCTTGCCCAAATTTGAGCCGGCCATTTTTCATTTTGAACAGGCTTTAGCTAAAGGGAACCTATCTTTTTTCGAGCCGTCACACACACACACACATGTGTGTGTATATATATATATATATATATATATATGTATGTATGTATGTAAATATATATATATATATATACATATATGTATACATACATACATACATATATATATATATATATATATATATATATATATATATATATATATATATATATATATATATATATATATATATATATATATATATATATATGTGTGTGTGTGTGTGTGTGTGTGTGTGTGTGTGTATACACACACATATATATATGCTTGAAGGAAAGATTTGTCACATAGATCTTGAGGCATCTTCCTCTTTTTTAAATACAATAACTATGACATTTAAAGTTTCTATGCTCCCGTCGTCCTCCCCCCCCAAAAAAAAAAAAAAAACCCTCTAGTTGAAGTGACGATCACAGGTGGACATTTAAAAAGGAGAAGCAAACTTCTTTTTCTAAGTTTTTTTGAAAAGAAAAGTATAAATGGCTATGATTGGTCTGCATCTCTCTCTCTCTCTCTCTCTCTCTCTCTCTCTCTCTCTCTCTCTCTCTCTCTCTCTCTCTCTCTCTCATCGGATAGATCGTTGAGATCTCATTGGATATTCCTACAACATTTCAAATTCTCCTTTTATCAGAACGTGTGTGTACGTGTGAGGGTGTGTGTGTGTGTAAGATTCTCCTTTTATCAAAATGTGTGTACGTGTGTGTGTGTGTGTGTGTTTGTGTGTGTGTGTGTGTGTGTGTGTGTGTGTGTGTGTGTGTGTGTGTGTGTGTGTGTGTGTGTGTGTGTGTGAGAGAGAGAGAGAGAGAGAGAGAGAGAGTCTCTCTACCATCGGATAGATCGTTGAGATCTCATTGGATGTTTCTACAACATTTCAAATTCTCCTTTTATTAGAACGTGTGTGTACGTGTGAGGGTGTGTGTGTGTGTAAGATTCTCCTTTTATCAAAATGTGTGTGTGTCTGTGTGTGTGTGTGTGTGTGTGTGTGAGAGAGAGAGAGAGAGAGAAAGAGAGAGAGAAGATGAAACAAAAATAACTTTATTCTTACACATGTTGTGAGAGATCTTTTGGGATTGTTCTGATGGCATTAAAAAAAAATTTCTTCTAAATCTCTCTCTCTCTCTCTCTCTCTCTCTCTCTCTCTCTCTCTCTCTCTCTCTCTCTCTCGTCCTCCTCCTCCCCATAGATATTCAATTTTGTTGAAGAATTGTCTTGTAAATTTTAAAGTCACTTTAAATTGTTCCTACACGCAAACATTTTGTTCTGTCTTCCTCTCTCCTCCTGTGTCATTTTCTGGACTTTTCATTTCAACACATTAAATACAACACTAAAAAATTGTCCTCCTCCCCCCCCCCCCTCTCTCTCTCTCTCGTTGATTTTAGATTGTGACCCTAGTTTACCAAAATTTAAGGAATTTATAGATTTTTAAGCATGGCCCACATGTTAAATCTTAAAATAAAAAGAACAAAATATCCAAGAATTGGTAAAAGGTCCATCAACTGGGAAATCTCTCTACAGATTTGGGGAGTTAATGTGAGGGTTGGTCTTTGTCGGGCATTCAATCCATTTTCTACGGGTAAAAAACTTTAGCTATCCTTCTAAAAATATACTAATGTCAAAAAATAATATCTTGAAAATTTGAAAAGTGTGTGAGCTCATAATATCTTTCTTTCTCTCCCTCTCCCTCATAGATTGAAAGGACAAGGGGAGTGGAACATGCTCATCACCACCCAGCCATGCCCTATATAGGCCCTTGGCCTTATAAATATAGGGACCCCCTTGACTGCATGTCCGTCATGGCCCTTGGCCATGCCTGGTCCTACCATTGTCTTGACATTACTCCTCCCTTGGAGAAGCGTTTTCGTCCGCGAAAACACAAGTGCTGGTATCTTCATAAGAACACTAATGTTTTCTACCGTAACATTCCTCATGGATCCAACGGTTCATTTGAGTGGAACCCGGTTCAGTAGGAGGTTCAATGAAACCAAGAGTACCATCTTGATTTTCTACATTGTTGTCCATTTGTAACCATCTGATGGTACCCGTTCCTATCCAAACATAGTGTGTAGACTCCATTTAGAACACTCATGAGCATGGTAAACGAGTTTATCACAGCAAAGATGTACCAAAAAGAGTACCTCTTGTCACTTTCCATGAAAGTAACTTGCTGAAATAACTCATCCGCCAAGTTTAAGTCCTTGACTTGTTCCCAATTTTCATCATCAGTAAACAACCCCACCCTAACGAGTGTTCAAGGTTGAGAACTTGAGTTATACATGAAGAGACTACACCTAGTCGCAAACATGCTTTAACTTATAGTAAGCAAACCCTAAGTAGAGCAATAAATGCTTGCTGATTGGATCGCTTGGGGCTAACATACGCACTTTGCATATCCTTCAGCACCAGATTACACTTTGTAATCTTCCTATCCTCTTGGATAACTGACAGTACTGAGGTGTGTTCCCTCACGGTTTATAGACAGTCGTCCCAAATGACTGGTAAATGGGAATCACAATATCGTGTAACATTGTTGAGGAATCAACAATGTCCGGAATAACCATCGTGGTTATCTTGAAAAATCCACAAACACCCAAACCGAGCCATGACCTCTATTGGTGATTAGTAGACCCAAAAGTAATCTCATAAAGATATTGCACATACAGTGCAACATGCTTCATAAGCGACAACTTGAGGAATATGCATGCCGTTCCAAATCAGCCTTCGCTAAACACTGGGGCCCATAACACCTAGTGTGCATGCATTGAGCAAAAACAGATCCGAACCTATATATCCATGGTGATCCTTGCCAATACTTATGGCAAATGTGATGCGTCTAGCACACATTAAAAAGGAATGTAAATAGTTCTGAAAAGAAACTAAATACTTTCAGTTGCAATCTTTTGCAAGCCTTGCTGAAACGTCTGAACCATAACAGAAGGTCAAACATTGATCACTTCTAGGTACAAATAATGAAACTTTTTCATTAACAACTTAGAGCCTTGCTATATGTATAAACAACCATTTGTAATGTTGTTTAGCAGTACTTGTACCTGAACAAGTCATTCTAATTATCCAACAATTTCTGGCCACTGAAATTGCTCCTGATACATCTTGCTGAAAATGGTGTAGAAAACAGATTGACCAGCACCTAGGGACTTTGTCGTGACATATAATTAAAATAATGGCGCCAGTGTTAGTTCAGAGACTCATATTCTCCACATGTGTGAATATGTCTCATGTAAGGATGTTTAGAAAAGAACATCCTTCAAGTACAAGATGTACTTGTGTGTGGAGGTAGCAGCTAACACTCGTTATGGTGTATCTAGACGCGTTTGTTGTATCTAGACTCCGTGGTAGAGATCAGCTGATGTGAGTTTATGGTTTTCAAATACTCAACTTGAACGTCGCACTAAAAACATGTAATGCAAAAATAACACCCTAAACATCCGTACTGACAAGAATCTGGCTTGTCCATTAACGTAGAGGTGTACTCCACTGGGTAGATCTGTTCGATCTTAAGAACAATCACCCAATGAATGCCAACCGTTGGGTCTTACCCAAGATTTGACAATGGTTCTTAGCCAGCCTGTGTGTGGCTCATAGCCCTTATGGCAATTAGTGTTCAATCAATGAATCGATGAAGACTAATGTGAATGGCATCTTGGCTAGGTTCTAGCTGAGCATTAGAGCACCTTGACTCAAACGGACTCACAAGAAAAACATGTATCAAAGAGGTTCTTAGAAATTTTTCCTTATTCTTAGAAAGAGAGAGAGAGAGAGAGAGAGAGAGAGAGAGAGAGAGAGAGAGAGAAGGAGAGAGAATAAGAGCATGTTCGGTTGAGGAACTTTTCGTAAATTTCTAGAGTGGGTGCCCAATCTGTATGCTCTTACACATCGTATGCCTGACTTGCAGCTTATCCTATAAGCATGCAACAATTTTCCAGTATAATGCTCTCATCGAGAGAGGTAACAGAAAACACAAGCCACATCTTTTGACCTACTTACTATGTATGGGTAGTGACTGTAAGGGGATGACATGAATAGGGCACTTTGCTGGTGAAACAAGTCCAAGTTTGAGGTTCCTTTTAGTGGTGTTATGTGTTGAAAGCAACCAACAAGCATGTTAAACAATCCAAAACTTATCTTGTTATAGCGGAAGCATGTTTCATGAGGCGGTAGAATGGAATCCACCTAGCTAGCATGCCGTGCATGCAAAATTTTAAGCCCTGGGCAAAAGTGATGGCCTCCAACGTGAGAGCCCAAAACCATGAGTGCCCTGCACAGATGTACTGGTAGGGAGTGATATTCCCTATTTTGCCAGTTTCCCAAACTTGTGTGACACTGCCCGTGATTCCAAGTCATTGGGCAGTACCTTGGCACAAGGGAGAAGCCTTGCTTCATGTAAAATTGTCAAATAAATTTTCTTTGAACAAATGTAAATGTATAAACATGGAAAAATAAACAATATTGAACATGGTCTAACCTTGTCATACCGCTGTAACCAGTTGGCTGGAGATGTCGGAAGAATAGCTCGCTCAAATGGAGTACATAACCGTCTCTGTTGCATGAGAGAAAGTTGGCTTGACATATGGAGAAATCCCCCAAAGGCGTGTGCACATAGCATATCCCAAACGAGAAAAATCTTAATGAAATATTCATAAATTGAAGTTGTGCTTCATATAAATATGTTTGTGTTGAGATCCAACGGATGTGGTTGCAGATATCATGATGAGAAGAGTTGATCGTGTCCAGCAATTTCAATTGAAATTAACCAGTAATGTGTGGTAAGCATCCTCTTTCAGCGTGTAGAAAAAGTGACAAAGAGTCGGCCAGGTCGAGCTTAAAGGACAAGGGAACTGAACATGCTCATCACCACCCAGCCATGCCCTATATAGGCCCCTGGCCTTCGTAATAAAAGGACCCCCTTAACTGCATGTTCGTCCTGGCCCTTGGCCGTGCCTCGTCCTACCCTTGGCATGATATTACTTCCCCCTTGGAGAAGTGTTTTCGTCCTTGAAAACAAGAGCGATGATACACTAATGTTTTCTATAGTGGAATCCTTTATAGATCCAATTTTTTGGTTGACCAGAACACGGTTCAATAGGAGGTTCCATGAAACCAAGAGTAAAATCTTGATTTTGCACATTGTTGTCCATTTGCAACCGTCTTGTGTTGCCGATTCCTATCCAATCATAGTGTGTAGACTCCATTTAGAACACACATGAGTATGCAAAACGAGTTATCACACAAAGATGTACCCTAAAGAGTACCTCTTCTCACTTTCCATGAAAGTAACTTGCTAACATAATTCATCAACCAAGTTGAAGTCCTTGACTTGTTTTCCAATTTCAGTACTAAACAACCCCACCATCACTAGTGTTCAAGGTTGAGAACTTGATTTATACATGAAGAGACTACACCTAGTTACAACCATGCTTTAACTTTATAAGAAAACTCCAAGTAGAGCAATAAATGTTTTACTAATTGGATCGCGTGGTGCTAACGTACGCACTTGCATATCCTTTTAGCACAAGATTACACTTTGTAATCTGCATATCCCCTTGGATAAGTGACAGTACTGAGGTGTGTTTCCCCCACGGTTTACAGCCAGTCGTTCTAGATGGCAAGTAAATGGGGATCACAATATTGTACCACATTGCTGAGGAATCAACAATTGGTGAAATAACCATTGTGGTTAATGTGAAAGATCCACAAGCACCCAAACCGATCCATGACCTCTATTGGTGATTGGTAGACCGAAAAGTAAACTCATTGAGATAATGCACACCAAGTGCAGAAGGCTTCATAAGCAACAACTTAATGAATACGCATGCCGTTCCAAATCATCCTTTGCTAAACACTAGGGCCCATAACACCTAGTGTGCATGCATTTAGCAAAAAACAGATCCGAACCTGTATATCCATGACTATCCTTGCCAATACTTATGGAAAATATGATGTGCGTAGCACACAGTAAAGAGAAATGTAAATAGTTCCAAACAGAAACTAAATACTTTCAGTGGTAATCATTTTCAAGCCTTGCTGAAATGTTTGAACCATAATAGAAGGTGAAACAATGATCACTTCTAGGTACAAACAATGAAACTTTTTCATTAAAAACTTAGAGCCTTGCTATATGTATAAACAACCATCTGTAATGTTTTTTAGCAATACTTGTAGCTAAACAATTCATTCTAAGTATCCGATAATTTTTGGCCCACTGAAATTGCTCCTGATACGTTGTGCTCAAAATGGTCTAGAAAACATATTTGACCAGCACCTAGGGACTTTGTCGTGACACAGATTTGAAATAGGGGGCGCCAGTGTTAGTCCCAGAGACTCATGTTTGCCATATGTAGAATATGTCTCAACTACGGATGTTTGAAAAAAGAACATCCTTCAAGTACAAGATGTACTTGTGTGTGGAGGTAACTCTAAACACTCTGTGACAAGAGTAAGAGGGACCCTTATTCATTGTTCCACATTGGCTAAATTGAACTCCTTGAGTCCCTAGACCATGTTGTATCCCATGTGACAACATGAACCAAATTGAATCCTATAAGTGGATTCATAACAATACAATGTACATTGGACACTACGGCCCAAAATACTTGTTTCGACATGCCCTTGGCATGGCCTTGAAATATTCAAGCGTATTTTAAGGACTTGAAAAAACTAAGCAATGCATACTAAAAATTGGAATAACACCAAATCAATAGATGTGTACCTGGAGATTGAACTGAATGTTCTCTTACCTGTATTCAAATACAGAGGAACACGTCATCCACGTGTGAAAAAACAAGCAACATTGCATTGGAAACCCTGAGTGTTGCCTTTGAAATCTAAACCCTTCGATTAGAATGTACGTAGTCAAACCTTTTGGTAAGACCCTTTGTAGAAACTGCTCGATTAGCAGGTAACGGTAACCAACATAGTCAATCGTGTACATAATGATTGGAATCAACTTGAGAAGGTGAATTTGTCTGCTACCGCGTGGTATAGTGCGGACTTCTTTCCTTGAAAGTATAACGAGAATAGAGCAACTGTGATCCTCCATGACTGTGGGGTGATTTAGTAAGCACCCGCGGGGCTTATCCCAAAGCAATGCGTCCATAGACAGTCCTAGTGCTAACGAGAGATCACGAGATCCACACAAGTGGAAATTCTAGCTTTTATGGATAGCCATGCTGTCGCAATGGTATTTTGCATCTAAAATCAGTGGTAGAAATCAGCTGAGTTGAGTTTATGGTTATGAAAAACTCAACGCGAGTGTCGCACAGAAACTATGTCGTGTAGAAATGACACCATAAACATCTGTAATGACAAGACTCTTGCTTGTCCATTAACATCATTTTGTAGTCCAGTGGGTAGATCTGTTCGATCTTAAGAACAATCCCCTAAGGAATGCCAACCATTGGGTCATACCCAAGATCTGACAGTGACTCTTAGTGAGCGTGTGTGGCGCATAGCCCTTATGGCAATTAGTGTTCAATCGAGGAAACGATGAAGAGTAATGTAGAGGGTGTCTTGCACAATTTCTAACTGAGAGTTAGAGCACCTTGGCTCATGCTGACTCCCAAACAAAACATGTATCAAAAACTGCGTAGAAAATGTTCATTATTCGTGGAGAGAAATAAGAAAGAGAGAGAGAGAGAGAGAGAGAGAGAGAATTCTGGGCTGAGGAACTTTTTGCAATTGACAAGTTTGTATATCTTGTGCCCAATGTGTTTGCTCTGTTGCATCTGATGCCTGACGTGCAGCTTATCCTATAAGCATGCAACAATTTGCCTGTATAACTTCTCTCATCATGAGAGGGAACAGAAAACACAAGCCACAGCTTGACCCACTTACCCTGTATGGGGTCGTGACTTGACAAAAAATGACTTAATAGGGCGTTTTGCCTGTGAAATAAGTCCTAGATTTAGGTTCCATTTAGTCGTATTGTGCGTTGATAGCAGCCATAAATTTAAACCATCCAGAACTTAGTTTGTCTGTGACAGAGTGTTGGGTGTGATAGTGGAAGCGTAATCTCTGAAGCGGTGGACTTCATGCCACCTGATAAGCATGCCCTGCATATACACTACAAGAGGTTGTGTGCTCTTGTGACGCTGTTAGCGACGGAAATACACTGGGTTTTTATAACCCCCGGCGTCGCTAATAGCGTCGCTATAACCGTCGCTATGAGCATCGCTATATAGCAACGCGTATAGCGACGCATATAGCGATGCTCATAGCGATGTTTACACAGAAGTCTATAGCGACGCTCATAGCGACGCTACAGAGCCATAAATAACGACGGTTATAGCGACGCCCGAGAGAATTTTTTTTTGGTGACAGGGCATTGAATGCCCTGCCACCCATCAACCATATTGTACTTGATTCACTTTTTAAAAAAAGTGCAAGGGTAGATAATAGACCGAAAATAGTCACCCACAAGACGCATTGTTTGCAAAATTGACAAGCGTAAAATTGACAATTGTACACATCATAGGCAAAATGAATTGATTGGCAAATGTAATAATGACAATTGTACAACATCATAGGCATAAAGAATTGATTGGCAAAATGAACTGCGGTGACAAATGTAATAATATACATGGTTCAAAAAGACGTATAAAATCCGTCCCATGATACATAAGCTATGAGAAACCCTAAACTAATGCTATCTAGCTACGGCTAAACTGACGTCGTCTAGTCAGACGTCTGATCACGTCCAAGCGGCGTATCTGTCGGATTCTGCAAAAAAAGACAATAAGACAGCTTTCAGTAAGTATAAACATATAACGACATTTATAAAACAATACAAAAAATAGAAAAGAGTAAACCCTAATACTAACCACGCCGCCGCGAGAACTGAGAATGTCCATCAGGGCGTTTAAGCCCTTTCTGCCTGCGTACTCGCGCTCGTACGGTGTGGGATCACGTCCTGTCATCGACCACTGTCAAAACATACAAAGATTTCATTATGTTAGAATTAAAAAACTCATAAACCCTAAACTATCGAACATAAAGAGCAATGCGAAAACACTTACAAAATCGGCCTCAAATGATGCCCATCCACCGCTCCCCAAGTGGTGTGAGCTCCCTGCCTCTACTCGCGCTCTGGCTGCATCCTTTTGTTGCTTCCACTTGTCGGGATTCTCGCGCGCTGCTTTCTTCGCATTCTTTCAATCTTCTTTGGCCAGCCAATCTGGCCTGTTCCACCCATGCTTGATTGCTTTTTGCACTTCGGAACGCTTGTGTTTGCAGTATTCGCGCATTCGAATCTTCATCAGGTCTTCATTGAAGCGCTGATCCCATGTTGGAACGGGAAACTCATCATGAAGTATGCTGATGACTTTGTTTTTTAAATCACTTGGTACTTCACTCCATTTGTTTAGTATGTAGTGTCTAAACAGCTGAGAGCAAAGACCACGCATGCGCAAGATCACCTTCTTGCCGTCATCATCCATAATGATGTCGCCGCTGAAGTCGACGGAGTAAGGCAAGCCCTCTGGCCGGTGACGCGTGAACGTGGGTGTCCCGGCAGGGGTCTCTAGCGGCGTGTTGATGGGGGTACGGACATCAGGTGTCTCCACCGGCGTCTGGGCCCCAAAGCGAGGAGTGTCGAGTGGGGTGGCTCCTGGCGGAGTAGGTAGAGGTGTGTAGCTGCTAGGAACAGTCAGCCGCGCAAAACCTGGTGTAGATGGCGATGATGTGGCTGGTGTGGGGGCGGGCAAAGAAGGGGAGGGTAAAGAGCCTCGTTGAACATGAGGCAGTGTGGAGGCATCGGCGGCAGAATCCCCACAACAACTGCCACCGCCACCACTAGAGCGCCGGTGTCTAGACGAGTGTGAAGCTCGTCTCACCAACGCCGAAGCTTCGAAGCGCGCCGACTGCTCCGAAAGAGAGGGAGATGCGGATGGAGTAGGAACGCGCGATGATGCGCCAAAGCGATGACGCTCCACGTACCACTGTCTCTGCTGCGCTGACAAAGAAGAAAGAAACTCCTCATCATCCATACCTGCATTAGACACACGAATATTTAAACTTAATATTGAATGAATAGAGTAGACAATGACGCAAAGACCATTAAATACAATGACGTAATGACGCATATAAATACAATGACGCAATGAACTGAGTGATAGAAGAGGCAAGTCGAAAACTCAGAATTTTCAATCAAAAGATGTGAGCGCGAGTAGAAAAGAGCGTTATACACCATGGAAGGTACTTAGAGAGCCAGAGCTTTTACAACACGGAGCAAAATTTTTCAAATACAATATTTGTGGCTTTAAGAGATCTCTCTCTCATCCTCGCATAACTCAGCATAACTTCCTATATCTATATAGAGCTCTCCCTTTAAAAACATATCCTCTGTTTCATTTTGTAGCTCCTCTGCATGCACCCCATATAGAGTAGTAGCATCTTGATGCTCGTCTGACACCACCGCAGCGTCTTCTGATTGAGCATCTTCTCTGATCTCCTCCATTGATGCCGTTGTGATTGGCACATGGTAGCCTTCATACGTCCTTGCACTACGAGGGGCTACCTCTATGGCGTACCACCAGTTTCATGTAGACTTTATAGGATGAAATATTACCTGCCAGAGCCACATAACTTACATGAGAGCTTTCAAGCACATAACTTGTAAAAGGGGGATGTTAACTATTTACATACTTACTTGTTCACAATGGTCGGGTAGTACGAAAGTGTCTCTTAGGTCATTCCATTTCTTAGTAGAATCCACCTCAAGAAAACCAGACTCTCCTCTACGCACAGTAGCGTTGCGACCCTCCATGATTATCTTGAACCATTGCATGTCGAACAAGTTGACAAAAAATCCTTTGTAATCGATCCTCAAAATCTCTTGTAGCGTGCCGAAGTAAGTGAGTTCCGCCACCACAGGATCTGCATCAGAGGAACGTCGTCGACTAGACTGTTCAAATTTTGCCATGATTCCACAATCTTGAGTAAAACGCTTTTTGTCGATCCGTTCCACCCTAAAATGTCGACCATTACACCATGCTGCTGTGTATGACTTATACTACAACGAACAAAGATTATGAGTGGCCGTTCAAACGTTTAGAAATAAAGTCAGTAGCTAGTCGTACATTGCAAACTTACCTTGGTCGCGCAACCCCGAGAGTACTCCCACTCTTCCTCAGTCACTTCGTCACTGCATTGTTGTGCGCTTTTCAATTGGTTGTGCAACCATCTTAAGCTCTTGAATGTTGGTAGGCTCTCCAGAACCGTCGGATAGTGCATCGGTGGTCGTCTTCCCCGTCTCCACTCGATTCGTGCCCTTTGTCGCTCTTGCTTTGCATCCTCATATTGTGAAATCCACTTTTGCACCACTGGATTGTGAAGCATGCAAAATCGGTTGATTTTAGCCTCTAGATCTTCCGTCATCTTCTTCTCAACACCGAGATTGCACATGACAATCCCAGATATGCGCTCATCATCTATGGTTCGCCATAGCGTGTCCCGAGCTTTATCAAATCTGTCTAGCCACTCTCCGATGTACACTAGGGACTCTGATACCAACCAACCTTCTGCCTTGCTACCCTCCGGACGTGCCTTTTGACACACATATCCCTTATGCGTTTTCATGAAACGTTCTAAGAAGAACATCCATCTGGAATGAACTGTGCCAGCTATTTCCACCTCATCAACTATGTGAACAAGAAGATGCACCTGAATGGTTAGCATGGTAGTAGGAAAATGTTTCTCAAACATGCACACAAGCTCCGCAGCATTTAGTTTGGCGAATGGTATGGACTCTACGTTGATCTCCTTTTGTGAGATCCATTGCACCAGCTTTGCAAGTTTGTAGATTGTGTTACGGATGTCGAGAGACAAACATCCCTCAATGGCAACCGGTAAAATAAACTGTAAAGTATGTGCAGGAATGATATTAAAGTCCACATTTTATGCAATGATATTAAAGTCCACTATGAACGTACCTGACACATTTTATGCCAATCGTGTGACTTCAAACCGGTAAGCTTTTCTTCTTTAGTAAAACACGTTCGGAGCGAGTGCATTACGCCAGTGGGGGTCCGCAAAGATCGAATGGTCTCTTTTACTTTGCGTTCTTGGGCTCCTGTGAAAATCCATGGTGCTTTAGGGAGTTTTATCGATCCATCAGACACTGTTTGCGGCCAATATTGCTCCATACGATCCACATTTCTAAGGTCAACTCTGGCTCCCAAAGTATCTTTCTTGCCGGTCAGATGGTCCCATAGTAGATTACCCACATTCTTGAATATGTGCATTGGATCGAGCAAGTGATTGATCATGAGTCGGGGCCAGTATGGTAACTCGTACCATAGAGATAGTCTCTTCATCCCTGGAGGCAATCCGTCATCGCACATCTCCTTCTGCTCTAACCATGCTTGTGCAGACATCCTTGGTGGCTCTCTTCCCAAAAATCCATCGCGTAACACATGATTCTCTGGAAGATACGCTTGATGACCTTCGTAGATTTGCTTCTTCAGTGAGGGCGCCCTACGTGCATTCAGTCTAGGTCCACATGTGACACATGCTCTGTATCCGCTTGTTTGAAGCCCTGCATGTATACACATGATAATAGATCAACTATGGGAAAAAACAAGATTTACAGTGTCTGAGTGAGGAGTGTCAATAGATCACCTGAGCATTCTGTTAGCCCGGGATAGTCATGCATGGTCCACATTAGAATGCCTCTGATCAAAGCATTCCGTCGTCCTGTGTGTCGGCTCATATCCACCACCTCTATGCCAATCCACAATTGTTGTAGCTCTTCCAATAGTGGACGAAGATACACATCCATATTCTCCACTTTATATCGCCCTGGCACAATCAAGCTTAGCCATAGGTGCCCCTTCTTCGTAGTCAACCACGGGGGAATGTTGTAGTTGACGATGAAAACGGGCCATACACTGTAAGATGTTGATCTTTGACCAAATGGATTTACGCTATCCATAGCCAGGCCTAAGTGAAAATTTGGAGCTTCCCTAGCAAAATCCGACCATGTTCCATCTATATGTTTCTAGGCTGCGCAATCTGCAGGAATTCGTAGCACACCATCCGAAGATTTATTCTCCTCATGCCATGATGCTAGGGCGGCCATGGACTTACATTCGAAGAAATGCTTGATGCGAGGAAGCAGAGGAAAATGTCGCAAAACCTTTTGTGGAATTTTTGTCCCGTGGAGATCTACTCGATATCTTTCGGAATCACATTTCGGAAACTTCTCCATGTCTATGTATTCCCCTCTGAAAAGAATGCAGTCATTAGGACAAGCATGGATAGAATTGTAATCCATCCCCAAGTTTCGCAAAATCTTTCTTGCTTCATCTCGGGAATCTGGCATCACATTGTCAGCTGGTAGTATGTGCTCTTTAAGCAATCTACACAACATAAAAATACGATACAATCGTGTGAAAATCTATCAGATCATTATATATTTAGAGCTTTATTAAAGTAAACTAATTGTAATAGATCACCTGAAAAGCGATGTGACGCTAGTGTCACTCCATCCAAACTTTGCCTGCATGTTGAGAAGAACCAGGAGTGCTTTCAATCTAGACATACGTGCTCCATTATACAATGGCGTATCGGCTTTACTTTTCATATCATCATAGATAAGCCTTTCTGAATCCATGATCGTCTCGATCATTTCATCAATCTCGGGCTCAAATATTGCCTCGTTGGGAATGTGCTCTGCATGATCATCCCCCGAGCTGTCAGAGGCTACATCTTGTGGCCTCACATATGCTGCTTGACAAAAGCGCCTGCGAACACGTCTATTGGGTTGCAAGATTGCTGCTTGTTGGCCAGCGTCAGAGTCCGACGAGTTATAATTGGCAACAAATCGATCTATAATAGATGGATCGAACTCGCCAAATTCGCGAACGTGCTGCAAAGAAACACGTCTTGTCCATCGCACAGCATGCTTGCATTGATTACAAGGACATAAGACCCTCGTTGAGAGATAGGTGTTTCGGTTTGACGGTCCCACATCCTCGTCACTACTCATAATGAGGATAAAAATCTTATAACCTGGACAACAAATTTAATATTCTATTGGCATTCTTCGTCTTATCTCTCTCTCTCTCTCTCTCTCTCTCTCTCTCTCTCTCTCTCTCTCTCTCTCTCTCTCTAGTCATGTCCAATCCCCGCACATCTCGGTCTAGAGGTGCACGGAGATCAGAACCATCGAATTATAATCTCGTCTTTATTGGTCAATACGTATATTTGTGGGTACAAGAAATCTACAGACCCACGTCTACATGATACTGCATGTAGTGGACAAAACCCCTTTGCCTCTTCTCTAGCTGTAGCACTTCACACCATCTTAACATCTTTTCACAGTAGATCTTTTCACTGTTTGTCTAACTCTAAACCCTAAACCGTAAGTAATTCTTGCGTGGACTCGATCTAACGTAAATAAGAGTAAATCTAAATAAACGTAAATCTAACTAAAAATAAACCTAAATCTAATTTAACGTAAGTCTACATCTAACCTAATCTTTAACGTCTTTTGGGATAGTTTCTTACGACGTTAAAACTCTCTTCTTCTTGTGTGTGTGTGTGTGTGTGTGTGTGTGTGTGTGGGTAAACCTAAATAAACCTAAGTCTAATCTAATATAACATAAATCTAAATCTAACGTAAATTATGTTATATTAAAAACAAAGAACTAAACTAACAGGGATTATAAGAACCTTAAAACTTATTTTTCGCATAACTCGGCAAGAGTTGGCATTCTCATCACTAAAGATGTGAGAGTTAACTTCCGGCGGTGACGCTACCTCATCTCTATCCACATCTGACGACAGCAATTGGCCCTTTGGACCGTTCTTGCTCTTGTTACTAACTTTGAAGTTGCTGTTGAATGACTAGAGGTTGTCTAGATGGTCATTGTCGGGGATGTAGTGACTCTTGCCGCCCTAAAGATCCACCTTCTTCCCTATCTTCTGAAGACATTTCACCAGTACTTTTGGATCGACGGAGCCCACCATGAGTGAAGGTAGCAATACCCTATATTCCATTGAGGGCTTTCTTCACCCGCTTCATGTAGGCATCGCAGTCTATGGAGACCTAAATCTATTCTAATATAACGTAAATCTAACTAAAAATAAACATAAATCTAATCTAATTTAACTTATATAAACCTAAATCTAATTTAACGTAAGTCTACATCTAACCTAATCTTTAACGTCTTTTAGGATAGTTTCCTACGATGTTATAACTCTCTTCTTCTTGTGTGCGTGTGCGCGTGTGGGGATGTGTGTGCCAATAAAAAGAGATAAATGGTATAACCTTTCTATCACCCATGCCAAGTATGATAGATTGATTATGCCATTTCCCTCTTGAATAATAGGTCTTGAGTTCAACTCCTCGTCGGCTAGATCTTTAGGTCTTTTAATTTTAATTAGTTTCCTACGACGTTAAATTAGTTTCTCTCTCTTTCTCTCTGAATGTGTGTGCGTTTTTTTGGATCGTATGCATGTTTTCTCTCTTTTTTCCTCTCTCAATGTGTGCGTTTTTTCTTTATGCATGTTCTCTCTCTCTTTTCCTCTCTCAATGCGTGCGTTTTTTGTTTATGCATGCTCTCTCTCTCTTTTCCTCTCTCAATGTGTGTGTGCATTCTTTGTTTATGTATGTGTGTGTGTGTTTTTGTTTATATTTGTACTCTTTCTCTCTCTCTCTCTCTCTCTCTCTCTCTCTCTCTCTCTCTCTCTCTCTCTCTCTCTCTCTCAAAAACACTATGTGTGTGTGTGTGTGTGTGTGTGTGTGTGTGTGTGTGTGAGAGAGAGAGAGAGAGAGAGAGAGGGAGAGAGAAAGAGGGGAAGGGAACATGAGAGTGAGGAGAGGGAAGGAGTATACCTGGCTCTCCTTCCTCTCCTCGTGTGTGTGTGTGTGTGTGTGTGTGTGTGTGTGTGTGTGTGTGTGTGTGTGTGTGTGTGTGTGTGTGTGTGTGTGTGTGTGTGTGTGTGTGTGTGTGTGTGTGTGTGGTGAAGAAAGAGAGAGAGAGAGAGAGAGAGAGAGAGAGAGAGAGAGAGGGAGAGCGTTACCTGCTCTTGCTTGAGGGCGCCGAAAAACTCAGATCTGAGATCTGAGTTTTTGGGCGCTCTCTGTTATTTTTTTAGCCAAGTCGGCGTCGCAAATTTACAAGTAAATTTGCGACGCTCATAGCGACGCCGGGAATTTTTTTTTTAGGATCGCTGTGTGAGCGTCGCTAATATGAATAGCCTCTTGTAGTGATAGATTTTTAAGCCCTTGGCGAGAGTGATGGCCTCAAACGTGAGAGCGCAAACTATTAGCACCATGCATAGTTTAAACTAGTAGGGATTCTGTGAGGTGATATTCCCTATTTTGCCAATTTTTCAAACTTGTGTGTCATTGCCCATAATTCCAAGTCATTGGGCAGTATCTTGGCACAAGGGAGAAGCCGTGCTTCGTGTAAAACTGGACGTTGTTGTAACCAGTTGTCCTGAGAGTTCGTAGGAGAAACTTGCTCACAGATGGCTCATAGCCATATTTGGTTGTCGGAGAGATGGCTCATAGCCATATCTACTGGCCCATAGATGGCTCATAGCCATATTTGGCTGTCGGAGAGATGGCTCATAGCCATATCTGTTGGCCCATAGATGGCTCATAGCCATATCTGCTATCGAGTGGGAGTGGTTATATACACAACGAGTGGAAGTTTTCGTATACACAACTTGCCCTCTTGCGCCATATATGCCCGTCGAGCACGAAATAAAATAACTTGGAAGCCCATTGCCTAATCCCTCCCAAATCCATATGCTCATAGCATATGCCAAATGGGAGAAGGTGCAATGCAAGATCCGTAAATGGAAGCCTTGCTTCACCAAAATCTGTTAGTTCTAATAGATTTTGACATATAGAGAGCATGAGAAAAAGAATCGACCTTGTCAAGCAATTTCAATTGGAAAGAACTAATACTGTGTGGCAAGCATTTGCTGACAGCTGGTAGAAATAGTGAGAAGGAGTCGGCCATGCCAAGCAACTTGCCCCCTACATCAGGGTGAGCAGCACGATGTGCCAATCTCCTTGAGAGTCCAAAAACACTGCAAATTGGCTATGCAGCTGCATCAAATTGAACTGGTGACGAGTTGTGGTTCAAGTCAAGGCGATAGAGATTCAAGCCATGCATGAGTCTAATTTCTATGTCAACAATGTATGCCAGTAGCATCATACTAAACGCATACATTGAACAAATACTTATCATTTGAAAAGGCAATACAAGCCTTGCTTGTCGGCAATCGGCAAAATTTTAATGCAACATGGCATGCATTAACAAATGATGCAAATGATAAGGTTGCTGCAGATTTAGAAATTGTGCAAATTTGTAAATGAATGATCAAGCACACTCGCCAAACTATGTCAAGAAATGGAAGTGACTGTTGGGGTATAAAGCCCAATGTGGTCGCCCAGGTAAGTGGGTGGGCCGCCAGGTATGTGCACATATTCTTTTGTAAAAACCTAATAAGAATTCACTATGCTCTACACATTATAGTAGAGAGAGTTCACCATATCTTCGTGCTCTTCTTCTCGCACTCTCTCTCGCGTCGCACTTCTGCTCGTACTCCTTCAACTGGTATCAGATCTTAGATCGAGGCTTGGTGCAGCACTGCAGGAGGCTAGAGTCACCAACTCAGATTGGAGTGAAATTCGATAGGCGAAGACACGGCCCCAAGTCTTGTGGGAAAATCCGAAGGGCTTGGTGTTGTCAGAATTTCATTCTGAGGTCATCTCGGCCACCGTTCGGCTTCGACAAAGGTCTGCGCAAGCCATTTTCGACTCCGTGGTCTCGACGGGTGCAGATCCGACTCTACAAATTTGGGGTTTTCAGCCTACGACTGCAGGTGCTGAGGATATCGACACTCCCAAAGTGTTGATTTGTGGTTGTCTACACATCGAAGGACGGCTCACAGTTCTTGGAGGCGTGTCACATACGACACGGGTGCATCTACACACAGACTGTAGGCGACATCCACTAGTTCATCAGGTAGCTTGTGTTTGCTGCTTGATATTCCAGATTTCATCCTGACATTGCAGGTACTTCCACATGGGATGTATTGTCAGAGATGATGTATGTCTGTTGAGGGTTTGCTGGCTGTGAGTCACGCAGCAAAAAACCGCCGCAGCGGTTACAGCATACACTGGAAAATTTGTGGATGTATGACTTTGTGGGAAGTCTATGAACTGTCAGATTTACTGCAGCCTTTGTTGAGGGTCGAGTGAGGTTTTATTGAGCTGGGGGATTCTCGAATGTTGAGATCCTTTCGGTGATACAGGTCTTGGAGCGATCCCTCGAGCACCCTTAGATAGGAAGCTAGGATGTACTGACTGTGAGTTCGACAGTTGGGATTGCATCTTTGCTTTACTGCCGTTGAGGAATTGTCGCAGTCTATGCTTACAGGAGAGTGACAGGACAGTCAGAGACAGTACATGTGGAGGACAGGTTTACCCACAGCTTACAGTCAGAGAGACAGTGGTTTTTTGAGCTGTTTTTTGGTCTGTTTTTAGTACACCAGAGCCATTTTACAAAGGAGACTCTACCAAAATTTCAGCAGAATCTGAATCTTTCTTGGTTCATTTGACAGGTTGATATTGGTTCAGAGGTCAGTTTACAGGGGAAACTCTACCGAAATTTTCCCAGGAAAGTAAACTACTGTGAAGCGTAGCTATGGCTGGATCACAGGACACTGCTCTTTACAATATCAAGAATCTGGATAGAACCAATTTCCCATTGTAGAAGAAGCAGATTTGGCACGTGTTGGTACAAAAGAAGCAGATAAAACCTATAAAGCTCAAGGGGATAAAACCAGAAGATATGGACGAAGATGAATGGAGCAAAATGGATGAATTAGCACTTTCTACCATTATGCTGACTTTGGCAGAAAGCGTTTACTTCAATGTAGCAAACGAGATGTCGGCTTATCAAGCATGGTTAAAGCTGAGTGATCTTTATGAGAAGCAGAGTGCAGCTTCACAGGTATACTGGCTTAAGAAGCTTTTTGACTTGAAGATGAAAGAAGGGACACCTATGTCCAATCATCTGAATGAATTCAACACAATCTATAGTCAGTTGTGAGCTCAAGGTGTCAAGTTTGATGAACCTATTAGAGCTATGTTCCTGTTGATCACATTGCCGGAACGTTGGGACACTTTTCGCACAACTTTGAGTAATTTTGCACCTCCAGATGGTTTGAACATAGCAAGTGTAGAAGGAAGTCTGCTTACTGAAGAAACCAATAGAAAGACAATGGACAAAGGCAAAGGAACAGCCTTAGTTGTCAGGGGAAGGACCAATGAAAAGTACAAAGGTGGAAAGAGGAATCAGTCTCGTAGCAAGTCCCGCAGTGCTAAAGGCAAGAGTGACATAGAATGCTACCATTGTGGCAAGAAGGGTCACATGATAAGAGACTGCAGAGAATGGAAAGCAGAAAAAGGCAAAGAGAAAGCTGAAGACCATGGTGAGAAGAACAAGTCCTCAGTGAAGATTCAAGAAATAAATGTGACAAACACTGTTGCAGAGGATGACAGTCTAGTGTCAGGAGACATCTACTTCTTGAAGAATACAATGGACTCAGCTCTTCTTACAGCATCTGATGGAAATGCACTGAGTGACTGGATTATAGACTCAATGGCATCACTTCATGTGTCTCCAAACAAGGAGTGGTTTACCTCTTATGTGACCACTAAAGATCATGTTCGGCTAGGCAATGGGCAGACATGTGAGATCTTAGGTGTTGGAGATGTTCAATTGAAGTTTCAGAATGGCTCTTCTTTCACGCTGAAGAATGTGAGACATGTTCCCGCAATTACAAAGAGCTTGATCAGCACAGGTTTACTTGATGATGCTGGCTACGTCACCACTTTTGGACAGAACATGTGGAAGATATCCAAGGGTTCTATGACAGTAGCCCATGGAGTAAAGTCTGGAGGACTTTACATGATTTATGTATCAAATGTCTCTAAAAATGTAATCAATGTAACCGAGTAGCCGAATGTTTCTTTGTGGCATATCCGGTTAGGACATATGTCCAAGAAGGGAATGGAAACCTTGTCTCATTCTGGTTATTTGCCTGGCTTTTCATTTAATGATTTTGAATTCTGTGAACATTGTCTGTATGGTAAGCAAACAGAGCAGCCACATAAGCATAGAAGCAGTAGAAGAGATACATAGTTGGCACTTGTTCATAGTGATTTGTGTGGACCTATGCCTAACCTATCTCTAGGGGGAGCTTCTTACTTTATGACATTTATAGATGATTACTCGAGGAAAGTATGGGTTTACTTTCTCAAGCACAAGGATGAAACGTTTAGTGTTTTCAAAACGTTTGTGACACTTGTGGAGAATCAGAGTGGCAAGAAGCTTAAATGCTTACGCACTGACAATGGTGGAGAGTATGTTTCAAAGGCCTTTCAGGACTTTTGTGAGTCAAAAGGTATAAAACGTGAACTTACTGCTCCTTACAATCCTCCTCAAAATGGTGTTGCTGAGAGGATGAATAGGACCATACAAGAGAAGGTCAGAAGTATGTTGTCTAATGCACAGCTGCCAAATGGGTTTTGGGCTGAAGCTGTATCATTAGCTGTTCATCTTGTAAATAGATCTCCTAGCAAGGTTTTGCAGAAGGATTCGGTGCCAGAGATGGTATGGTCAGGCAAAATGCCCTCATACAAGCATCTCAGAGTCTTTGGCTGTGAGGCATATACTCACGTTCCAAAGGAATTTAGGAACAAACTTGAGCCAAAGAGTAGAAAGTGCATCTTTCTAGGCTATGGTAATTCTGGTGAGATGGGGTACAGACTTTGGGATCCCAAATCCATAAAGGTTGTCCGCAGCAATGATGTTCACTTTAATGAATCCAAATATCATTCTAAACCAGAGAGGGTTGAGGAGATTAGAAGAGTTGTCTTCCAAGAAGATGGACCTGCACGTGCAAGACAAAATGTCAGGGCTCACGAGGAGCAAGGACAAGATAGAGTGGAACCACAGGTTGTGGCTGAGCCTGAGCCACCTATTGTGCGTAGATCTGGACGTGTCACGCAACCTCCTGATAGGTTTGTTCCATCTATGAACTATGTCATGTTGACTGATTTCAATGAGCATTCATGTTACAAGGAAGCAGTGCAAATGAAGGACTCCGAGAATTGGCAATTGGCCATGCAGTCAGAGATGACAGCTCTGCATAAAAACCAGACATGGAAGCTAGTTAAATTCCCACGGGGCAAAAAGGCTCTACCCTGTAAATGGGTTTACAGGTATAAGATCACCGCTCATGATAGTCAGCCAAAGTACAAAGCAAGGCTTGTTGTCAAGGGCTTTAAGCAAGAACAAGGCATTGACTTTGATGAAGTCTTCTCTCCGGTGGTCAAAATGACTACATTGAGATGCTTTCTTGCATTGGTTGCCATATTAGATTTGGTGTTGCACCAAATGGATGTCAAGACAGCGTTCTTGCATGGTGATTTAGATGTGGAAATTTACATGCAGCAGCCAGAAGGGTTTGTTGAGAAAGGCAAGGAAGATTGGGTATGCCAGTTGTTAAAGATTCTTTATGGCTTAAAACAATCACCGAGGGCATGGTACCATAAATTCCACAAGTTTATGCTTTCTCAAGGCTACAAACGTAGTGAGTTCGATCACTGTCTATATACAAAGAAGGCTAAGGATGGCAGTTGGCTGATCCTTATTTTGTATGTGGATGACATGTTGATTGCTGGCAAGCACTTGGAAGAAATTTCAGCTTTGAAGTCAAAGATGGCAAAATCGTTTCACATGAAAGACATGGGTGAGGCAAGTCATATACTTGGTATGCGCATTGAGAGAGACAGATCAAAGAAGTTGATTTGGTTATCTCAAACAGAGTATATTGACAAGGTTTTGCAACGTTTCAATATGGAGAAGGGAAAGGCATTGAGTGTTCCATTGCCACCATATGTGAAACTTAGCAAACAAGATTGTCCTGTGTCTGAGGAAGAACAAGCTGAAATGGATAAGATTCCATATGCATCTGCAGTGGGTAGTTTGATGTATGCAATGATTGCTACTTGCCCAGACATTGCATTTGTAGTGGGAGTAGTAAGTCGATACATGTCAAACCCAGGCAAGAAACATTGGGAGGCAGTGAAAGGAATATTGAGATACCTGAAAGCTACAAAGAATATCCGTATATGCTATGGGAGTCAGGAGCTAAGTGTAAAGGGTTTTACAGAATCAGATTATGCAGGTGACTTAGACAATCGAAGGTCTACGTCAGGGTATGTCTTTACATTGGCTGATGGAGCAGTATCATGGCGTTCTAGATTACAAGATTGTGTTACTCAGTCTACTACAGAGGCTGAATATGTTGCAGCATCAGAGGCATGCAAAGAATCAATTTGGCTTAATCGACTAGTAACAGATTTGGGAATCAAAGAAGAGATGCTTGTGTTATATTGTGATAGTCAAAGTGCTATACAATTGGCTCGCAATCCAGTTTATCACTCAAAAAAAAAGCATGTGGATGTGAAGTATCATTTCATCAGGGAAATGCTCGAGGATAAGCAGCTTCAGCTTGTCAAAGTTCACACCACAGAAAATCCTGCTGATCTACTTACAAAAGGACTTCCCTCAGAGATCTTTGCGCATTTTCGCAAGCAGTTAGGTGTAGGGTAGTACATCACTTCACTACATCTCTTGTATATTAGCTTGTATAGTAGCTTCTCTCACACTTAAAGTACCACATTGGACTTTAAGTGGGAGGTTGTTGGGGTATAAAGCCCAATGTGGTCGCCCAGGTAAGTGGGCGGGCCGCCAGGTATGCGCACATATTCTTTTGTAAAAACCTAATAAGAACTCACTATGCTCTACACATTACAGTAGAGCGAGTTAACCATATCGTCGTGCTCTTCTTCTCACACTCTCTCTCGCGTCGCACTTCCGCTCGTACTCCTTCAGTGACTAACTTGAACAAGAGTGTTGTCGTAAAATCATTCAAGCCTTGCTTAATAAATTCTACCTATCTCTTGGGTGACAACCATTGCACAAGTCGGAATTCAAAAAACCAAACAAAGTGCAGATGATTTCATTAAAAATTTTCAAAAAGTAATGCCAAAGTACCTGAAACGTTAGCGGATGCACCTAGACCTTGTCGTGCATGGTGCTTGATCCCTCTCGTGAGAGCCCTAAATTCTCGAGTCTGGCGTCACCAAATCTGTATCATACTTGGTACTGCTTGAATCTGAAAAACTGTCAGATGCCTTTCCAAATCAATTGGCATCCGCTAGTGATGCCTTGCACGTGAGTTCCAATCCATGTCGAAGTTAGAAACCTTGTTTCCCTAGTGCCCTGGAGAATTGGATCTGTTGTTGTATCGCGTTAATGCAAGCTTTGTCGATAGGATTACTCTTCATCAAAAACCGCCAAAATCGAGCCTTGTTAGAGATATGGCGAAGATTTCTTTAAGGTCAATACGCATGCCGAAAGAAATCTTCAAAAGCAACGTGGCCCTGGTAGAAATTTCCGCAGAATCCGTGAAGGCATGTTCGTTGATGCAAATCGGTGTCGGATATGCTACTTAGGCACAAGTCGAGGTTTAGGGGTGTGCATGCACCCCTAATCAATTTAATAATTTTAATGGTGGGAACCCCTTGCAATTTTGGGCGCCCCAATATGAAATTAACGCCTGTTGCAGTAGCGATGGTGTACAGGTGATGCCGCCCGAGAGAGAACGTGAGAGGGCGAAAGCCTTGCTGCGCCATGGCCTTCGAGCCTGTGATGTCATATGTCCCCCTTAGCCTCACGCTCACATCGAGCTCCTCAGCAGACAAATCGGCGTGGGTGCGCCAGTTGCTCCTCCCCTTGTTAGGGATTGTGCCTGCGGCCCGCCGTTAGCGGCTCATGCTCCCACCTCTACTAAGCAGTCATGCCCGCACAACCAAGCTTGGGATTCTTCTTCTCCACCATGCAACATGCAAAACCCCTCCCCAATCTTGAGGACCACTCCCCTCCATAATTGTGTGTGTGAGAGAGAGAAAGCTCCCTTGAGAGGCCATGCCTCGGCTGAAGGAGAGAGAGAGAGAGAGAGAGAGAGACATAGATAGATAGAGCGACAAAGAGGGAGAGAATCCATGAAGGCATACAAAGCCATGACTCGTCATGCAAAAACCATCTCCGTTGCTTCTCCTCCATCACTCCCCTCTCCCCTGAGCTCTGATACCAGTGAAAGGACAAAATAACTGAACATGCTCATCACCACCCAGCCATGCCCTATATAGGCCCTTGGCCTTCTAAATATAGGGACCCCCTTAACTGCATGTCCGTCGTATCCCTTGGCTGTGCCTGGTCCTACCTTGGCATGACACGAGCAACTTGTTGCCTTCAACAAGTCCAGTAATAGGCCATGTCGGTCGTCTTGAGATACTAAAGAATTGGCCGTTGCCATCAAAGTATGCAACAAAATTTGAGTGGTTATGAGAAGTGTCACAAGCCATACTTGTGCTTGGAGTGCTTAAAGTGCACTTTCCTTTGTTGTTTGATAGAAATATACAGCAGGGTTTGTAACATTTTGTCAAAAAATTGAAAAATAAAAACGATGCACACCTGATTAATCACATGCCGCGACCTGCCGTAGGTCCTTTCCTTGCCGATTGCAGCCTTGCTTGGTCTTGTGTATCTGTAACAAGACTTGCTCACACAAAATTTTAATAAAAACACTCGTAATTTAACTTAAGCAACACGTCGCAAATCAATCAGTAACATCATCGTTGTCACAAATCTCTTTGTCGAGATTGCTCCATGCTGGAAGACATGGCTTTGCCATTGGCTTCCCAATTGCGAATGCTAGCATGACTGTTATTTTCCTTGATCCCGATATCATTCGTTAAAAACCGAGAGTCCAGTTGTCTTTGATCAACTAGGAACACGGTGCTCATGGTGGCCACTGATTATGCTCGAAAGCTTGTGTTCGGGCCCACCATAGCAAGACCCTGCACCATGGATGCCTTGCCATAGCAAGACCCTGCACCATGGATGCCTTTCCTGCACGTTTCCAAGCTTTGTTCACCTCAAGGGTTCTTTCCCATGCCCTGTCGGCTGTCGGGTGCCTGCCAAGTTAACGAGAGAGAGAGAGAGAGAGAGAGACAAAAAACCTCCATAGACCTGCATAGGCGAGAGAGAGAGAGAGAGAGAGCATACAAACTCCATGCGAGACCTCCATGATCTCCTGTCTTCCATAGCTCCCTTGTTCCTCCTCTTACCTTGCTCTGATACCAGTGAAAGGACAAGGGGACTGGAAGATTCTCATCACCACCCAACCATGCCCTATATAGGTCCTTGGCCTTCTAAATATAGGGACCCTCTTGACTGCATGTCCGTACTGGCCCTTGGCCGTGCCTTGTCCTACCATTGTCTTGACATAAATCATGTATATGTGTATGCACACACGCAATGTGATGGTCTCTCTCTCTCTCTCTCTCTCTCTCTCTCACACACACACACACACACACACACACAAGCAATGTGGTGGTCTCTCTCTCTCTCTCTCTCTCTCTCTCTCTCTCTCTCTCTCTCTCATTCATGGTCAACAATGTGGATAACGACCCCTGCATTTGCATGTCATGCATGTCCTCAAAGCAAGATAGTCCCAAGTCGACGTTAGGCGAGCTTTTTTTTTTCTCAAGCTTGAAGCAAAGATTTGTCACATAGGTCTTGAGGCATCTTGATATATATGCTTGAAGCGAAGATTTGTTACATAGGTCTCAAGGCATCTTGATATGTTCCAATTATGTCTATATGTACAATAGAGCACGCGCGCGCACACACACACACACACACACACACCAAGGCTTGGGAAACATTTCTTGTGGACTCGTCATTGGAACCTTTTCACACATATATAAGCTGACTAACTCTAAATTTGAGGGGGATAATCTCACTACAAATCTCATATTATAACTAAAAATTCCATAATTTGAATTGGCTTGAGAACCTTCTTGCCCAAATTTGAGCCGGCCATTTTACATTTTCGACAGGCTTTGGATAAAGCGAACCTATCTTTTTCCGAGCCCTAACACACACACACATACACACACATATATGTGTGTGTGTATGTGTGTGTATGTGTGGATCATAGAAACTTTAAACGTCATAGTT